>NC_091284.1:167344252-167672752 GCF_032444005.1 Ranitomeya imitator
TGTTTTGCGTAATGGCCTTGTTTCAATATCCCAGTACTTTTTATTTCTCACAATGGACGCCTGCTGTACGACAATACGTTTCTGAGTTTCTGCGGCAGAATTGCGCGGGTAGTCCAGAACTAGATCTTTCAGACTGTTGAAATTAATAGATTGAGAGTTACCAACATTTAGTGTTATCCCCTTAACTTTTAAGACAGTTTTACCGGTGTTGAGTTTGTAGCCGTAAGTTTTGGGGCCCGCGGATACAAATTCTGTGATGTGTGTACCATCGGGTATTTCACTGGTCAGCTCCCCCAGGTAATCGCCTAAAGGCGGTTGCCACTCACCATCTCTCTGTACAAAAATAACTGAGTTTGTGTCGTGATAAAGGCACCTCTCCTGCAGCCGGTCCAGCAGCGAATAGAGCTCTAACCGAGCATACGCTGTTGTAAAACACGCTATCAAAATGTTTGTGTTTTTGTTGAGTGTGTGGTGGCCTTTTGCATATTTCCAGTTAACGGTTGCGGTGTCATCATCAAGGAAATGTAACATCGAAATGTCATAGTAAGGCAGGAACAAATACTTAAAAAGCTCATCTGGATCCCTAACAATGCTGGTACATGATAGATTAGATCTCTGGGCAAACTTTCCCCATAAAGAATTTAAGAAAAGCTTGGAGATCTGTCGCTTAGCAGGATTGACAGCTATATTTTCAGGCCGTAATTGGACACCTTCTTTTTCAAGAAAAGAGTCAATGTACTGCCGTTTCTTGGCATCATCAGTGCACCAGCTAGGATAACCAGAGGCTTCCTGCTTATCCCTAAGATGTAATTTAATGTAAGGCGCAAACAGATCATCAGTGGTTTTAGGAAAATGCCATATTTCATAGATGTGAGCGATCCGATACCCTTTTTCTATAGCCATCTCGAGCTCTATAGTGCACCAGGTGCCTGTCAGCGCCCGTTCTTCATCACTGTGGGCACAAATATCTGCCTGGGAATTTGCAGCGCATGTGTAGCAAAGGGGAAACATTAATTTTTTGTTGAGTTTTACCGGTAGAACTGGAAAAAATAAATCTCTCGGCGGGTAGACCTTGACTCTAGCAATGCCAAAGTATTTTTTAATGAATCCAAAATTGTCGTAGATGATGTCTGGATGGCCTACAGGGTATGTTTTAGTTTTGTTTACAAAGGGGTACAGACTGGTGAAATCGTTGTAGTGTAAAGTCTCCCCTTCTTCCAGATGGTGATAGAGCTTAATGGCGTTAGTTCGCCCGCCATAAAGCGCATCACGGGGGTCTAAAGGAACGGGGAATTCCATCTGGCGAAGAAATGTTTGAAGGTTAGAATCATTTTCAACCATTTAATTCCATTCATGTTCCCACATCAGTCTTACTGTGTACCCGCAACACTGTACGTAACGCTTTTTAGCTAAAAAGGTGTAATATAACTGGCCGTAGGACGTACTCGTGACCTTATTCGTGTCATTTTCATTATAGCACACGGGACATCCGTGGTAAAAACACCCCTGAAATTCAAAGGCTATGTGCTGGCCGCTAACATAGGCATAACCATCTAGAAAATACTTTCCGACCTGTTTTTCACCGCCTCTCAAAGCGTGCTGTATGTCGATGTTCTCGGAGTGGGCTACATACATGAGCCACTGTATAGCGGGTGTCGAGTAGCGCTTTTTTGCCTTGTGATAATTATCACCAGGTAAAATGGCGATTGTCTTTTTTGGAAGAAATTTAAACCGGTACATTGTCATACACACCGAGGCCAGGGTGATGAGCTGAAAAGGATCAACACATCTGCTCACTACAATCCTTTGCTTTTGACGCTTACAGTATTTTTTAACATTTTTCTGCGTCATCTGCATAATACGCTCTCTATAGATCTCGCAGGCGTGTCTCAAAATTTCAACATCTTGTTTGCAATAAGATTTTAGCTCGGCCTTGAAGTCAAAAGTTGTATTTACCTGGGCCTCATACCACTCCAGGAACTCTACCTTCTCACCAGGTGACATGTACTCCACCCCATAATATTTTACATCCGGTATGGGACCTACATAATTTTGGTTTTCTCGGGTATTGAAAAAGTGAGGAAAATGTCCTTTACCGCCTGAAAAACCCATGGCCTGTGGTAATTTACTGAGTTTCATGGGGATAAAATTTAGAGAGTCTATGAACCTTATAGACAAATCGGGTAGCGACACACACAAGAGACGACCACCTTGGGTTATCAACTGTACTTGTAGTTTTTCAGAAATCAGTTCCTTAACAATAAAGTATGCGTCGTATCTTCCACCATTGTGGGCAATAAATGTATGATCTGAAAATGTACCGCTTGTAAAGAACTGTACAAAGTCATGTGTACAGGTATCACCCTCAAACTCCCAGGAGGGGTGGCCATACAGCGTTGTAGCATAAATGTAATTCGGGACGTGCGTGCCTGTCTCCTGCATACATTCAAAATCATAAAAGATATAACAATCTGACTCATCCTGTGCTACATACTTCCGCATGTAACAAAGATGGGCATCGAATTTATTTATATGTCTGCGACATACAGGACAGCGCAAACCATTACATTTATGCTCTGTTTCGCTATTTCTGGGGACAAAACGGTTGCATTTATCACAAAATGTTTTAAGTCTGCAGAATGCCGGGTCGCCTAAACCCAATTGTTTGTGATAATCTAAGCACTCGCTCGTGCGGCAATAAATTCTGCAAACAGGACATCTGGGTTGCTGGTCGGGACGGCTTTCTTCACAATTCTCTCTCTGACAGGTTTTACAAAAATACTGGCAGGAGTGTTTGTTTTTGTGGTGAAACACTGAATTGCAGAGCTCACAAAAGTAATTAGCACCGATAAAACCCTTCATATTTTTGATCCCGTAGTAGTGATTATCATGGAACAATATGAATACTGTTTTGCCATTAGCTGTATTACCGCTTTCAAAGTAACGCCAATCGCCCTGACTATAGTACAGTACTTTAATGGTGACCCCCAAATATTTTTCAAATGCAGGGATGTCGCTAAAACTCACTAATTGATCATCAGGGATGCCCAGTGCTGCGTGTATGTTTTTAGAGCGGCTCAGTAATACACCATCAGTGACATCCGTGTCGTCCATCAGGGCGCACACACTAGCAGCCAAACACAGATTTGTCGTGTAATTGTTAAAATCATACAGCCATTGTCTCTTTTGTTTAATGATCTGACTGCTCGCTATAGATTTCAAGCGCCTTTTTTGTTTTACACCACCGCGTCGGTTTTTAATGATGGTGACGACTAGCTTTAGCGAATTGGATGATATGCATTCATTGTTACTTTGAAGTGCGCTGGCAACAGCATTTAAAAAAGATTCTGAATTAAAATCTTCACGGGTTTGTTTTGTAGTGAAAATAGGGTCTAAAGTATCGCCGGCATCAAACCTTAACTGTACAAAGTCGCCAGGTTCAATGTCCCTGATGATTCTATCCAGTAATGCCTGAATGCCTTCATGAACAATATTCAAGCCCTCTTCAAATGATCGTACACGCTCAAAATTTACAAATCTAAAATGATCTGTATGTATATGGCCATTAAAATTGCGGAGGGCTCTTTCATGATGATGGATGTGTTGCAAAAATACTGTATGATCGGGGCCCCGCACATTACCAGCAGCGTCAGCGTCTGCGGCTTGTGAATTTTGTGTAGATGCATGTGCGGCATCTGCAGAGCTGCCTTGGCTATGTGAGTGCTGTTCTGACTCTTGTGACGACGTCTGTGGTGGCTGTAGAGGCATTGCAGGACACATGTCACCACGACGCCTCCTAGAGCATAGCACCCGTCTAGCGCTGACCAACAATTTTAGAGCCCTCTTTATAACTCTAGCCCTATTATACCTGGGTAGTGTTAGTTTAGGTGGTTTATGCATGCCGTAGCCGACCATATCTAGTCATAATGGGGTCGCTGTAGTTGTTATCTCGCCATCCAGCAGCAGGCTCCGAAGTGCGTATAGTTCGGACTTATTAGCCTGTGTTGGGCTTTGTGTTGATAATAATTTTTCAAAAGTATCGCAAAAAAACATTATTTTGGGGACCCAGCGTTTGTAGCGTAAGTAGCGGACGAAGTGTTCCTGAAACACAAGCATTTCAACGGGGCCCCAGCTGCGGGATTCATGCTGCAGATCTATAGCTGGCGCATGAATCCGTGGTTTTTTACACACCTTAAGCTCTTTACACACCTTAACATCAGCCGGCCGCGACCTCTTTGACCGTTTCTTAACATTAACAGAGTTAGATACACAGACATGAGATATGTCACCCAAATTAGAGGGTCCTGAGGGTCCGACCCCAGAGGCATTAGCAGGCCCCGTTACACATGGCGCTGACTGTTGCATAGTGTGGGGGATACGTATAATGAGCGGTTCTACGGATGGTTGCTTACCATCAGCAAGCTGATCAATCTCGCGATCATACTCTTCACGAGTCATCGTGGCTGTTGCACCCACGGCGCAGGATGCGGTTGGTGGCTCTGTAACATGTTTTGTTTTTCGCTTATGTTTTCGGGGTGCCTCGACCACTTCTGGATATAGTAGCGCGGGGTCATTCACACGGATTGTCGATGGCTGTCCGGTGCTTGAATGGGGTATTTCACGATGGTCCGACGGTACAGGGTTTCCTGCGTCCTGCACCACGCAGATTGGTGATAGCGGATATGCTCTAACAGCTCCATTAGCCGTCTGTATCGCCGGCCACGCTGGTGCTGCGCCATTCTCGGTGATCTGTAGCGGCTGTAGAGGTGCTGGAGGTGTTTTTCTCATGACTTTGCGCTTAGCTGTAGGAAAGATTATACATGTGTCAGATATGTGCGAGACCGTCGCAGGCCGCTGCGCTTAGCTGCAGGAAAGATTATACATGTGTCAGATATGTGCGAGACCGTCGCAGGCCGCTGCGCTTAGCTGCAGGAAAGATTATACATGTGTCAGATATGTGTGTGCCCTGGATCTCAATGGTGAAGCACGTGTATCATTGATTGTACAGAGACTGTGCATGTATACCAAAATATACACTTACGGGATAGCGATGTGTGGTGAATGATTGCCGTGGCATCTTCTGTAGCTTCTGCGAGGCTCTCCATTAGCTCCGGTATATTCTCTTTTGTGAAAATTCTTCTAGGCTTCAGTTTACAAGCTATAAATAAAGATATAGGCCTTAGTAGAGGCGTAGTGGATTTTCTCAGAGCGGTTGTGCAAAAACTTTTCATACGATTCTTACCTTTTCCTTTCCGGCACCCCGGTCCGAGCTGTTTTTTAGGTGCTCTAGAATCAGGGCTGTTTCTCGGCGTGGGGGTCTGGTACATCAGTTCCTCAACAGGCAGCTGATTGTGTTCCGTGGTGGTTGGTTCTGGAAGCATGTCGACATCTGTAAAGAATTAATATATATATTTACACGTCTAAATACTTAAAAGCTATATACACACACACACACACACATACACAGCAGTCACACAACGCACCTATGATGTACTGAGTCAAAGCCCCCACAGCAGCGCCACACTCCAGAGTAGGCACGCTGAAGCCGTTTAAAAAATCATCGCTGTAGTTGCTGATAAATTCATCTACAGCATCGGGGGTGTTCCTGGTAAATTCATCTACAGCATCGGGGGTGTTCCTGGTAAATTCATCTAGATTATCGGGGAGGGCCCTGATTAATTCATCTTAAACAAGAAAGAATAAACAATATAAAGATAATATATAAAACAATCCTTACTTAGAATGGGCCACTAACAGATACATGTATATAAATCTTGAAACATACCGAGTACCGAATCCGCAACTTGACTGGAAAAAGCCGAAAAATGTTGGGATTCCATCTAAAATAAATTATCTGTGTAAATTTTTTGCGCAATCTATATTAACCACACACCACCACTCGTCAAGCTCATTTATATACACAACAAATAAAACTGCGGCCCGTGTATAAATATTCTTATACTAAGCAAATCATGGGTAATACGGCTAAGTCTTTCTATATTAATTATGCGCCACAAATATGAATTATGCGGTAAAACTATATTACACAGCCCCACTAAATATACCGCTACTGTATAAATATGACTATAAATATGTCTATGTTAAACAAAACACATGTAGTAAGTAAGCGCTGCATGCGCTAGTTAGGGCGTATTAACAGTTATTAACTACTGTATTACATAAATTATGTTATAATAGTTGTCCGCGGATAAGTCTTTCTATATTAATTATGTACCACAGAATATGGTTTATGCAGTAAAACTATATTATACAACGATACTAAATATGCAGCTATCCTCCAGTATAACACTAACTTATTAAACAAATAACACCCTTAATTATGGTTTTAGAGATGCATAGTTAAATATAATTAAGCATTTGCGAATAATAAGACAACTGTCTTATATACTTACATTTAGAATAGCTCTGCTTTTTAGTCTAGTCGGACTTCTGGTGAATGTCTGATGTACTTAGTGGTCCAGCCAGCTGTATTTATCCTGAGTGTCAGAAATCAGCTCACCTGTTAACACCCAGAAACACACCCAGTTACGCCCCATCACACGCCTTCTGTTAACACCCAGAACACAACCATACATGCAATTAATGCATGCATTAACTCACGCATGATATAGCCGGATTAAAACAGGAATTTTTATACAGCTGAATTTCTGAAAGAAGCAGGCTTTTGATTAACGAGCCACAATCATTTTAATCAATCATGACGTCTAAATCGTATGATGCCATATTAGAAAAACAATATTTTACAAGCCAGGCACCCGGATCATTCTCGATTGACAAATCTAAATACCCGTTTAGATCTGCAAGAGCGCGCGGAATAAAGAAATCTGATGTGATTGCTTGGTTGAATAAGCAAGACACCTACACGCTACACAAGCCTGCTAGAAAACGCTTTTTGACAAATAAAATTTACGTCTCGGCCATTGATGCGTAGTGGCAGGCGGATCTCTTAAGTTTAATTGACTATTCAAGGGAAAATGATAATGTCAAATACATCCTGACGGTGATTGATGTTCTATCGAGATACGCATGGTGCGTGGCCTTGACAAACAAGACAGGCGCTAGTGTCGCCAGATCGTTCGAATTAATATTTCAAAATGATAAGCGCATACCGAAGAAACTGCAGACGGATCGCGGCAAAGAATTTATAAATTCATCACTCAGGCAACTATGTAATACGCACAATATTCATCACTTTTTTACAAACAATGATGTAAAAGCCGCTATGGTCGAGCGTTTTAATCGCACATTAAAAACCCGTATGTGGCGCTATCTTACGCATCATAATACCTTTAGGTATATTGATATTTTACCGGATTTGCTGAATAGCTACAACCATACGTACCACTCAACG
The DNA here is from genome assembly GCF_032444005.1 of Ranitomeya imitator. Classification (NCBI taxonomy): domain Eukaryota; kingdom Metazoa; phylum Chordata; class Amphibia; order Anura; family Dendrobatidae; genus Ranitomeya; species Ranitomeya imitator. The sequence continues at coordinate 167,351,625 of NC_091284.1, forward strand.
ATCCGCTGTAGTCCCGCGTCTGTGTCAGAGAGAAACGTGATGCAAATCTGGCGCAATATTTACAGTTCTACTATTCTACTATTACTAATAAACCGATTAAACCGTCTTTAACGGTTGGCTCTCATGTCAGAATATCGCGCTATAAGTCGACCTTCTGTAAGGGCTATGAGAAGACGTACAGCGAAGAGATTTATTTAATCACCGGCGTCTCCACTAAATTTCATAAACCCCTTTATAAAATCAGTGATTTAGCCGGGGAGCCTGTAGAGGGGTCATTTTATAAGGAAGAGCTGCAAAAAATACCTATGGATGAGGATCGTGTCTACAGAGTAGAAAAAATTTTGAGAAAAAAACGTGTCAGGGGTGTGAGTCACTGCTTTGTCAAATGGCTGGGCTACCCTGAAAAATTCAATAGTTGGATCCCGGCCTCGGAGTTGACAGATATATAACCATGGAAGCGGGCTCATTTTTCGTGACATTACCCAGTAATTCGTCAATTAAAATCTACCCTGAAAACACAATATCGGAGTACAATACCAAGTTAGCGCGGGCCGTTCATCTTTCGGCAGATTATGAGGTGGCGTTAACGGAAATACAGTACCCCCATACGTGGAACACGTTTGATGCTTTTGAAGGGAGCTTCTACACGGCTAAACACGGCGAACCGTTAGTACAGTATCACATAAAATCAGGATTTTACTCGTCCATTCCTAAGCTAGTTGGCGCGGTCAATGCCCGAATAGAAGCGCTGTATTTATCTACGCCTGCCTACAGAATACGGTATGATGAGCTACGCCGCGAGGTGATCCTGCCCGACCCATCCCCTATACAATTTGCTCTGGGTACTAAGCTAAAATTTATTTTCGGACTGCAGACCGCTTTTACCCCGATTCAAAGGCTGTTTTTTATTCGCTTTTTGTATACACTGATATAATTCAACATCAACTTGTAGGTGACAGTTACGTTCAACTGCTACGAACCGTCGAAGTTAGCGGCGATGATAATGATATTGTCACGGTGCGCTACTCGCGGCCCGATTACATACCGCTGTGCAAGCAACACTTTGACTCCATAAACATTACAGTCATGTCGGACCAGAGCACGCCGGTTAAATTCAGATACGGAAAGTGTATAGTGCGATTACATATTAGACCTCGTCAGCATTGACACGATAAAATGCTGTCTCAAAGGGTGTATGGAGATCCTGCTGTTTATGCCCGCTACTATACTGCCCAGTCGGGGCACGGGCTAGAGGGATTCCGCGGGAGCGAGTACATGTATGGCTCTGGCCTGGCAGGGCTATTTAAAGGCTTATTTCGTCGCGCCGTTCCGCTTTTCAGAAAAGGCTTAGAATTAGTAAAACCACACGTTCGGACGGCTGCCCGGAACATCGCTGCAGATGCCGTGACATCAGCATCGACGGCCCTTATGAGAAGGATAAATACACCAACCCAGCAAGACGGCTCTGGGATAATCTATGTCGCTAAAAAAGACCAAAAAAGAAAGCGGCGCGTTTGCCCTCCTTTACCGCCGATGCTCATGAATAAAACTACATCCAAGAGACGCCCCCGTCAGAAACGAGTAAGACGCTCTGCGGACGACATCTTCTAATCAGTTATCATGGCTTTCCTGCATGACGCTTCTGTAGAGTGCGCAAAATCTGAACTGGATATTTTTGCCGTACCACCGACTCAAACAAGTATCGAGAAATCTCTATTTGTAGAAGTACAGCCGGTTGCTGCTCTGTCAGACAATGGACCGTTGGAGTTTTACATATCTGGCAGCGGTGATTATTATTATGATCTGAACAACACGCTGCTGTACATAAGCTGTCGCATCGTGAAGCAGGATAATACGGCCATCGCCGATGGTGCGCGTGTGGCGCTCATAAACTACCCTCTAGCCACTCTTTTTAACCAGGTCGATATTACTCTGGGAGACCGACTTATCTCACAATCGGACAATCTCTACAGCTATAGAGCGTACATAGAGACCCTTTTAAATTACAGTTCACAGACGCTTGCATCACAATTTACAGCCGGTTTGTTCTATAAAGACACTGCGGGGCATCATAATGACAGGCGCCTGGATGGCGCAAATGCTGGATTTATCAAAAGAGCCAGTGCCGCTTCTCGCTCAAAACCCATCGATCTTTTGGGGCCCATTTTTGGGGATATATTTAACCAGCCAAAGTTAATATTGAACGGTCTTGACCTTAAGGTTAAGCTGTCAAGAAATAAGGATACTTTCTGCCTCATGTCCGCAGAAGCCGAGCCGCTGAAGGTACAAATCTCGCAGGCGGCTCTCTATGTGAAAAGAGTGCAGGTATCACTGGCTGTCCGAATCGGCCACAGCCAGGCCCTCCTAGCCGCAACAGCCAAGTACGCTATTGACCGAACATGCCTGAAAGTGTACAGCATCGCCGCAGGGACACGGATCACGAACCACGAGAACCTCTTCCTAGGACAGATACCAAAAACTGTTATATTGGGGTTTGTAGATAATGAGGGCTTCAGCGGTTCTTATACAAAAAACCCACTGGACTTTCACCACTACCACGTCAACCACGCGGCATTATATCTGGATGGTCAGCAGATACCCGCGAGGCCTTATAATCCTAATTTTAATGCTGATTTAGCCATCAGAGAATATATGGCGCTTGCCCATATATCGGGCAAGCAAAAGGCTGATTGTGCCATGGCGATAGATCGTGAAGAATTTATGGCTGGCTTCACGCTATTTGCTTTTGATTTATCGCCTGATCAAGAGCCTGGAGGCCATTTCTCGCTCATTAAAACAGGTAATCTGCGTGCTGAAGTCCGCTTTGCGATAGCGACACCCCACACGATAAATATGATTGTCTTTGCAGTCAACCACACCATTCTGGAAATTAATAACAGGCGAGAGATCTTGTACGATATTAATTAAGCAACGATGGACAGTCTGCAGCTTACAGTTGTAGCGCGGTCCGATAATTATACAGACCGCATATTCGCCGGTGTGTTTCCGTGTGATTTGCTTCCGGAAGAAAGAGTGACTCAGAGACCCGCGGCATATATTGTGAATACAGACCCGGCGAATCAAGCTGGTCGCCACTGGATATTAATCGTACTCTGCGACGATAAGACGGGCATATTTTTTGACAGTTACGGCTTCCGTGCGGATAATATTATCTTTCCACGCGCTTTTGTGACATTCCTGAACAAGAATTGTTATTCTTATTGTTATCAGAACGCACAAATTCAAGATTTGTATAGCCGTGTGTGCGGTCATTATTGCATATATGTATTATACCATTTAGCTCGAGGCTTTCCATTTAAGAAGGTTTTACAAAATTTCACGTCTGACTTGCAGAATAATGATCGAACCGTATCAGGTTTTGTGACATCAAGATTTTCAGGCGCAGTCCTTTGTTCATCGTGTCGTTATCAGATTCCGCAAAGATGCATTTGTCAGCATTATGCTGTTAGCTAACTTAAAGTGTGTTTCCTTTTTTCTGTTTGTGTAAAGTGAGTGCGGTTAGCTTAAAATGTGTTCTTTATTTCCAATTAGTTCTGACAATAAAACATTTTAATGAACATAACACGCTGTATGTAGTCGTACAGATCCTAGGATATAATTATATACCATAACACCTCCAGGCAGCTGCCCCGCAGATAACACCGATGACCCACAGATAACATCTACAGGCACAAATGTGTTATAAAACAAAGTTCTGCTTCACAAAGATCACCAAACAGCATGAATTTGTACAAAAATATCTGACCCTCAGATAACACAGCTGACCCCAATTTAGTTAATGCTCAGTAGAAACACAAATAACTTCTCAGATGACATCTACAGACACAAAAAAGAGAAAGCAAAATATCAAACATTCTGCGTTATAAAAACATAAATAATACACAATGCCTGGGCACATGACCCGCAGATAACCCTACATAACCTTCAGGTACAATACAGGTACAAACAGAAAATCTGACTTTTCGGTTTGTGTAAATAAGCATTTATTGGGAAAGCAAATACAACAACAATTGGCCTAGGTGTTATAAACCTCTGACCCACAGCAGATTTTCTTTTTGTGAAAATAAACATTTAGTTAATGTTCACCATTTAGTACTAGTGTTCAGTAGAGCCACAAATAAACAGCTTTACGTTCTGAACTATATGGATACACTGTGAATAAAATACAGCTTACAGAATCAAACTCGAGCTACGTATAAAAATATAAAACAAATACGTGAATAATATCAAACTGCAACAAATTAAAGTATATCAAACGATATCAAAAGGGGAAATCAGCCAGCCTCAGGGACAGCTGGCTGACAGGAGGAGGGGAGGGGTTACACACTTTGATACACTTTGATAGGGGCGGGGCACCTGTCAGATTGAGTTTGACGAAACCACCCGATGCTACACTACTCACTTTAATAGCGGGCAGTTTGCCACAGGCTGCAGCTAATACTGCCCGCTATCAGGGTCCACAGACCAGGGCCCCTGCTCCCTCAGGGGCCCCCAGCCCACGTGGCCCCCCAGTGCGCATTAATGGAGGAGAGAGCATCAGATGACACTCCCTCTCCCATCATTCCCCTCGCCTCTAACAGCGGGTGCGTGATGACATCACTTCATCACATACCTGCTGCGTGCAAGGCCGACTGCAGCACAGCTCCTGACATCGGACCAGAGCCGCCACCAGAATCAGCGAGGGAGTGAGGAGGAGAGGCGAGTATTGTGTTTTTTTTATATATCCTGGGGCAGCATTATTTCCTATGGGGGAGCTACATTATACCATATGGGGGCAGCATTACACCCTATGAGGGGGCAGCATTATACCCTATGGGGAGCTGCATTGTACCCTATGAGGGGGCAGCATTATTCCCTATGAGGGGGCAGTATTTCCTATGAAGGGGAGCTACATTAACCCCTATCTGACCTCGGACGGGATAGTACGTCCGAGGTCAGATCCCCTGCTTTGATGCAGGGCTCCGCGGTGAGCCCGCACCAAAGCCGGGACATGTCAGCTGTTTTGAACAGCTGACATGTGCCCGTAATAGGCGTGGGCAGAATCGCGATCTGCCCGCACCTATTAACTAGTTAAATGCCGCTGTCAAACGCAGACAGCGGCATTTAACTACCGCATCCGGCCGGGCGGCCGGAAATGACATCATCGCCGACCCCGTCACATGATCGGGGGTCGGCGATGCGTCTCCATTGTAACCATAGAGGTCCTTGAGACCTCTATGGTTACTGATCGTCGGTGGCTGTGAGCGCCACCCTGTGGTCGGCGCTCACAGCACACCTCCATTTCTGCTACATAGCAGCGATCAGCAGATCGCTGCTATGTAGCAGAGGCGATCGCGTTGTGCCTGCTTCTAGCCTCCCATGGAGGCTATTGAAGCATGGCAAAAGTAAAAAAAAAAAAAGTTGAAAAAAATGTTAAAAAAATAAAAAATATATAAAAGTTTAAATCACCCCCCTTTCGCCCCAATCAAAATAAATCAATAAAAAAAATATAAAATCTACACATATTTGGTATCGCCGCGCTCAGAATCGCCCGATCTATCAACTAAAAAAAAGCATTAACCTGATCGCTAAACAGCGTAGCGGGAAAAAAATTCAAAACGCCAGAATTACGTTTTTTTGGTCGCCGCGACATTGCATTAAAATGCAATAACGGGCGATCAAAAGAACGCATCTGCACCGAAATGCTATCATTAAAAACGTCATCTCGGCACGCAAAAAATAAGCCCTCAACCGACCCCAGATCACGAAAAATAGAGACGCAATTTTTTTATTTTTTTTTTAGCATTTAGTGAACCTAGCAAAAAAGCCAAACAAAAAACAAGTGTGGGATTGCACTTTTTTTGCAATTTCACCGCACTTGGAATTTTTGTCCCATTTTCTAGTACACGACATGCTAAAACCAATGATGTCGTTCAAAAGTACAACTCGTCCCGCAAAAAATAAGCCCTCACATGGCCAAATTGACGGAAAAATAAAAAAGTTATCGCTCTGGGAAGGAGGGGAGTGAAAAACGAACACGGAAAAACGAAAAATCCCAAGGTCATGAAGGGGTTAAACCCTATGGGAGGCAGCATTATTCCCTATGTGGGGAAATAAATTATACCCTATAAGGGGGCAGCATTATTTCCTATGGGGGGAGCTACATTATACCCTATGGGGGAGCTGTATTGTACTCTATGAGGGGGGCAGCATTATTCCCTATGGGGAGTTACATTATACCCTATGAGAGGAGGCAGCATTATACCCAAAGAGGGCGGCAGCATGATACCCTATGAGGGGGCTGCATTATACTCCGAGGGGGCTACATTATATTCTGTGGGGGAGGCGTTATACTATATGAGGGGGGGCATTATATTATATGTAGGGGCTGCATTATACTCTGAGGGGGCTACATTGTATTCTGGGGGCTGTATTGTACTATATGAAGGGGGCTGCTTTACACCGTATGAGGGAGCTACATTCTATAGGGGGCGCATTATACCTTAAGAGGGGGTTGCATTATTCTCTGAGGCTGGTTGCATTACATTCTATGGGGGGCTACATTATATTTTATGCGAGGCTGCATTACATTCTATAGTGGGGATGAATTATACCTTATGAGGGGGTTGCATTATACTCTATGAGGTTGGTTGCATTATATTCTATGGAGGGCTACATTATGGGGGACTGCATTAAATTCTATGAGGGTGTTGCATTATACTATATCAGGGCTGCATTATATTATGTGAGGGAGCTACATTATACTATATGAGGGGGCTACTTTATATACTATGAGGGGGCTGCATTGTAGCCTATGAGGGGCTACTTTATATTCTATGAGTTGGCTACTTTATATTCTATAAGGGGGGGCTATCCCAACCCCTGCTACATAATTAAGATGTGTACTACCTTATATTATACCCTGATATTAGCACGTTTTACCACACAATTGGTGGTCTTGTATTTATTTCTATGTAGCTACATAGTGGGCCCCAAGAATAATTTTCTCTGGTGGGCCCAAGGTGCTCCAGTCCGACGCTAGCCTAGACCCCCACAGATCTAAAGCACTTCAAGTTTTATTCACGCTTATTTGCATACAGCATGGCATTGATTGCTCAAACTCTGTGTTTTAAACTCCAACATAAAATATATGAACAAAATAAGTAAAATCAGTAACTGGATACATGAGCTATTATCTCTATATAATTTTAATAGTAATCCAAAAATAATTTTAGTATATCTAATAAAATGACAATATATTTGTATATCAAAACTAACTCCGATTTCAGATTCACAAATATCAGTAGGCTGAGATCTAATCTGGGTAAACCAGAAGATCTGAGAAATGAGATATAACAAGAACAGTTGCCATGCTGTTACATGCTGAGTACATAGCTAATCAGGTATCTAAACACTATAGGGTGTAAAGCTAAACATATTCTATAGACTTGTTTCCTGTTCCCTGGCAACACTGATTATTAGCTGGCTCAACAATCGTGCTTATTTTGTGCAAAGACGAGTCAGAGGACAGAAGTATTACGCTGAGGAGGAAATCAAGCCAAGGCCAATACGAATAGGTTTTTCACAATTCCAGGTAACATGGCTCGTTCATTTAAAATCCTTACACCATACTTGCTAAAACCTAACCATTTTTTATTTTCTCCTCAGTGACTGGATATAGATGACTGTGATAAGTGATTGTGGAACGGAGAAGCTGCTAAAGATCGTCAGGTCATGCCCTACCTGGCCCACACAGCTAATCTTCAAATTGCCGGATTTGCTATTTCGACTGTGGGCTGGATTTTGGGTTCCATTTCTACAGGACTTGTGCAGTGGAGAGTATGGCACGTGGCTAACACCACCCTCATTACCTCTGGAATTGCTTGGATAGGAATATGGAGGACTTGCTTCTTCAGTCATGTTTTAGTATCACCTAACCTGGAGAATATGTACTGTCAGCATTTTAGTGTGAAGGACTCCTTCATACCTCGGGAAATATTTGTGGCACAAGGACTTATGTTAGTGGCTATCATTCTTGGGGCAGCTGGGAACGCTGTATGTGTCTTTGGACTAAAAAATGTTTTTCAAGGTACAAGTCATGTACCAAGGATTCCTTATTGGTTTACAACAAGCGGGATCTTAATCATAATGTCCAGCATTTCCATTATGATTTCTGTGGCCTGGAACATGCACTCAGTTGTCAATAATTTCAGTATACCCTTTCCAAATACATTTGTGATGCCGTCCAGCCCTGAGAAGCAGGAAGTAGGTGCTGCGATTTCGGTGGGAGTTGTCTCCGCTATTTTACTTTTTACAAGCGGAATCTTTTTCCTGTGCTATAGGTTACCAGGAGATTTTGATAATAAACTATATCCTATTAGTGACAAGGATTCTATATTCTCCGACAGAACCAGCATAGGCTCAGGACTAACTGAAAAATCCAGAAGCTTTATTTCATTAAAACATCATTTAAATGGAACTATTCATTGTGATGGAATTAGGAATGAGGCCTTTGTCTGGGAGTTAGATGACAAGCTATGAATGTATATACATATGATGGTGGATTACTGTTGCAGAAATAGTTGGCATAAAAAAATAGTTATTAGTTATTTTCCCAGTGCAATCTTATTCCTATCGGAAATACTGATGTTTTAATCTTCACTATTTTTTCTTCATGTAGTAGTAGTTTTCAAGTAATGAATGGAACAGTTACCTATAGGAACCAACCAGGCAACTGATTTTACTTTTTCATAATCCTTAGAAAAAGGAAAGTTGGAATCCAACTGGCTGCTATGAACACCGCTGATATTTTTCATTTGTATAAATGTAACCAAAATTAGTGCTAAGAAAATGTAGACGAGTTACAAATACTAACCTATGTGGTCACTGGTTTGACTCTCTAGAAGACATTAGAAAAATGAAAGATTAGTACAGTACTCCACTCCTTCTTGGCATTCATTTATTTCCTCCAAATCTGTTTTAAATCTTAAAGTGTCTCTTTTGAAAAAATGTTTTTAGATATTATGCAACATTAATTAATCTAATAAATTATATATATATATTTTACAATGCTAGGTAGTTTTTCAATATAGCAATGCACGTGGTTAGGTGTTTAAATCAAACCATTTTAACAGTAATATCATTCCTATGAAAATGTACTGATAAAGTTACCAAATCCTGGGCAAATGACTATTTTAATGTTGATATTTTATGTTATGTACAAACAGATATAGACCTATGGGCTGTAAATAAAATCCATAACATGTTGTTCCTGATTACATAATCACAGACATAGATAAGCAGGTCATTAGGTAATTAACACTGAATGCAATGCCTATATACAGTCTATATATATATATATGTATATATACAGGGCTGCCACAAGAAATTTTGGGGCCCCATACTGGCAAATTTTTCGGGGCCCCCTTGAGACTCGGCCCAGGCTCCACCCCAGCCCCGCCTCCACACTCCACCCCTCAAACTGTCCATAGTCCCACCGCTCCCTCTTGGAAAAACTCCGCTTCTCAACTATCACACATTAACAGTACCCATCACCAGATCACACATATAGCCGGCAGCTTTTGTTTTGGCCAAAAAGATTTTTTAAGCCGCCACCATAACACGGTAGACACTTTTGGCCGGGTCCTACTCTGCTGTAACCTAGTAAATATTTGTTAAAATATGCAATACACTTTAGGTATATTTTTATTTATTTTTCTATTTTTAAAATGACCAATAATATCACATACAAGGATCAAATACCGCTACACCATGTCAAGACCACATATTACCGCCACAGTGATCGAATAACATCACATACAAGGAAGAAATACCACAACACCATGACCAGACACCATATTATTACCACATAGTGACCAAATAGCACATACAAGGGACAAATACCCCCGCACCATGACCAGACCATATATTACCACCAGTGACCGAATAATATCACATACAAGGAACAAATTCCACCGCACCATGACCAGACCACATATTACCACCACAAAGTGACCAAATACTACAATACTGATCAGTTATAAAAAAAACACAATACCATCACCATAAGTGCCATTATAAACAGGAGATCTGTACTTAGTATGCAGTGTCTGTGTACAGGTAATACAGTGATCACTGGTGATATTATACACAGGAGCTCTGTATATTATGTATAGGTAATACAGTGATCACTGGTGACATTATACACAGGAGCTCTGTATATAGTATACAGTGTATAGTGTCAGTGTATAGGTAACACACTGAATCACCTGTGACGTCTCTAGGTGAAGTCCTTCATTTATCAACTTTCATCCAGCACAGACCACCGTCACTTCATCCAGCCAAAACTTGTCTCTGCAGGAAATAACACAGTTATCTCGAGCTCCGCTTGCAGAACACATTACTTAATTTTTCCCAACTTCTACATTACACCACATGAAGAAAAAAAAAAGTATCACTCTACACAGTAACAGAACCGCCCCCTCCATATAAAACAGTATACTCAAAAAATAAAATAAATATGTCACTGCAGTAATAATATCCCTTAATTAGCCCCTATGGTAATAATATTCCCCATCCTGGCCCTTGTGTGTCTCATTCCTGGCTCCAGCCATATGTTATCGCATCCTGCCCTCATGAGTATCCATTCTGCCCCATATGATCTCCCCATCCTGCCCCACCTGTCTCCATCGTATCCATCCTGCCCCATGATCCTGCACGATCTGTCTCCAATCCTACCCCCAGTGTCTCCAATCATGCCCCCATGTCTTTCATTCTGCACCGTGTTTCCAATCATGCCCATATCTCCATTCTGCCCTCAGTGTCTCCAGCATTTCTGCCCCCAGTGTCTCCAGCATTCTGCCCCAATGTCCAGCATCTCTGCCCCAGTGTGTCCAGCATTTCCGCCCCAGTGTGTCCAGCATTTCTGCCCCAGTGTGTCCAGCATTTATGCCCCAGTGTGTCCAGCATTTCTGCCCCAGCGTGTCCAGCATCTCTGCCCCAGCGAGTCCAGCATTTCTGCCCCAGTGTGTCCAGCATCTCTGCCCCAGCGTGTCCAGCATTCTGCCCCGGGGCCCCCTGGATAGCCACTTGCCTGGCCACACTCCTGCAGCGGGCGAAGCTCACTCCCTCCATGCAGGTGAAGCGCGCATTCACCGGCGGCTGACAATAACGTCAGACGCCAGTGAAGTGCGCGCTGCAGCTCAAGTCAGCTGCCAGCCTCCGATTGGCTGGTGGCTGTTAACTATTGACGTGCGTGCCGCAGCACCTGTAGGGGGGCCCGGTGAGCAGATGCCCACCGGGTCCCATACGCCAGTCAGGGCAGTAATGCCCTGATGGCGACCCTGTGTGTATATATATATATATATATATATATAGGACAGGAGAAGTGGAACTGTTCAATTTATATATAAATAAACTTTTTCTCCACTCATGGTTAGTGGTTGGGTGAAGCCATTTATTGTTAAACTACTGTGTGTTCTCTTTTTAAATCATAATGAAAATCCAAAACATCCAAATGACCCTAATCAAAAGTTCACATACCCTGGTGATTTTGGCCTGATAACATGCACAGAAGTTGACACAAATGGGTTTGAATGGCTACTAAAGGTAACATCATCACCTATGACCTGTTTGCTTGTAACCAGTGTGTGTGCATAAAAGCTGAGTGACTTTATGGGATCCAGACAGACTGTTGCATCTTTCATCCAGCCACTGACGTTTTTGGATTGTGAGTCAAGGGGAAAGCAAAAGAATTGTCAACAGGTCTAGGGGAAAAGGTAGTTGAACTGTATAAAACAGAAAAGGGATACAAAAAGATATCCAAGGAACTGATAATGCCAGTCAGCAGCATTCAAACTGTGAGCACTGTAAAAACAAAACCACGGTCAGGCAGACCAACAAAAATGTCATCCACAACTGCCAGGAAAATTGTTCAGGATGCAAAGAAAAGCCCACAAATAACATCATCTGAAATACTGGACTCTCTGAAAACCAGCAGTGTGGCTGTTTCAAGATGCAAAATAAAGAGGCACTTGAAGAAAAATGGGCTGCATGGTCGAGTCACCAGAAGAAAGCCATTATTGAGCAAATGCCACAAAGTATCTTGCCTACAATACGCATAGCAGCACAGAGACAAGCCTCAAAACTTCTGGAACAAGGTAATTTGGAGTGATGAGACCAAATTTTTACTTTTTGGCCACATCCATAAACATTACATTTGGAGAGGGGGTCAACAAGGCCTATGATGAAAGGAACACCATTCCTACTGTAAAGCATGGAGGTGGATCACTGATGTTTTGGGGATGTGTGAGGTACAAAGGCACAGGAAACTTGGTCAAAGTTGAAGGAAAGATAAATGCAGCATGTTATCAGAAAATACTGGAGACAAATTTGCAATCATCAGCCCGGAAACTGCGCATGGGACGTACTTGGACGTTCCAACATGACGATCCAAAACACAAGGCCAAGTCGACCTGTCATTGGCTACAGCAGATCAAAGTGAAGGTTCTGGAGTGGCCATATCAGTCTCCTGACCTCAATATCATTGAACCACTCTGGGGAGATCTCAAGCGCACAGTTCATGCTAGACAGCCCAGGAATTTACAGGAACTGGAGGCTTTTTGCCAAGAAGAGTGGGCAGCTTTACATCTGAGAAAATAAAGAACCTCATCCACAACTGCTACAAAAAACTTCAAGCTGTCATTGATGTTAGAGGGGGCAATACACGGTATTAAGAGATGGGGTATGGGAACTTTTGATCAGGGTCATTTGGATGTTTTGGGTTGTCATTATGATTTAAAAAGAGAAAACACATTAGTTTGACAACCAAGAGAAAGCAGAAAATCTCCCATCAAAACTTCCTTGAAGAGATCTAATTTGGAATTTACCTGGAAAATCAATAATTCCATATGGATCCATCCAAATTTTCCAAAATCATTCCAGTCTACACTTCCTAAAACTTTAAAATATTTCTGCTAGGTTTATTATTTGGTGAAGTCCTTCTTTAAATGAATGAACATCACTGAATAATTTTAGGGTAGTCTCATACCTATAATCAATCTATATAATCGTCTAAGGGGTACGTCCGTCTGTCTGTCACGGAAATCCCACGTCGCTGATTGGTCGCGAATTCGCCCTTCCCTATTCCCCTCCACTCAGTGCCCCCTCCCTACTCCCCTCCAGTCAGTGCCCCTATAGCGGTTTAGCAGTCTGTTAAATGGACTGCGTTACACGGGGGCATAACGCGGCATAAGCAGTCGGTTAACGTTGCTATTAACCCTGTGTGACCAACTTTTTCCTCAGCATCAATAGTAAAAAGATCTAATGTTAAAAATAATTACAAAAAATAAAAAAATCATTATATTCTCACCTTCCGGCGCCTTTCCTGCTCCTTGCGACGCTCCGGTCCCAAGAATGCATCGCGGCAATGACCAAAAATGACGTAGCGGTCTCACAAGACCGCTACATCATCACATGTTATTGCCGCAAAGCATTACTGGGAATGGAACGTCATGAGGAGCATCGCTAAAGACCTGGGCCGCCGGAAGGTGAGTATATAACTATTTTTTATTTTAATTCTTTTTTAACAGGGATATGGTGCCCACATTGCTATATACTACGTGGGTTGTTATATACTGCGTGGCCTGTGTTGTATACTACATCTCTGTGCTATATACTACGTGGGCTGTGTTATATATCGGGTGGGCTGTGCTATATACTACGTGGGCTGTGCTATATACTACGTGGGCTGTGTTATATACTATGTGGCCTGTGTTATATACTATGTGGCTGTGCTATATACTACGTGGCTGTGCAATATACTACGTGGCTGGGCAATATACTAAGTGGGCTGTTTTATATACTACGTGGCTGTGCTATATACTACATGGGTTGTGTTATATACTACATGGCTGTGCTATATACTACGTGGCTGTGTTATATACTACGTGGCCTGTGTTATATACTACGTGGGCTGTGTTATATACTGCGTGGGCTGTGCTATTTACTACTATACATATTCTAGAATACCCGATGCGTTAGAATCGGGCCACCATCTAGTGTCCTTAATAATTATCTTTAAGACCTAAGCAATTATATAATTTTCTTTATTACAAAATTCCCTACCTTTCTCCCTATCCTGCTAATCTCTATATGTGTTTTTTCTTTACTTCCTGTGATGTTTCGTTTGAGGTGAGTCTCAAATGGGGACATCACAGGAGGATGGCCTTGTAGTCACTTTTTTGCTGCTTCTATCAACCCCCTAGAACAAGACTTCATCACTAACCACAGCTTTGTTGCGGCTGTTCCCTGATGATGTCCTCTTTCAGGGTTGTATAATGGAGAAGCAACAGCAGCTTCAGTAGCTGCCTCCACACTTCTCACCTCCCACCCGTGCACATCTTTGGTCACCGTGGCCATAGTTCCTTATTCTGACACTGCCATCTATTTACCTGAAATGAGACGTAATTAGGGTATGGTGATCGAAACAGTGTGGATGACGGTAGTGACGCCTCATAGCTTCACGACGGCCCTCAAATGAATCGTCAACCGGGAACGGTGATAAAAGCCCCGCTCCATGATGACAATTTGTTTCATGGTGGTGATAGAAGCTGTGGGGCGTTGCAGCTATCACTCACTCTTCCGCTATCACTTCCCCCTGATGACATCTAACATCAGCAGTAAGGACTGTGGTGCTGGAAATTGAAGATGCCGGGTGTCAGAAAACTGGTAGCTGCCACTGAAGAAGCCGGTGGCAGCCACTGTACCTGTGGTCACTTCACCATAACCTCCCCGGCCATTAGGACGTCATTAGGGGAAGATGGTAACAAAAGCTGTGCTACCTGACCACAGCTCCTTTACCTTGATGATGTCTTTTTTTTCAAGTGAAAAAAGCAGCAGGAAAGTGACTGCAGGTCCATCCTCCTGTGATGTCACATTTGAGACTTCCCTCAAACGAAACGTCACAGAAAGTAAAGAAAAATATTACAGATAAAGGGAGAATATACAGTAGATATTTATAATGGGAATTTGACAACCTTATTAATTTTCTTTTTCGTTTCGATATAGAGCTGAAATCCCTAGCAGGGAAAATTTTACCAAAACTAGGGCTAAGAATATTTTATTCAATCACACTTGTAATGAAATATTACGTTTGCCACCATTAGGTGGTACTTAGGAACGTAGTGCATATTGTACGGTCATTGGGTTTCAATTGCTACATGTAATATACCAATTCAATCAGTACAAAAAACTGTTCTGTATACCTTGCACCATCTTTATTAGATGTTTTAGACATTTATTTTATTCAAGAAGAGGAGCGTGGCTTAGTGGGGAATCTGTCACCAGGTTTTTGCTGCCCCATCTGAGAGCAGCATCATGTAGGGGTAGAGACCCTGATTCCAGCAATGAATCTCATACTTTACTTGGCTGCTTGCTGGAGTTCTAATCAAAAACGTTTTTCTCTGCTGTAGATCTGCCAGATGGCGGCTCTCTACACAGTATGGCATTGTTCCTTCAGGGCTGACAGTGCAGCTTGTGTAAGAAGAATGGTAACATCCAGCTGTCAATTTATTCATACATCTGCAGCAGGGAAATAACAGAGGGACGGCTCACCGCAGTGTTATCAAGAATAGCATTGTTGTTTCAAAGAAAAAACAAGAATGTATTAAAAAGACATAAGAAGAGGTGGCGTGTCTTCTTTTACGTCCAGCTTTCCATTATGATTACATCTATTCACTTTTTAGTCATATTTGACACCAGCGCAGCATCACACTGTGTAATGGCTGCAGATCATGCCGTATTCACTTCTCATAATTCTCTATCTCTCTAGTATCTATCTATTTCTCTATCCATCTATTTCTCTATCTATCCATCTATATCTATCTATCTCTCTATCTAACTTAACCTAGATATGTAAATTTGCATCCCACTGCATTCTGTAGATTCTAGCAGCATAAAATTCTGGACACAAGTTTGTCTGCCCATGTCTGCTAATGTGAAAAAGTAAAATCCAAGAAGAATAAAGCTGTGTGCACACGTTGCCTTTTTTTAGAGCTTTTTTTTCTTCAGTTTTGCCACAAAATCTTAAATATTTTCTGTTGCAGGAAAAGGAAATGAGAATCCTGAAGTCTCATGCACACGTTGCTCATTTTTGACAGGTGTCACCCATACTAATGAGTGGGGAAAAATGTGCACTAAAAGCGCATGTAAAAAACACGAAAAAAACCAAGCATATTTTAAGCTGCAATTTTTATGGCAAGTGATGTAGAAATGGTGGGACAAAAATTTCTGCAGCGAATACTTAACATGTGCACCTACCTTAAGGATTACACAAAATACTGACAGCAAATATGTTTACAAGGGATGTTTTAATCTTAATTCTCTTAGTATTGTTCTTACAAGAGGTTTTTGTATCCTGGAAACATCAGTATATAGTGCGTGGTGGCATTCATCTTTTACTGACAGTTTGTACCTGAGGCTTGTGTTTTGTATTACTTAGAATAAAAATGCCATACCATATTATGGGATTTGATACCTAACACCTAAAAACACAATGGGGTGGATATGTGATAGTTTGTCCTCACCCATCACAGATTGAAATATTTTACAGCATTTTCATGTATTTGGCCATGATGACATTATACTGCTCTAATATCTGATTTGAGATCTGCATAAAAACATGTATATAAAGGTACCTTCACACTCAGCAACTTTACAATGAGAAAGACAACGATCCGTGACGTTGCAGCGTCCTGGATAGCGAGCTCGTTGTGTTTGACACGCAGCAGCGATCAGGATCCTGCTGTGACATCGCTGGTCGGAGCTAGAAGTCCAGAACTTTATTTGGTCGTCAGGTCGTCGTGTTTGACAGCAAAAGCAACGATGCCAGCAATGTTTTACATGGAGCTAACAACCAGCTACAACGATAAGTGAGTCGCCGTTACGTCACTGGATCGCTCCTGCATCGTTCTGGAGCTGCTGTGTTTGACGTCTCTACAGCGACCTAAACAGCGACGCTGCAGCGATCGGCTCTTTGTCTATATCGCTGCAGCATCGCTGAGTGTGACGGTACCTTAAGTGAGATATTTGAAAGATATTGTCACGATCAGCTGCGGCCGCAAAGGCGGCCCAGCCCATAAACGCCCCCAAGCCGACCAACCTCAGAAGGCGTGGGGCGCGCATCCCAAGGGGACGAAATACGGACCCTTTAAACCGCAGAGGGAGACCCGGGCCTGGAGGGCAGCGACCGGGGTTCTGTGGCAGCAGAGCATGTGGACAAGGAAAGAGACACGTAGGACATGATTACACCGATACTTCAGGTATAGAGACAGTAAAGTTTACTAAAGCAAAGTCACACAGTACATAAACAAAACATGATGATGTCAGGATCCTGATTCCACACCTCAGAAGGGTACGACCCAGTGGACCCCAGGGCACCAACGGATCACCGACGCACAGATAGCCGAAATATCAGGACCCAGGCAGGACATCAGGGTACATGAGGACATCAGGGTACAGGCAAGACATCAGGATACAAACAGGACATCTGGACTTAGGAAAGACCTCAGGACATCAGGACACCAGGGAACAGACAGGATATCAGGACATCAGGGTCCATGAGGTCATCAAGACACAGGCAGGACATCAAGACATCTGGACCCAGGGTCACAGGCAGGCATCAGACAGGAGTCGTTCGGTTCCGGACATCCGACACGACCTACAGGCACCACCAGAGACATCAGACTCCAAGCTCCAGACAGCGGTCATCAGGTTCCAGACTGCGGTCATCAGGCTCTGGGCATCGGACCTAGGAAGGAACTCAAGTGTGATGGTGCAAACACCGCCGTACTTGACATGAGCCAGACAGGGTTAACACCGCATGGTAGTCTGAGCACAGAGTAGTAGATGCTCAGCAGAAATACCGGTTTCAAGAGACTCAAAGTCACTGGGAGTGAGGCTCCAAATGCAGAGGGATTCCAGGAACATAATCACAGCAGACACAGTTCAGACAGGTTCAGGTACAGGACAGGAACAGGATCAAGGATTCGGGCCTGGATATACCGCCTCCAGGACAGGCGCCAGAACAGGACAAAACAGGAATCAAGGCAAGGACTTTGGTACCAAAACATAGACAGGAAAGGTGCAGGAACACAAACACACAAAGTTCAAGAGCTTTGTGAGTGTAGCTCAGGCCCCGCCCATAGGGCAGGGGAGCTTTATATATGAGCTGCCCCTCAGCAATTGGCTGGGGACAGCATTTGAAGTACACACCCTAACCCTGATAAAAGTAGGGGAGGTGTGGCCTCGCATGCCCTAAGCACAAACAGAAACCATTACAGCACACAGTGCAGGATCTGAGGCTCAGGGCACCTGGCTGAGACTGCATGAACTGAGCCACGTGGAAAATCATGCACCAACTGCAAATGACCTCACAACCCGCGGACAGCTTCAAAGCAGCAACCAGGACCGCACATGAGGAAGGTATGCAGCAGGGCAAATACCAAAACGCCCATGTACGACTGCGCAGCAGAGCAGGGAACTGAGAAGGCTCCATTAAGGTTACAGCCAACAGTATCCCAACTCAAATTAGGGGGAAAAGAGTAAAGGGTTAAAGCAAACATATGCATTGTCATGCCAAAAACCAGAAACAGACAGAACTGCATGACAGATATTATTTAACTATAAAAAAATAACTGGAGTATAAGTTGGTATGCATGTAAAATATAGGAGCATGTTTACACTGGCCATAAAACAGATAAAATATAAGATATAAACAAAATGAACATGTACCCTGCTGTAAGTAAATAAGTGAAAGCAATAACACATAAATAACACAGGGTACTTAGCAAACAAACATATACGTCTACAGAGAGCACATACACATATGCAGTTGTGTGAAAAAGTGATTTCCTATTCTTTTGTGACACTTAAATGTTTCAGATCACCAAACAAATGTAAATATTATACAAAGATAACACAAGTAAACACTAAATGCAGTTTTTAAATTAAGGTCTTTATTATTGAGGGAAAAAGACATCCAAACCTACAGGGCTCTGTGTGAAAAAGTGATTACCCCTTCCTTAAAACATAAATTAACTGTAATTTATCACATCTTCGGAAAGCTGAGATCAAATTCCCTAGCCACACCAAGGCCTGATTACTACCAAACCTGTTCCCAATCAAGAAATCACTTAAATAGGAACTGCCTGACAAAGGGAAGTAGACCAAAAGACCTCAAAAGCTAGACATCATACAGTGATCCAAAGACATTCTGGAACAAATAACGAACAAATTAACTGAGATCTATAAGTCTGGAAAAGGCTATAAAGCCATTTCTAAAGCTTTGGGACTCCAGTTAACCACATTGAGAGCCATTATCCACTAAAGACAATAACATGGAACAGTGGTGAACCTTTCCAGCTGCAGCCAACTGACCAAAATTACCCCAAGAGGTCACAAAAGACCCCACAACAACATCCAAAGAACTGCAGGCCTCACTTGCCTCAGTTAAAGTCAGTGTTCATGACTCCACCATAAGAAAGAGACTAGTGGTGGTAGTGTGATGGTGTGGGGCTGTTTGGCTGCTTCAGGATCTGGAAAACATGCTGGAGTAAATGGAACCATGAATTCTGCTGTCTAACAAAAAATCCTGAAGGAGAATGTCCGGCCATCTGTTCGTCTGGTAAAGCTGAAGCGCACTTGGGTTATGCAGCAGGACAATGATCCAAAACACATCAGCAAGTCCACCTCTAAATAGCTTTAGAAAAACAATATTAAGACTTTGGAGTGGCCTAGTGAAAGTCGTGACCTTAATCCGTTTGAGATGCTGTGGCATGACCTTAATAATAAAGACCTTCATTTAAAAACTGCATTTTGTGATTACTTCTGTTATCTTTGTCTAATATTTAAATTTGTTTGGTGATCTCAAACATTTAAGTGTGACAAACATGGGAAGGAATAGGAAATCATGAAGGGGCAAACACTTTTTCATATATGAAGACACAAAAAGAGCACAGCGAGGTCAAAAATACTCCGTTGTAAAAACGTTACAGTAAATAAGCAAGTGCTAGTCAAAAAATGAAAAAAAAAACCAGGGTATTTAGTTAATACGTTTTTTGCAAAAAATGTATATTAAGCTGCTCCACCAATCGTCAAGGTATACCTATAATAGAGCAGTCCTATCTAATGTATATAATCCCTATCTGATGTATTAAAAACCTGATCATCTGTATAGTACCTGTATAAGCAGGGTTCAGAGAGAAAATATCCATGAGGACATACTAGATGGAACAGCTTCAGAGCAAATGGCCCACAGAGGAGTGGTGGACTCCCCAGTCTTGTAGAAACAAGAAAACAATTATAGAACAAAAAACACATGGGCTACTTGCACAGTGAACAAGTCTGTAGGAACATGTTCACACCACCAAGAAACTTGAAGACACAAAAAGAGCACAGCGAGGTCAAAAATACTCCGTGGTAAAAAAGTCACAGTAAATAAGCAAGTGCTAGTAAAGAAAAACAGGGTATTTAGTTAATACGTTTTTTTGCAAAAAAATGTATATTAAGCTGCTCCACCAATCGTCAAGGTATATCCATAATAGAGCAGTCCTATCTAATGTATATAATCCCTATCTGATGTATTAAAAACCTGATCATCTGTATAGTACCTGTATAAGCAGGGTTCAGGGAGAAAATATCCATGAGGACATACTAGATGGAACAGCTTCAGAGCAAATGGCCCAAAAAGGAGTGGTGGACTCCCCAGTCTTGTAGAAACAAGAAAACAATTGTAGAACCAAAAACACATGGGCTACTTGCACAGTGAACAAGTCTGTCAGAACATGTTCACACCACCAAGAAACTTGAAGACACAAAAAGAGCACAGCGAAGTAAAAAATACTCCGTTGTAAAAAAGTCACAGTAAATAAGCAAGTGCTAGTCAAAAAATGAAAAAAACAGGGTATTTAGTTAATACTTTTCTTGCAAAAAAATGTATATTAAGCTGCTCCACCAATCGTCAAGGTATACCCATAATAGAGCAGACCTATCTAATGTATATAATCCCTATCTGATGTATTAAAAACCTGATCATCTGTATAGTACCTGTATAAGCAGGGTTCTGAGAGAAAATATCCATGAGGACATACTAGATGGAACAGCTTCAGAGCAAATGGCCCACAGAGGAGTGGTGGACTCCCCAGTCTTGTAGAAACAAGAAAACAATTATAGAACCAAAAACACATGGGCTACTTGCACAGTGAACAAGTCTGTAGGAACATGTTCACACCACCAAGAAACTTGAAGACACAAAAAGAGCACAGCGAGGTCAAAAATACTCCGTTGTAAAAAAGTCACAGTAAATAAGCAAGTGCTAGTCAAAAAATGAAAAAAACCCAGGGTATTTAGTTAATACGTTTTTTTGCAAAACATGTATATTAAGCTGCTCCACCAATCGTCAAGGTATAACCATAATAGAGCAGTCCTATCTAATGTATATAATCCCTATCTGATGTATTAAAAACCTGATCATCTGTATAGTACCTGTATAAGCAGGGTTCAGAGAGAAAATATCCATGAGGACATACTAGATGGAACAGCTTCAGAGCAAATGGCCCACAGAGGAGTGGTAGACTCCCCAGTCTTGTAGAAACAAGAAAACAATTATAGAACCAAAAACACATGGGCTACTTGCACAGTGAACAAGTCTGTAGGAACATGTTCACACCACCAAGAAACTTGAAGACACAAAAAGAGCACAGCGAGGTCAAAAATACTCCGTTGTAAAAAAGTCACAGTAAATAAGCAAGTGCTAGTCAAAAAATGAAAAAAACAGGGTATTTAGTTAATACTTTTTTTGCAAAAAAATGTATATTAAGCTGCTCCACCAATCGTCAAGGTATACCCATAATAGAGCAGACCTATCTAATGTATATAATCCCTATCTGATGTATTAAAAACCTGATCATCTGTATAGTACCTGTATAAGCAGGGTTCTGAGAGAAAATATCCATGAGGACATACTAGATGGAACAGCTTCAGAGCAAATGGCCCACAGAGGAGTGGTGGACTCCCCAGTCTTGTAGAAACAAGAAAACAATTATAGAACCAAAAACACATGGGCTACTTGCATAGTGAACAAGTCTGTAGGAACATGTTCACACCACCAAGAAACTTGAAGACACAAAAAGAGCACAGCGAGGTCAAAAATACTCCGTTGTAAAAAAGTCACAGTAAATAAGCAAGTGCTAGTCAAAAAATGAAAAAAAACCAGGGTATTTAGTTAATACGTTTTTTTGCAAAACATGTATATTAAGCTGCTCCACCAATCGTCAAGGTATACCCATAATAGAGCAGTCCTATCTAATGTATATAATCCCTATCTGATGTATTAAAAACCTGATCATCTGTATAGTACCTGTATAAGCAGGGTTCAGAGAGAAAATATCCATGGGGACATACTAGATGGAACAGCTTCAGAGCAAATGGCCCACAGAGGAGTGGTAGACTCCCCAGTCTTGTAGAAACAAGAAAACAATTATAGAACCAAAAACACATGGGCTACTTGCACAGTGAACAAGTCTGTAGGAACATGTTCACACCACCAAGAAACTTGAAGACACAAAAAGAGCACAGCGAGGTCAAAAATACTCCGTTGTAAAAAAGTCACAGTAAATAAGCAAGTGCTAGTCAAAAAATGAAAAAAACAGGGTATTTAGTTAATACGTTTTTTTGCAAAAAAAAGTATGTTAAGCTGCTCCACCAATCGTCAAGGTATACCCATAATAGAGCAGTCCTATATAATGTATATAATCCCTATCTGATGTATTAAAAACCTGATCATCTGTATAGTACCTGTATAAGCAGGGTTCTGAGAGAAAATATCCATGAGGACATACTAGATGGAACAGCTTCAGAGCAAATGGCCCACAGAGGAGTGGTGGACTCCCCAGTCTTGTAGAAACAAGAAAACAATTATAGAACCAAAAACACATGGGCTACTTGCACAGTGAACAATTCTGTAGGAACATGTTCACACCACCAAGAAACTTGAAGACACAAAAAGAGCACAGCGAGGTCAAAAATACTCCGTTGTAAAAAAAGTCACAGTAAATAAGCAAGTGCTAGTCAAAAAATGAAAAAAAAACAGGGTATTTAGTTAATACGTTTTTAAGCAAAAAAATGTATATTAAGCTGCTCCACCAATCGTCAAGGTATACCCATAATAGAGCAGTCCTATCTAATGTATATAATGCCTATCTGATGTATTAAAAACCTGATCATTTGTATAGTACCTGTATAAGCAGGGTTCAGAGAGAAAATATCCATGAGGACATACTAGATGGAACAGCTTTTTGGTTCTATACTTTTTCATATATGCATATACAATCATGGCCAAAAGTGTTGGCACCTTTGAAATTATTCCAGAAAATGATGTATTATCAGAAAATTATTGCAATTATATATTTTGTTAAACACATGTTTATTTCCTTTGTGTGTATTGCAGCAACACAAAAAAAAAACAGGAAAAAAGACTACGTGGACATAATTTTGCACGAAACCTCAAAAATGGGAGAGATAAAAATCGCTGGCACTTTGCCAAAATTGCGGGTAAACAATTTTGTTTCAAGCATGTGATGCTCACTTAAACTCACCTGTAACATGTATGGGCAATATGAAAATCACACCTGAAATTGGATAAAAAGGGAAGAAGTTGACTACATTTTTGTATTGTGTGTAGGTGCAACATAGACCATGGAGAACAGAAAGAGAAGAGAGCTGTCTGAGGATTTGAGAACCATAATTGTTGAACAATATCAACAATCTGAAGGTCCATCTCCAGAAATCTTGATGTTCCCCTCGTCCAAGGGTGCGCAACATAATCAAGAAGTTTATAACCCATGACACTGTAGCTAATCTCCCTGGACGTGGACAGCAGAGAAAAATTGATTGCAAAGCAGGATAGTCCGAATGGTGGGTATGTAGCCCCAATCAAGTTTCAAAGAAATTCAAGCTGTCCTGCAGGCTCAGTATCAGCGCGAGCTGTCCATCGACATTTAAATGAAATGAAACGCTATGGCAGGAGACCCAGGAGGACCCATTGCTGACACAGAGACATATAATAGCTATACTGCAGTTTACAAAAATATACATGAGTAAGCCAAATCATTCTGGTAAAGCGCTTTGTGGACAGATGAGATCAAGATAGAGCTTTTTGGTAAAGCATATCATTCTACTGTTTACCGAAAACGAAATGAGGCCTACAAAGAAAATAACACAGTATCTGCAGTCATGGTGGAGGTTCAAAGATGCTTTTAACTTGTATTGTTGCCTTAACTGTGCAATAGAGAATTGGCATGCACACAGTGGTGGAGGCGAGGTGAAGGTGGAAGGGGGTAGTAGTGAACCCCTGGGCCGTCTAGTGAGGTAAATTCACACCACAGTATTGTGTTGAATGCAATAAATTTTTATTTCACAATTCAAGTGCAGGTAGACATAGGCCCAGATTAAACATAAAAATCAAATTATGATTGTGACCAAATATTTCGACTCGGTCCTGGATCTTGTTCAGAAAGTCGCTCTGGAGGGGAGGGGAAGAAATAGGCATAATGTTAGACAACACATATAGACAATATATACAATGAAAAGCACCCAAAAATGGAGTCTCCGATATATCCATGAGTATAGCAGCAAACATTGTACTGTGACAAATATGTTAAAAGCTGAAAAGAAAAAAAAACTTGACACCCGATTCTCCATTTTTGGATGACTGTATATCCTAAAACAAATGTCAAATTTACTAAAAATATCAATAAAAACTGCAGCTCGATGCGCAAAGACCAAGCCCTCACACAGGTCCAGCAACATACAAATAAAAAAAAGGTAATGCCATAAACATCAAACTAGAAGTAGAACAATCAGAAAAAAAGTGTAACACGCTCACCAGTTCAGCATTTTTTTTTTACTAATCCCTGGTTTTTGCTTTACACACACTATGGTAAAAATCTCACCGAATTCTCAACATTTGCACATGGCCTCAGTCAGAATCTTTTACACACCCATTTTTTTTTTTACGAAGTTCCGACTTTTTTTGAACCATTAACATATACAAAAATTTTACAAGTTAGGGTTATTTCTATAATCGCACTGAGGGTTCATGCACATGACCATATTTTTGGTCCGAGTACTAATAATTTTCAATGTGGCAGTGCAGATTACCGGTACCTATTTTTTTTGTGAAACAAATTGCAGCATGCTCGATTTTCCTATGGCAATTGGATGGGCCTCACCCATTCAAGTCTGTTGGTCCATGAAGAAAATTGGAGAGCACTCAGATGATATCCACTGACAGGACAGAGAAGGTGAGGAACATTTTTTTTCTCCAAGTCTGAGAAAAACTGATGCCACTCTGATCAAAGTCTGATCAGAATAATCAGACTGTTTTTCTCAGATGTAGGCCGGTTTCACATGTCAGTGGCTCCGGTGCGTGAGATGACAGTTTCCTCAGGTACCGGAGACACTAACTCACGTAGACACATTGAAATCAATGTGTCTCTGCACATGTCAGCGTGTTTTCACGGACCGTGTGTCCGTGTGCAAAACACGGAGACATGTCAGTGTTCTTGGGAGCGCACGGATTACACGGACCCATTAAAGTCATGTAAAACACGTACCGCACACGGACGCTGTCCGTGTGCAGTCCGTGTGCCGTGCAGGAGACAGGGCTACAGTAAGCGCTGTCCCCCCCATGTGGTGCTGAAGCCGCCATTCATATCTTCTCTCCAGCAGCGTTCGCTGGCTAGAAGATATGAAAAATCCTTTTTTTTTTTTTTTTCGTGTTTAAAATAAAGATCCCTGTCCCCACCCCCTCCCACCCCTTGTGCGTCCCCCCCCCGCTGTTAATAGAACACCTAACCACCATAAGATAGGAAATCACCAGAAAGTCATACAGCGTTAGGATCAATAATATGCCTTTATTAAATAAAGTGGCAATTTATACATACAATATATGTAAAAAAATAATAACAAAAAAATAAAAATATAAAAGAATATAAGTCATGTATGGCCCATATAAAAAATGTGAAATATAATGTACGTTAAATACACACACTAAACTGGTGAAAAAAAGAGAAAAATCCAATCAAACACAGTAAAAATGTGTGCATAAAGATTCTTTTATAAAAAGTGGAAGCAGTGCATATCCCTATAAGGGGATGTAAAATAAGGTGACTGTTGACAACAGTGGTGTAGACACAGCGAGGTATATTGTCTGAATAGGAGAGTTATAGTAGCACACTATATTTAAACGTGCCCTGGTACAAATGGCCGTATGATAATGCCCCCACAGCGAGATAGATTTCCTGAATGAGGGATTTTTTTTACATCAGCTCACTGCGAGGTAAGTGCTCTACATATGGAAGTTATAGCAGCGTATTATGTTCCAAAAAGTGCCCAGGTGCAAATAATCATATAGGTAATAGTGTTCACACAGCAAGGTAGATGTTATATAACAGCTTACTGCATGGAAAGGTGCCCGAATACCGCAGACTATTATGGGTTAATAACCATGCGGCCAGATAATTACAGCAGATAAGCTTGTGTCACTACCTAAAAGGAGAGACTGGGTCCGGGACCTGCGTGCGCCCGACGCGCGTTTCGGATGTATTACCTTCGTCCCGCTGTTAATAAAATACTCACCCAGCTCCCTCGCAGCGTCCTGTCCTCGCCGCACCTTCTCCTGTATGAGCGGTCATGTGGGGCCGCCGATTACAGTCATGAATATACGGCTCCACCTCCCATAGGGGACAGGGATCTTTATTTTAAACACGAAAAAAAAAAAAAGGATTTTTCATATCTTCTAGCTAGCGAACGCTGCTGGAAAGAAGATATTAATGGCAGCTTCAGCACCAGATGCAGGGGACAGCGCTTACTTGTAGCGCTGTCTCCTGCACGGTCCGTGAGGTACCCAGTTGGCACACGGGCGGCACACGGCTGCCGCACGTGTGCCACACTGATGTTCACAGTAAGCACACGGACACACGGACACGGATAATTCCGGTACCAATTTTTCCGGTACCGGAATTATCTGGACGTGTGAGACTGGCCGTAGAGAAAGCGGTTGTGTGAACTGAAGAATCATGTTACCAGGTCATTTTCTACAGCACAATGAATTAAAAAAAACAAAAAAAATGCTGAAAATGCCTATTTTTCACTTTCACACCCCAGTCTTTCTGAGCCCACCGACATGTTTGTCTCTATCCATAGGGTTGGAACATGTCTGATTGTATCTGATGGCTTGGCAGTAGATAATAAACAATAGTTTTTATGTGTTTTGGATGAAAACGGTCCCATTTAAAGTATGTTGGATGGTCAATTGGCTTCTGGTGCAGGGACGTCTCTATTTCATTGTTCTGTAACAGTTAGCCATTAAAAGGTATCAACCACTTAATATTTTTCTATCTACTTCCTAACCCGGCACATTATTTTTCCTGAATAAAATATATTAATGAGTTTCAAGAGGGAAGCAAAGAAGAGACTTTTCATAGATATGCTAGTTCCACACGTCTGAGATTGTCTCGGGTACAGGCATTGGGTTTTTCTTACAGGTATTCATTGAGTCTGGTTCTGTTTACATGCCTGGATTTGTGGATTCAGGTTCTACTTTGAATCTAATTGATCATGACTTTGCAGTTGATTATGGTTAGAATTTCTCCTCTATCAATCAATCAATCAATCAATCAATCCATTCTGACACTGTGTGTAGGTTACTGTGCACAATCCTGCTGACAGGTTCCCTTTAAACTAGTCAAGCTGGTGCACCCACCCCAGGATGAGATCAAAGCAAAAGGGCACATTTTTATTAAAAGAAGTTTTCCAAGTAAGAACATCCAACTTAGGCTTTGTCTCCAGGGTAGACATACTGGTAATAACATGGTGGCATGAAATCTCATGTACACGTGCAACTTCATGCAATCCTATAGGGACATAGTAGCTGTAATATTGTAGGACAATATCAATAAGAACAGTTTCATAATTATCATTCATAATACTAGATAGTAGCCCGATTCTAACGCATCGGGTATTCTAGAATATGTATGTGTAGTGTATAGCACAGCCCACGCAGTACATTGCGCAGCCCACGCAGTACATTGCACAGCCCACGAAGTACATTGCGCAGCCCACGTAATACATTGCGCAGCCCACGTAGTATATTGCGCAGCCCACGTAGTATATTGCGCAGCTCGCGTAGTATATTGCCCAGCTCGCATAGTATATTGCCCAGCCCGCATAGTATATTGCGCAGCCCACGTAGTATATTGCACAGACCACATAGTATATTGCACAGCCCACGTACTATATTGCCCAGCTCACATAGTATATTGCGCAGCCCACGTGGTATATTGCGCAGCCCACGTTGTATATTGCGCAGCCCACGTATATTGCGCAGCTCACGTAGTATATTGCCCAGCCCACGTAATATATTGCACAGCCCACGCAGTCTATAGCAATGTGGGCACCATATACCTGTTAAAAAAAAGAATTAAAATAAAAAATAGTTATATACTCACCTTCCAGAGCCCCTGGATCCAAGCAAAGCGGTTACCGACGCTCGTCGCGCGCTCCGGTCTGAAGAGTGCATTGTGGTCTTGCGAGATGATGACGTAGCGGTCTCGCGAGACCGCTACATCATCATCTCGCGAGATCGCAGCATGGACCGGTTGCCGGAGCGTCGCGAGCGGGAATGGCCTGTTGTGGATCCGAGGGGCCGACGGACGGTGAGTATATAACAATTTTTTATTTTTTAAATTATTTTTAACATTAAATCTTTTTACTATTCATGCTGCACAGGCAGCATGAATAGTAAAAAGTTGGTCACACAGGGTTAATAGCAGCGTTAACCAAGTGCGTTACACCGCGGTCAACGCTGCCATTAACCCTGTGTGAGCCCTGACCGGAGGGGAGTATGCGGGCGCTGGGCACTGACTCCGGGGAGGATGGAGCGGCCATTTTCTTTCGGACTGTGCCCGTCGCTGATTGGTCGTGGCTGTTTTGCCGCGACCAATCAGCAACTTGGATTTCCATGACAGACAGAGGCCGCGACCAATGAATATCTGTGACAGACAGAAAGACAGACAGAAAGACAGACAGACAGACGGAAGTGACCCTTAGACAATTATATAGTAGATTAGTTTCATAATCATGACTACTTAGTAACATGGAGCCCTGGTCTTACTACCAAACATGATGAAATATGCCAGTCAATTAAACATTAATCATATCATCAATTATTGAGACCATTAAAAACAGATTTTAAATTAATTATGAAAACAAGGTACAATATGCACCATATTATGTAATGTTTATAGTTTATTAACATCAGAAACCATAATATACCTATTGATTTTGAATAATGCGAATCACATTGAATATGACATTATGGGAGTAGTTTGGAGACTTTGAGTATCTTTTACTGAGTAGAAAATTCCTGTGCCTGCTCTCAAACATTTTACTAGAGAAAACATGTGAGCAAAGGACTTACACAAAAGCTCTTATTGTTTTCAGCACTTTTATTGTTAAGTATGAAGCATATGCAATAACTGCTGGATCCATTCTATCTGCCTTTATATGGTTTATATAACATAGTACAGACAAAGCTGCACTTATTTACATCCTATACTTACAGAGAACAGAAAAGCTCAAGAATCACAAAAGGTCTATACAACGCACGACTATTGAAATGCAATTACTAACAGAAACTGCAATTCTGAAATAGATTACTTAAGGCCATATTATTATTTCATCTCCTCCAGTGACCCGGAATTGTGAGAAGATCAGGACACATCCTCCAGATACTAGAAAGAATCCACCAAACCAGCCGGCATACATTGCATCCCCAAACTCCCAGCGGGGAATGTCTTTAGGGATGCTGCGGTCCCAAAATTTGATCAGCGTGTCATAAGCAAAGTAGGACACAGAGTAGAAAGTCAGTGCACCTGCCACTGAAAAGAGAAGTCCTCCAAGGATGTTCAGCATCTTTCTGACATGTCCTTCAGAGTTGTCAAGGCACTTCACACAGGTCAGTGCAGGTGTTGAGGCCATAAATCCTAAAGCCCCAATTAAGACAGAGAGGCACACAAGGACACGACCCATTTGGACTTGGATTGGTAGCTGCTGTGGAGTCTGATATTCTTGACAAACGCTAAACCCCACGTCTTGTATAACACATATTTGCCACAAGCCAAGACGGTAATTTTCGTTAATGAGAAGACCTGAAGAAGAAGTCAACCAGTAAGGAATGAATAAGGCCACCAGGCAGCAAATGTAACCAGAAAGGGACAGGAAAAGACCTGCAAGTTCAGAAAAGCAAAGTACTGCTTCCATTTTATCCTCTTCTGACTTTACTTTTGACTGTTTTTCTTAATCCTTCAAATGAAGCTTTAAGCAAAAGACAGTTTTCTTCTAAGGAGCGAGCGTCGAAATACCAGTCGGTAGGCAGCTTTGAATAAATCAATGCATTTTAGTGTCCATGTGAGAGACTATTGTTCTTCTAAAATCCATTCTATTTATAGTACAGCGCTATCGTAGATTTTGAAAAAAAAGACCAATAGAAATGTCTTGTATTCTTTTGAAAAAGATCACAGGACCAGATTAGTTGATATTCCTACTTGGTTTCATAGTGAAAGGAACAATCGAAGTCTTGAGACTGTTTTTAAAGATTGTTTTTTTCTTGTATTAGATGGTAGCTTTCATTACAAAACTATATGACTTTGATTCAAAATAATGATTAACAAGAAAGTAAAGAAAACACAATCTTACTGTACATCTGCATTTTTTCATATTAATAGTTTATGTATTATTATAGAGCAAACAATGCCAATGCAACAAAAAGTTCTAAAACATAAAGTATTATTGTTAAAAAATGCAACTGTGACTGTTTATATTTCTGTCGCCGGGCAGAAATGCACTTTAGTTGCAGTTGATGCGGGGTGACAATGTCAGTCCTGTACTCTCAGGGACTTGTAGTACCATCCAGGCTGGAAGCCTGGGAGTAAAAAGGGTATTTCGATCTCCAAGATCCTATCCCAATATGTAGGAGGTATAATATTATTATTATTATTATTATTAATAATAGCAAATACCTCCAATTATAAATATAGTATAGTTCTTCTGATAAGCTGCAGTATATTGTTTACCCCACATGCAGGGCATTGCCGTAGCTTAGGTGTCCATGGTCACGACCACTCATATAGTGACAGTAAGGGCTCATTCCCACTTGCTATGAAATCCGACGAATGCAATCCGATAAAAAATCGGATTGAATTCGGACCAATGTTAATCTATGATTGTGTGCTCATCTGCGTTTTTTTTTCCAGCTCAGATCGGATCACAATCGGGCTGGAAAAAAATTGCAGCATGCTACGATTGCAATCAGAAATCGGATCGCATCCTGCAATAGAAGTCACTGGGTGAGAGGAAAATACAATTGCACAGCATTTGCACCATGTGAGTGCTGTCCGATTTTTACGCACCAATGTCCTTTGTAAAGTCGGCAATTCATCTGCGGCTACTGTAAAATCACACTAACCGATTAGAATAGAAAAGCTAGAATACATACAACCCCTGGCAAAAATTATGGAATCACCGGCCTTGGAGGATGTTCATTCAGTTGTTTAATTTTGTAGAAAAAAAGCAGATCACAGACATGGCACAAAACTAAAGTGATTTCAAATGGCAACTTTCTGGCTTTAAGAAACACTAAAAGAAATCAAGAAAAAAAAACGTGGTAGTTAGTAATGGTTACTTTTTTTAACAAAGCATAGGGGAAAAATTATGGAATCACTCAATTCTGAGGAAAAAATTATGGAATCACCCTGTAAATTTTCATACCCAAAAATAACACCTGCATCAAATTAGATCTGCTCGTTAGTCTACATCTAAAAAGGAGTGATCACACCTTGGAGGTGTTGCACCAAGTGGACTGACATGAATCATGGCTCCAACACGATAGATGTCAATTGAAACAAAGGAGAGGATTATCAAACTCTTAAAAGAGGGTAAATCATCACGCAATGTTGCAAAAGATGTTGGTTGTTCACAGTCAGCTGTGTCTAAAATCTGGACCAAATACAAATAATATGGGAAGGTTGTTAAAGGCAAACATACTGGTGAACCAAGGAAGACATGAAAGCGTCAAGACCGGAAACTTTAAGCAATATGTCTCCAAAACAGGAAATGCACAACAAAACAAATGAGGAATGAATGGGTGGAAACTGGAGTCAACGTCTGTGACCGAACTGTAAGAAACTGCCTAAAGGAAATGGGATTTACATACAGAAAAGCTAAACAAAAGCCATCATTAACACCTAAACAGAAAAATAACAAGGTTACAATGGGCTAAGGAAAAGCAATCTTGGACTGTGGATGACTGGATGAAAGTCATATTCAGTGATGAATCACGAATCTGCATTGGGCAAGATGATGATGCTGGAACTTTTGTTTGGTGCCGTTCCAATGAGATTTATAAAGATGACTGCCTGAAGAGAACATGCAAATTTCCACAGTCATTGATGATATGGGACTGCATGTCGCGTAAAGGCACTGGGGAGATGGCTGTCATTACATCTTCAATAAATGCACAAGTTTATGTTACATATATGCTAGCCACCTTAGGGAGAGACCCAAGTTGGGCTAAATGTAGCTGGACGAAAGAGACCGAAAAGCCCTCTACTTAAAGGAAATACATAGTGGATGCTTTCCTGAAACGGAAAGTACTTGCAAGCAGCATAATACAAAGAATAGCAGGTTTACCCAGAATCCTTTGCAGTAGGTGGAGCTATGCAAATCATCTCTTTCCACCCCAGTCTAATCCACAGCGCTTGGAACCGCCAAGCGTGCAATGCTGCGGATTAGTTTCTAAATTTACACAGCCAACCAATTCCTACCTGTGGACACGTGTTTCGGGCTTTAGGCCCTCATCAGCACAGGGCTGGAATTGGTTGGCTGTATGGAGTGGGGCTCGGTGAGCAAGCGATACATATATGCTAGCCACCTTAGGGAGAGACCCAAGTTGGGCTAAATGTAGCGGGACGAAAGAGACCGAAAAGCCCTCTACTTAAAGGAAATACATAGTGGATGCTTTCCTGAAACGGAAAGTACTTGCAAGCAGCATAATACAAAGAATAGCAGGTTTACCCAGAATCCTTTGCAGTAGGCGGAGCTATGCAAATCATCTCTTTCCACCCCAGTCTAATCCACAGCGCTTGGAACCGCCAAGCGTGCAATGCTGCGGATTAGTTTCTAAATTTACACAGCAACCAATTCCTACCTGCAGGAAGGAAGGATTCTGGGTAAACCTGCTATTCTTTGTATTATGCTGCTTGCAAGTACTTTCCGTTTCAGGAAAGCATCCACTATGTATTTCCTTTAAGTAGAGGGCTTTTCGGTCTCTTTCGTCCCGCTACATTTAGCCCAACTTGGGTCTCTCCTTAAGGTGGCTAGCATATATGTATCGCTTGCTCACCGAGCCCCACTCCATGCAGCCAACCAATTCCAGCCCTGTGCTGATGAGGGCCTAAAGCCCGAAACACGTGTCCACAGGTAGGAATTGGTTGGCTGTGTAAATTTAGAAACTAATCCGCAGCATTGCACGCTTGGCGGTTCCAAGCGCTGTGGATTAGACTGGGGTGGAAAGAGATGATTTGCATAGCTCCGCCTACTGCAAAGGACTCTGGGTAAACCTGCTATTCTTTGTATTATGCTGCTTGCAAGTACTTTCCGTTTCAGGAAAGCATCCACCAAGTTTATGTTGACATTTTGGACATTTTTCTTATCCCATCAATTGAAAGGATGTTTGGGCATGATGAAATCATTTTTCAAGATGATAATACATCCTGCCATAGAGCAAAAACTGTGCAAACATTCCTTGAAAAAAGACACATAAGGTCAATGTCATTGCCTGCAAATAGTCCGGATCTCAATCCAATTGAAAATCTTTGGTGGAAGTTGAAGAAAATGGTCCATGACACGGATTCAACCTGCAAAGCTGATCTGGCAACAGCAATAAGAGAAGGTTGGAGCCAGATTGATGAAGAGTACTGTCCAGGTCTCACAGACTGCAAGCTGTTATAAAAGGCAGAGGTGGTGCAACAAAATACTAGTGATGTGTTGGAGTGTTTTTTTGTTTGTTTGTTTTTCATGATTCCATAATTTTTTCCTCAGAACTGAGTGATACCTTAATTTCCCCCCTATGCTTGGTTAAAAAAGTAACCATTACTGACTACCACATTTTTTGTTCTTGATTTCTTTAAGCCAGAAAGTTGCCATTTGAAATGACTTTAGTTTTGTGCCATGTTTGTGATCTGCTTTTTTTCTACAAGATTTGCAGAGGAACATCACATCTTGAAATGCAAACACCTCTTCCACTAATTTATTGTTCACATGTATGCAAAGATTGAGAGTGAACGTCTTTTATATATCCGACTAAATCAAAAGAAGCTCAGGGCAGAGGAATATATTCACCTTAGAGATGCTGTTGCAAATGATGCTGATCCAAAAGAGTTGGGGAAAATGGTTATTCTTCCATCAACTGTCACTGGAAGCCCACGACACATGCATGAATACACACAGGATGCAATAACTTATGTGAGAAAGTATGGCTGTCCAGGTCTTTTCATCACCTTTACTTGCAATCCTGCCTGGGAGGAAACTGGAGGGCACCTGTTGCCAAGCCAAAAAACAGTAAATCGCCATGACTTTATTGCTCGGGTTTTCAAACAGAAACTTTCAAAAATGACTAACCTCATCACAAAATCACATATTTATAGTGAGACGCAGTGCTGGATATATTCAGTTGAATGGCAAAAAAAGAGGCCTTCCTCACGCCCACTGTTATGGACCTGGTGGTTAGGAGCACCCGGAACGACCTGATGGTTAAACTCCCACAGGACAAGCTCTGGGAAGTGGGAACTCTGCTGACCGCAACCCCTAATCCTATCACACAAATAGAAATAGCCGTGGAGCGTACCTAACTCGGCCTAGACGCCTCTTCACAGCCTAAGAGCTAACTAACCCTAGAAATAGAAAATAAAGCCTACCTTGCCTCAGAGAAATTCCCCAAAGGAAAAGGCAGCCCCCCATATATATTGACTGTGAGTTAAGATGAAGTCACAAACACAGAAATGAAACAGGTTTCAGCAAAGGGAGGCCAGACTTACTAAACAGACTGAGGATAGGAAAGGTATCTTTGCGGTCAGCACAAAAAACTACAAAAAGACCACACAGAGTGTGCAAAAAGACCTCCGCACCGACTCACGGTGCGGAGGTTCCACTCTGCATCCCAGAGCTTCCAGCTAGCAAGGCAAAATCATGATAGCAAGCTTGACAAGAAAACAATGAACAAATAATTAACTAGCAGGGACTTAGCTTCTGCTGGAGTAGACAGGTCACCAGAAAGATCCAAGAGCGAACTGAACAAGTACAAGAACATTGACAGCTGGCATGGAGTAACGATCTGAGTGGAGTTAAATAGAGCAGCCAGCCAAAGAATAAACTCCGTCACCTGTGGAAGGAACCTCAGAAGCAGCAGCTCCACTCACAGCCACCAGAGGGAGTCCATGGACAGAACTCGCCGAAGTACCATTCATGACCACAGGAGGAAGTTTGATAACAGAATTCACAACAGCCCACATCTTGATCTGGCTGAAGCAAAAAATACAGCCTACCGAAATTGACAATATCATCAGTGCCGAATTGCCAGACCTTCAAATTAACCCATTGCTGTTTGACACCATTTCAACAAAAATTCTCCCTGTATGATTGATGGCACGTGTTCAAAGCATTACCCACGATCCCTGGTCCGTGAAACCCAAACAGGACAAGATGGATATCCAGTCTACCGAAGAAGAAAGCCAGGGGATGGTGGTTTCACAGCAAAACTCAAAATGCTTGTTGGATCATCACTCCAAGAGATAGAAATTGACAACAGGAGGGTAGTGCCTTACAACCCTTTGTTCTCAAAAATCTTCCAGGCCTTCATAAATGTTGAATCTTGCCACTCTGTGAAATCAATCAAGTATATCTGCAAATATGTCCACAAAGGAAGTGATCAAGCAGTTTTTGAACTCCAGAAAAATGGACCTATTATTGATGAAGTGGAGGCATTCCAGATGGGCAGGAATATAAGCAGCAATGAAGCTGTTTGGAGAATACTAGGATTCTCCATTCATGAGCGCTACCCACCAGTTGTGCATCTGAGTGTGCACTTGGAAAATGGACAGAAAATTTACTTTAACCCAGCAAACTTGCAGCAGCAGCTCCTAACACCACCTATGACCACCCTCTTGGCATTTTTTGAGCTGTGTCAACAAGACCCTTTTGCAAAAACAATTCTCTACTGTGATTTACCAAAGTACTACACTTGGAATGCCTCCAGAAAAACACTGGAACGGAGGAAACGGAGGCTTGAATATTGAAGGCTATCCAGGGGTGAAAGACACTTGGTCGTGTCTACACTGTTCATCCGTCAAATGCAGAGTGCTTCTACCTGTGCATGTTACTTCATGTTGTTAAAGGCCCTACATCATTTTCTGACCTGAAGACCGTCAGAGGCCATGTGTGTGAAACATTCAGGGAAGGTTGCCAAAGAAAAGGACTTCTGGAAAATGATGGACACTGGGACATGACCCTCAGTGAAGCAGCAGCCACACAAACCCCAAAATGACTAAGGATACCGTCACACAGTAGCATTTTGATCGCTACGACGGCACGATCCGTGACGTTCCAGCGATATATCCGTGACGTTCCAGCGATCTCGCTGTGTCTGACACGCTCCTGCGATCAGGGACCCCGCTGAGAATCGTACGTCTTAGCAGATGGTTTGAAACTTTCTTTAGTCGTCTAGTGTCCCGCTGTGGCGGCATGATCGCATGGTGTAACAAAGGTGTGCACGATATTGTATACAATGTGCACATAGTAACCAACGGCTTCTACATCGCACATACGTCATGAAATTATCGCTCCAGCGTCGTACATTGCAAAGTGTGACAGCAGTCTACGACGCTGGAGCGATATTGTTACGATGCTCGAGCGACACGGATCGTGCCGTCGTAGCGATCAAAATGCCACTGTGTGACGGTACCCTTAGACACCTCTTTGCTATTATTTTAACAGCCTGTAGCATTTCAAATCCTCTTGAGATTTGGACAAAGTGCAAAACTGATCTCAGTGAGGACATCCTCATGCAGATTAGAAGGGAAATTCCTCAGCAACTTATCAACTTCACTGAGGAAATGTTGAATGAAACTTTAATGCTCCTTGAAGATCAGTGCATAGCAATGTCAGGAAAAGCCTTACAGTTGCTTGGTTTGCCTGCTCCTGAAGGCATCCAAATGTGTAGGGAGATTTTCATAGAAACAAACTACAATATTGATGCACTGGCAACATTTGTGTCTCAGAATGAGCCAATATTGGTACCAGATCAAAGGGACGCCTATAACTACATTTTAAGGTTCAGTGAAACCAACAAAGGTGGGATTGTCTTCCTTGATGCTCCAGGTGGAACAGGAAAGACATTTGTAATCAACTTCCAATTGGCAAAATTTCGACAACAAATAAAGATTGCACTTGCAGTGGCATCTTCTGGAATTACAGATACACTTTTCAAAGGTGGCAGGACAGCACATTCGACATTCAAACTACCACTAAACCTGTCTCATAGTGACAGTCCTGTGTGTAATATTGCCAAGGGATCAGGACTGGCCAAATTGCTTCAAAAATGCAGTGCCATCATTTGGGATGAATGCACCATTTCACACAAAAGGGCTCTGGAAGCAATGGATAGACTGCTGCAAAACCTGCATAGCAACAAATATATCATGGGAAGAGTAGTTGTTGTTTTGGCAGGTGACTTCCGCCAAACACTACCTGTTATTCCAAGATCAACCCCTGCAGACAAACTCAATGCCTGTCTCAAAGCATTGTATCTTTGGAGAAAAGTAAAGAAAATGTCACTGAACACAAACATGAGGGTCTACATGACAGGCGATGTTTCTGCTGGACTGTTTTCGAGCCAGCTGTTGACTATTGGAGATGGCAAGGCACCAGTAAACTCAACCACTGGACAGGTCACCTTCCCAAGCAACTTTTGTTGCATTGTGACTTCCATTGAGGAGTTGAAAGCAAAGGTTTTTCCAAACATTCAACTCCACTTCAAAAATTCTGGCTGGCTGTGTGACAGGGCTATTCTAGCTCCCAAAAATGACAGCATCAACAAGATCAATCTTCAAATTCTAAATCTCCTTCCAGGTGTGTGCACAACCTACAAGTCAGTGGATACAGTAATAGACCCTGCTCAAGCATTATTTTATCCAACTGAGTTCCTCAATTCCTTGGAGCCACAAGGACTTCCTCCTCACAACCTCTTTCTAAAACCAGGAGCACCTATTCTTCTATTGAGAAACTTGTATCCACCAAAGCTGTGTAATGGAAAAAGACTCTTGATTAAGAACCTGTTTCCACATGTAATTGAGGCAACCATTTTGACAGGATGTGCTGTTATGATCTGGTGGTTTAGGAACAACATGAGACAAGCTCTGAAGGAGGTGGTATCTGTACTGACCGCAAACCCTGAACCTAGCAGCGCAACTAAAAATAGCCGTGGGGGGTACCTGACGCTCCCTAGACCCCTCGGCACAGCCTAAGATCTAACGTCCCCTAAAGACAGAAACAGGAAACCTATCTTGCCTCAGAGAAAATCCCCAAAGGATAGATAGCCCC
The DNA here is from genome assembly GCF_032444005.1 of Ranitomeya imitator. Lineage (NCBI taxonomy): Eukaryota > Metazoa > Chordata > Amphibia > Anura > Dendrobatidae > Ranitomeya > Ranitomeya imitator. The sequence goes on from NC_091284.1 coordinate 167,390,394, forward strand.
CCACAAATATTGACGGTGAGAGGAGGGGAAAATAACATACGCAGAAATGAAATCAGATTTTAGCATTGGAGGCCAGTCTAGCTTGATAGATAGGACAGGAAAGGATACTGTGCGGTCAGTATAAAAACTACAAAACAATCCACACAGAGTTTACAAAATCTCCACACCTGACTAAAGGTATGGAGGGTAAATCTGCTTCCCAGAGCTTCCAGCTTACAGAAATAATCCATACTGACAAGCTGGACAAATATAGAATGCACAGAACAATAAGTCCACAACATGTGGACTGAAATGAGCAAAGCCAGAACTTATCTTTGCAGAACTGGTCAGGAAACCAGGAGAATCCAAGCAGAGATGTGAATCCAGCCAGGAAACATTGACAAGTGGCACAGGCTGAAGAAAGAGCCAGACTTAAATAGCGGAGCAGAAGAGACGATAAGTGGAGGCAGCAGATGACAGCTAACTCCAAGGAGCAGCCATACCACTAGAAACCACAAGAGGGAGCCCAAGAGCAGAACTCACAAAAGGGCCACTTACAACCACCGCAGGGAGCCCAAGAGCGGAATTCACAACAGTACCCCCCCTTGAGGAGGGGTCACCGAACCCTCACCAGAGCCCCCAGGCCGATCAGGACGAGCCAAGTGAAAAGCACGAACCAAATCGGTAGCATGGACATCGGAGGCAACAACCCAAGAATTATCCTCCTGGCCATAACCCTTCCACTTGACAAGATACTGAAGCCTCCGCCTCGAAAAACGAGAATCCAAAATCTTCTCAACCTCATATTCCAACTCTCCCTCAACCAACACCGGGGCAGGAGAGTCAACCGAGGGAACAACGGGCACCACATATCTCCGCAACAAAGATCTATGGAAAACATCATGAATGGCAAAAAAGGCAGGAAGAGTCAAACGAAAAGACACCGGATTAATAATTTCAGAAATTTTATAAGGACCAATAAACCGAGGCTTAAACTTAGGAGAAGAAACCTTCATAGGAACATGACGAGAAGACAACCAAACCAAATCCCCCACACGAAGCCGGGGACCAACACGCCGACGGCGGTTAGCAAAACGTTGAGCCCTTTCCTGAGACAACGTCAAATTGTCCACCACATGAGTCCAAATCTGCTGCAGCCTGTCCACCACAGAATTAACACCAGGACAATCAGAAGGCTCAACCTGCCCAGAAGAAAAACGAGGATGAAAACCAAAATTACAAAAGAAAGGTGAAACCAAAGTAGCCGAACTAGCCCGATTATTAAGGGCAAACTTGGCCAACGGCAAGAAAGACACCCAATCATCCTGATCAGCAGACACAAAGCATCTCAAATAGGTCTCCAAGGTCTGATTAGTTCGCTTAGTTTGCCCATTAGTCTGAGGATGAAACGCCGAAGAAAAAGATAAATCAATGCCCTTCCTAGCACAAAAGGCCCGCCAAAATCTAGAGACAAACTGAGAACCTCTGCCAGACACAATATTTTCCGGAATGCCATGCAAACGAACCACATGCTGAAAAAACAATGGAACCAGATCTGAGGAGGAAGGCAACTTAGGCAAAGGTACCAGATGGACCATTTTAGAGAACCGGTCACAAACAACCCAGACAACAGGATGAGCCACATGAAAGGCACGAACAAGATCTGGAGCGTGGACATCAGAGGCAAAAACCCAGGAATTATCTTCCTGAGCATAACCCTTCCATTTAACCAGATACTGGAGTTTCCGTCTAGAAACACGAGAATCCAAAATTTTCTCCACAATATACTCCAATTCCCCCTCCACCAAAACCGGGGCAGGAGGCTCAACAGATGGAACCATAGGTGCCACGTATCTCCGCAACAACGACCTATGGAATACATTATGTATGGAAAAGGAGTCTGGGAGGGTCAGACGAAAAGACACAGGATTGAGAATCTCAGAAATCCTATACGGACCAATAAAACGAGGTTTAAATTTAGGAGAGGAAACCTTCATAGGAATATGACGAGAAGATAACCAAACCAGATCCCCAACACGAAGTCGGGGACCCACACGGCGTCTGCGATTAGCGAAAAGTTGAGCCTTCTCCTGGGACAAGGTCAAATTGTCCACTACCTGAGTCCAGATCTGCTGCAACCTGTCCACCACAGAATCCACACCAGGACAGTCCGAAGACTCAACCTGTCCTGAAGAGAAACGAGGATGGAACCCAGAATTGCAGAAAAATGGAGAGACCAAGGTAGCCGAGCTGGCCCGATTATTAAGGGCGAACTCAGCCAACGGCAAAAAGGACACCCAATCATCCTGGTCTGCAGAAACAAAACATCTCAGATATGTCTCCAAGGTCTGATTGGTTCGTTCGGTCTGGCCATTAGTCTGAGGATGGAAAGCCGAGGAAAAAGATAGGTCAATGCCCATCCTACCACAAAAGGCTCGCCAAAACCTCGAAACAAACTGGGAACCTCTGTCAGAAACAATATTCTCAGGAATGCCATGCAAACGAACCACATGCTGGAAGAACAAATGCACCAAATCAGAGGAGGAAGGCAATTTAACCAAGGGCACCAGATGGACCATTTTAGAAAAGCGATCACAGACCACCCAAATGACTGACATCTTTTGAGAAACGGGAAGGTCAGAAATGAAATCCATCGAAATATGTGTCCAAGGCCTCTTTGGGACCGGCAAGGGCAAAAGCAACCCACTGGCACGTGAACAGCAGGGCTTAGCCCTAGCACAAATCCCACAGGACTGCACAAAAGTACGTACATCCCGTGACAGAGATGGCCACCAGAAGGATCTAGCCACTAACTCTCTGGTACCAAATATTCCTGGATGACCAGCCAACACCGAACAATGAAGTTCAGAGATAACTTTAGTAGTCCACCTATCAGGGACGAACAGTTTCTCCGCCGGACAACGATCAGGTTTATTCGCCTGAAATTTTTGCAACACTCGCCGCAAATCAGGGGAGATGGCAGACACAATGACTCCTTCCTTGAGGATACTCGCCGGCTCAGATGAACCCGGAGAGTCGGGCACAAAACTCCTAGACAGAGCATCCGCCTTCACATTTTTAGAGCCCGGAAGGTACGAAATCACAAAATCGAAGCGGGCAAAAAATAACGACCAACGGGCCTGTCTAGGATTCAAGCGCTTGGCAGACTCGAGATAAGTAAGGTTCTTATGATCAGTCAATACCACCACGCGATGCTTAGCTCCTTCAAGCCAATGACGCCATTCCTCGAATGCCCACTTCATGGCCAGCAACTCTCGGTTGCCCACATCATAATTACGCTCAGCAGCCGAAAACTTCCTGGAAAAGAAAGCACATGGTTTCAACACTGAGCAACCAGAACCTCTCTGTGACAAAACCGCCCCTGCTCCAATCTCAGAAGCATCAACCTCGACCTGGAACGGAAGAGAAACATCTGGTTGACACAACACAGGGGCAGAACAAAAACGACGCTTCAACTCCCGAAAAGCTTCCACAGCAGCAGAAGACCAATTAACCAAATCAGCACCCTTCTTGGTCAAATCGGTCAATGGTTTGGCAATGCTAGAAAAATTACAGATGAAGCGACGATAAAAATTAGCAAAGCCCAGGAATTTTTGCAGACTTTTCAGAGATGTCGGCTGAGTCCAATCCTGGATGGCTTGGACCTTAACCGGATCCATCTCGATAGTAGAAGGGGAAAAGATGAACCCCAAAAATGAAACTTTCTGCACACCGAAGAGACACTTTGATCCCTTCACAAACAGAGAATTAGCACGCAGGACCTGGAAAACCATTCTGACCTGCTTCACATGAGAGTCCCAATCATCTGAGATGATCAAAATGTCATCCAAGTAAACAATCAGGAATTTATCCAGATACTCACGGAAGATGTCATGCATAAAAGACTGAAACACAGATGGAGCATTGGCAAGTCCGAACGGCATCACTAGATACCCAAAATGACCCTCGGGCGTATTAAATGCAGTTTTCCATTCATCTCCTTGCCTGATTCTCACCAGATTATACGCACCACGAAGATCTATCTTAGTGAACCAACTAGCCCCCTTAATCCGAGCAAACAAGTCAGATAACAATGGCAAGGGATACTGATATTTAACAGTGATCTTATTAAGAAGGCGGTAATCAATACATGGTCTCAGCGAACCATCCTTCTTGGCCACAAAAAAGAACCCTGCTCCCAGTGGTGATGACGATGGGCGAATATGTCCCTTCTCCAGGGATTCCTTCACATAACTGCGCATAGCGGCGTGTTCAGGCACGGATAAATTAAATAATCGACCTTTAGGGAATTTACTACCAGGAATCAAATTGATAGCACAATCACAATCCCTATGCGGAGGTAGGGCATCGGACTTGGGCTCTTCAAATACATCCTGATAATCAGACAAGAACTCTGGGACCTCAGAAGGAGTGGATGACGAAATAGACAAAAATGGAACATCACCATGTACCCCCTGACAACCCCAGCTGGATACCGACATAGAGTTCCAATCCAATACTGGATTATGGGTTTGCAGCCATGGCAACCCCAACACGACCACATCATGCAGATTATGTAGCACCAGAAAGCGAATAACTTCCTGATGAGCAGGAGCCATGCACATGGTCAGCTGGGTCCAGTACTGAGGTTTATTCTTGGCCAAAGGTGTAGCATCAATTCCTCTCAACGGAATAGGACACCGCAAAGGCTCCAAGAAAAACCCACAATGTTTAGCATAATCCAAATCCATCAGATTCAGGGCAGCGCCTGAATCCACAAACGCCATGACAGAATACGATGACAAAGAGCATATCAAGGTAATGGACAGAAGGAATTTGGATTGTACAGTACCAATGACGGCAGACCTATCGAACCGCTTAGTGCGCTTAGGACAATCAGAAATAGCATGAGTGGAATCACCACAGTAGAAACACAGACCATTCAGACGTCTGTGTTCTTGCCGTTCAACTCTGGTCATAGTCCTATCGCACTGCATAGCCTCAGGTTTAATCTTAGACAATACCGCCAAATGGTGCACAGATTTACGCTCGCGCAAGCGTCGACCGATCTGAATGGCCAAAGACATAGACTCATTCAAACCAGCAGGCATAGGAAAACCCACCATGACATCCTTAAGAGCCTCAGAGAGACCCTTTCTGAACAAAGCTGCCAGCGCAGATTCATTCCACAGAGTGAGTACTGACCACTTCCTAAATTTCTGACAATATACTTCTATATCATCCTGACCCTGGCACAAAGCCAGCAAATTTTTCTCAGCCTGATCCACTGAATTAGGCTCATCGTAAAGCAATCCGAGCGCCAGGAAAAACGCATTGACATTACTCAATGCAGGGTCTCCTGGCGCAAGAGAAAATGCCCAGTCCTGAGGGTCGCCGCGCAAAAAAGAAATAATAATCAAAACCTGTTGAATAGGATTACCAGAAGAATGAGGTTTCAAGGCCAGAAATAGCTTACAATTATTTTTGAAATTAAGAAACTTAGTTCTATCACCACAAAACAAATCAGGAATAGGAATTCTTGGTTCTAACATAGATTTCTGATCAATAGTATCTTGAATCCTTTGTACATTTGTAACGAGATTATCCATTGAAGAGCACAGACCCTGAATATCCATGTCCACACCTGTGTCCTGAAACACGCAAATGTCTAGGGGAAAAAAAAGACTGAACACAGAGCTGAGAAAAAAAAAAATGATGTCAGAACTTCTTTTTTCCCTCTATTGAGAATCATTAGGTTGGCTCCTTGTACTGTTATGTAGGCAATCCAGTGACACAGTGTGCCAGCAATCAGAGCACATACAGTGATCTGACAAAACCCAAAAACAATAGAACGAGCTCTGAGACGTGGAATCTCTGTAGACCGCAATACCTGAACCTATCCTAAACACAACTAAAGGCAGCTGTGGATTGCGCCTGTCACTACCTATGCAACTCGGCACAGCCTGAGGAGCTGACTAGCCTGAAGATAGAAAAACAAGCCTGACTTGCCTCAGAGAAATACCCCAAAGGAAAAGGCAGCCCCCCACATATAATGACTGTTAGCAAGATGAAAAGACAAACGTAGGGATGAAATAGATTCAGCAAAGTGAGGCCCGATATTCTAGATAGAGCGAGGATAGCAAAGAGAACTTTGCAGTCTACAAAAAACCCTAAAGCAAAAAACCACGCAAAGGGGGGCAAAAAGACCCACCGTGCCGAACTAACGGCACGGCGGTGCACCCCTTGCGTCTCAGAGCTTCCAGCAAAAACGAATAGACAAGCTGGACAGAAAAAGTAGCAACAAAAGCAAAGAAGCACTTAACTAAGAAGAGCAGCAGGCCACAGGAAAGATCCAGAAGCTCAGGTCCAACACTGGAACATTGACAAGGAGCAAGGAAGACAGAATCAGGTGGAGTTAAATAACAAAGCAGCCAACGAGCTCACCAGAACACCTGAGGGAGGAAGCTCAGAAGCTGCAGTACCACTTGTGACCACAGGAGTGAATTCAGCCACAGAATTCACAACACAATGAACCTCAGAAATTACCTTACTTGTCCATCTATCAGGAACAAACAGCTTCCCCCAAATAGTCACCGACATAGTTTTCCAATCCAGCACCGGATTATGTTCCTGTAACCATGGAAATCCCAGTACAACAACATCATGCAGGTTATGCAACACCAGAAAACGGCAATCTTCCTGATGTGCAGGAGCCATGTACATAGTCATCTGTGTCCAGTACTGAGGTTTATCCTTGGCCAAGGGTGTAGCATCAATGCCCCTCAAAGAAATAGGGCTCTGCAAAGGCTGCAAGGAAAAACCACAGCGCCTGGCGAATTCTAAGTCCATTAAGTTCAGGGCAGCGCCTGAATCCACAAATGCCATGACAGAAAAGGATGACAATGAGCAAATCAGGGTCACAGATAAGAGAAATTTAGGCTGTATAGTACTAATGGTAACAGACCTAGCGACTCTCTTAGTACGCTTAGGGCAATCAGAGATAACATGAGCCGAATCACCACAGTAAAAACACAGCCTATTCTGACGTCTGAATTCCTGCCGTTCTATTCTAGTCAAAATCCTATCACATTGCATAGGTTCAGGACTATGCTCAGAGGATACTGCCATATGGTGCACAGCTTTGCGCTCGCGCAGACGCCGATCAATCTGAATGGCTAGAGACATAGATTCGCTCAAACCGGCAGGCGTAGGAAAGCCCACCATAACATCTTTAAGGGTTTCAGAAAGACCTTTTCTGAAAATAGCAGCCAGAGCCTCTTCATTCCATTTAGTGAGCACAGACCATTTTCAAAATTTCTGGCAGTATAACTCTGCCGCTTCCTGACCTTGACACAAGGCCAACAGGGTTTTTTTTTGCATGATCCACAGAATTAGGTTCGTCATACAATAATCCGAGTGCTTGAAAAAATGCATTTACATTCAATAATGCCGGATCCCCTGTTTCAAGAGAAAAAGCCCAGTCTTGAGGGTCACCACGCAGCAAGGATATGATGATTTTCACCTGCTGAATGGGATCACCAGAAGAACGGGGTTTCAAAGCAAAAAAACAATTTGCAGTTATTTTTAAAGTTCAAAAACTTGGATCTGTCCCCAAAAAACAAATCAGGAGTAGGAATTCTGGGCTCTAAAGCCGGAGTCTGGACAACATAGTCCTGGATACTCTGTACTCTTGCAGCAAGTTGATCCACACGAGAAAACAAACCCTGAACATCCATGCCAAAACATATATCCTGAACCACACAGATATCAAGAGGAAAAAAAAAAGACAAACCAAAGCACAGAAAAAAAAATGGTTCAGAACTTTCTTTTCCTTCTTTTGAGATACATTTAATTCATTTTGGGCCACTTGTACTGTTATGATCTGGTGGTTTAGGAACTGTTATGGACCTGGTGGTTAGGAGCACCCGGCACGACCTGATAGTTAAACTTACACAGGACAAGCTCTGGGATGTGGGAGCTCTGCTGACCACAGGCCCTAATCCTATCACAACAACTAGAAATAGCCGTGGAGCGTTCCTGACACTCCCTAGACGCCTCTTCACAGCCTAAGAGCTAGCTAGCCCTAGAGATAGAAAATAAAGCCTACCTTGCCTCAGAGAAATTCCCCAAAGGAAAAGGCAGCCCCCCACATATATTGACTGTGAGTAAAGATGAAAGTCACAAATGCAGAAATGAAACAGGTTTCAGCAAAGGGAGGCCAGACTTACTAAACAGACAGAGGATAGGAAAGGTATCTTTGCGGTCAGCACAAAAAACTACAAAAGACCATGCAGAGTATGCAAAAAGACCTCCGCACCGACTAACGGTGTGGAGATGCCACTCTGCATCCCAGAGCTTCCAGCTAGCAAGACAAAATCATGATAACCAGCTGGACAAGGAAACAATGAACAAATAATAACTATCAGGAACTTAGCTTCTGCTGGAGAAGACAGGTCACCAGAAAGATCCAAGAGCAAACTGAACCAATGCAGGAACATTGACAGCTGGCATAGAGTAACGATCTGAGTGGAGTTAAATAGAGCAGCCAACCAAAGGATAAACCATGTCACCTGTGTAAGGAACCTCAGAAGCAGCAGCTTCACTCACAGCCACCAGAGGGAGTCCACGGACAGAACTCGCCGAAGTACCATTCACGACCACTGGAGGGAGTTCGACAACAGAATTCACAACAGTACCCCCCCTTGAGGAGTGGTCACAGAACCCTCACCAGAGCCCCCAGGCCAATCAGGATGAGCCAAATGAAAGGCACAAACTAGATCGGCAGCATGAACATCAGAGGCAAAAACCCAGGAATTATCTTCCTGACCATAACCCTTCCACTTGACCAGGTACTGGAGTTTCCGTCTCAAAACACGAGAATCCAAAATCTTCTCCACCACATACTCCAACTCCCCCTCGACCAACACCGGGGCAGGAGGATCAATGGAGGGAACCATAGGCGCCACGTATCTCCGCAACAACGACCTATGGAACACATTATGGATGGCAAAAGAAGCTGGAAGGTCCAAACGAAATGACACAGGATTAAGAACTTCAGAAATCTTATATGGCCCAATGAAACGAGGCTTAAACTTAGGAGAGGAAACCTTCATAGGAACATGACGAGATGACAACCAAACCAACTCCCCAATACGAAGTCGGGGACCAACACAGCGTCGGCGGTTAGCGAAACGTTAAGCCTTCTCCTGGGACAATGTCAAATTGTCCACCACATGAGTCCAAATCTGCTGCAACCTGTCCACCACCGTATCCACACCAGGACAGTCCGAAGGCTCAACCTGCCCTGAAGAGAAACGAGGATGGAAACCAGAATTACAGAAAAAAGGAGAAACTAAAGTAGCTGAGCGGGCCCGATTATTAAGGGCGAACTCAGCCAAAGGCAAGAAGGACACCCAATCATCTTGATCAGCAGAAACAAAGCATCTCAGATATGTTTCCAAAGTCTGATTAGTTCGTTCGGTTTGGCCATTAGTCTGAGGATGGAAAGCCGAGGAAAAAGACAAATCAATGCCCATCTTAGCACAAAAGTACGGCCAAAACCTCGAAACAAACTGGGAACCTCTGTCCGAGACGATGTTCTCTGGAATGCCATGCAAACGAACCACATGCTGGAAAAACAATGGCACCAAATCAGAGGAGGAAGGCAATTTAGACAAGGGTACCAAATGGACCATCTTAGAGAAGCGATCACAAACCACCCAAATGACCGACATCATAGTAACATAGTAACATAGTTAGTAAGGCCGAAAAAAGACATTTGTCCATCCAGTTCAGCCTATATTCCATCATAATAAATCCCCAGATCTACGTCATTCTACAGAACCTAATAATTGTATGATACAATATTGTTCTGCTCCAGGAAGACATCCAGGCCTCTCTTGAACCCCTCGATAGTAACATAGTTAGTAAGGCCGAAAAAAGACATCCTTTGAGAAACAGGGAGATCAGAAATAAAATCCATGGAAATATGCGTCCAGGGCCTCTTCGGGACCGGCAAGGGCAAAAGCAACCCACTGGCACGAGAACAGCAGGGCTTAGCCCGAGCACAAGTCCCACAGGACTGCACAAAAGAACGCACATCCCGTGACAAAGAAGGCCACCAAAAGGATCTAGCCACCAAATCTCTGGTACCAAAGATTCCAGGATGACCAGCCAACACCGAACAATGAACCTCAGAGATAACTCTACTAGTCCATCTATCAGGGACAAACAGTTTCTCCGTAGGACAACGGTCAGGTCTATCAGCCTGAAACTTCTGCAGCACGTGCCGCAAATCAGGGGAGATGGCAGACAAAATTACCCCCTCTTTAAGAATACCCGCCAACTCCAGAACACCCGGAGAGTCAGGCACAAAACTCCTTGACAGGGCATCAGCCTTCACATTCTTAGATCCCGGAAGGTATGAAACCACAAAATCAAAACGGGAGAAAAAGAGCGACCATCGAGCCTGTCTAGGATTCAACCATTTGGCAGACTCGAGATAAGTCAAATTCTTGTGATCCGTCAAGACCACCACGCGATGTTTAGCTCCTTCAAGCCAATGTCGCCACTCCTCGAATGCTCACTTCATGGCCAACAACTCTCGATTGCCAACATCATAATTGCGCTCAGCAGGCGAGAATTTTCTAGAAAAGATGGCACATGGTTTCATCACCGAGCCATCAGAACTTCTTTGCGACAAAACAGCCCCTGCTCCAATCTCAGAAGCATCAACCTCGACCTGAAACGGGAGCGAAACATTTGGCTGGCACAACACAGGGGCAGAAGAAAAACGACGCTTCAACTCCTGAAAAGCCTCTACAGCCACAGAGGACCAATTGACCACATCAGCACCTTTCTTGGTCAAATCAGTCAACGGTTTAGCAATACTAGAAAAATTAGCGATGAAGCGACGGTAAAAATTAGCAAAGCCCAGGAACTTCTGCAGGCTCTTCACAGATGTCGGCTGAGTCCAATCATAAATGGCCTGAACTTTAACAGGGTCCATCTCGATAGTAGAAGGGGAAAAAATGAAACCCAAAAATGAAACCTTCTGAACTCCAAAGAGACACTTTGACCCCTTCACAAACAAGGAATTCGCACGAAGGACCTGGAACACCATTCTGACCTGCTTCACATGAGACTCCCAATCATCCGAAAAGACCAAAATATCATCCAAATATACAATCATGAAACTATCCAGGTACTCTCGGAAGATGTCATGCATAAAGGACTGAAACACATATGGAGCATTAGAAATCCCAAATGGCATAACCAGGTACTCAAAATGGCCCTCGGGCGTATTAAATGCTGTTTTCCATTCATCGCCCTGTTTAATTCGCACAAGATTATACGCCCCTCGAAGATCTATCTTGGTGAACCAACTAGCCCCCTTAATCCGAGTAAACAAATTAGACAGCAGCGGCAAAGGATACTGAAATTTGACTGTGATCTTATTAAGAAGGCGGTAATCAATACAAGTTCTCAAAGAGCCATCCTTCTTGGCCACAAAAAAGAACCCTGCTCCCAATGGTGACGACGACGGGCGAATATGACCCTTCTCCAAGGATTCCTTTATATAACTCCGCATGCTCTGACACAGATAAATTAAACAGACGGCCCTTAGGAAACTTACTACCAGGAATCAAATTAATAGCACAATCGCAATCCCTATGAGGAGGTAGGGCACCGGATTTGGGCTCTTCAAATACATCTCAGTAATCTGATAAAAACTCAGGGACTTCAGAAGGAGTGGAAGTCGAAATTGACAACAATGGAACATCACCATGTACCCCCTGACAACCCCAGCCGGACACAGACATAGATTTCCAATCCAACACTGGATTATGTACCTGTAGCCATGGCAACCCCAAAACGACCACATCATGCAGATTATGCAACACCAAAAAGCGAATATCCTCCTGATGTGCAGGAGCCATGCACATGGTCAATTGAGTCCAGTACTGAGGCTTATTCTTGGCCAAAGGCGTAGCATCAATTCCTCTCAATGGAATAGGATACTGCAAGGGCTCCAAGAAATAACCATAGCGCCTGGCAAACTCCAAGTCCATCAAATTCAGGGCAGCGCCTGAATCCACAAATGCCATAACAGAATAGGACGACAGAGAGCAAATCAGAGTAACGGACAAAAGAAATTTAGACTGTACCGTACCAATGGTGGCAGACCTAGCGAACCGCTTAGTGCGCTTAGGACAATCGGAGATAGCATGAGTGGATTCACCACAGTAAAAACACAGCCCATTCCGACGTCTGTGTTCTTGCCGTTCAGCTCTGGTCAAAGTCCTATCACACTGCATAGGCTCAGGCCTATGCTCAGAGAATACCGCCAGATGGTGCACAGCTTTGCGCTCACGCAAGCGCCGATCGATCTGAATGGCCAAGGACATAGACTCATTCAGACCAGCAGGCGTGGGAAATCCCTCCATGACATCCTTAAGGGCTTCAGAAAGACCCTTTCTGAAAATTGCCGCCAGGGCACACTCATTCCACTGAGTAAGCACAGACCACTTTCTAAACTTCTGACAGTACACCTCCGCTTCATCCTGACCCTGACACAAAGCCAGCAAGATTTTCTCTGCCTGATCCACTGAATTTGGTTCATCATAAAGCAATCCAAGCGCCAGAAAAAACGCATCAACATCACGCAATGCAGGATCTCCTGGCGCAAGGGAAAATGCCCAGTCTTGAGGGTCACCACGCAACAAAGAAATAATGATTTTTACTTGTTGAACGGGGTCACCAGAGGAGCAGGGTTTCAAAGCTAGAAACAGTTTACAATTATTTTTGAAATTCAGGAACTTAGATCTATCCCCAGAAAATAAATCAGGAATAGGAATTCTAGGCTCTAACATAGGATTCTGAACCATAAAATCTTTAATGTTTTGTACCCTTGCAGTGAGATGATCCACACAAGAGGACAGACCTTGAATGTCCATATCTACACCTGTGTCCTGAACCACCCAAAGGTTTAGGGGAAAAGAAAGACAAAACACAGTGCAAAGAAAAAAAAATGGTCTCAGAACTTCTCTTATCCCTCTATTGAGATGCATTAATACTTTTGGCCAGCTGTACTGTTATGGACCTGGTGGTTAGGAGCACCCGGCACGACCTGATAGTTAAACTTACACAGGACAAGCTCTGGGATGTGGGAGCTCTGCTGACCGCAGGCCCTAATCTTATCACAACAACTAGAAATAGCCGTGGAGCGTTCCTGACACTCCCTAGACGCCTCTTCACAGCCTAAGAGCTAGCTAGCCCTAGAGATAGAAAATAAAACCTACCTTGCCTCAGAGAAATTTCCCAAAGGAAAAGGCAGCCCCCCACATATATTGACTGTGAGTAAAGATGAAAGTCACAAACGCAGAAATGAAACAGGTTTCAGCAAAGGGAGGCCAGACTTACTAAAGAGACAGAGGATAGGAAAGGTATCTTTGCGGTCAGCACAAAAAACTACAAAAGACCACGCAGAGTGTGCAAAAAGACCTCCGCACCGTTAGCCGACTAACGGTGCGGAGATGCCACTCTGCATCCCAGAGCTTCCAGCTAGCAAGACAAAATCATGATAACCAGCTGGACAAGGAAACAATGAACAAATAATAACTATCAGGAACTTAGCTTCTGCTGGAGAAGACAGGTCACCAGTAAGATCCAAGAGCGAACTGAACCAATGCAGGAACATTGACAGCTGGCATGGAGTAACGATCTGAGTGGAGTTAAATAGAGCAGCCAACCAAAGGATAAACCATGTCACCTGTGTAAGGAACCTCAGAAGCAGCAGCTTCACTCACAGCCACCAGAGGGAGGCCACGGACAGAACTCGCCGAAGTACCATTCACGACCACAGGAGGGAGTTCGACAACAGAATTCACAACAGGAACAACATGAGACAAGCTCTGAAGGAGGTGGTATCTGTACTGACCGCAAACCCTGAACCTAGCAGCGCAACTAAAAATAGCAGTGGGGGGTACCTGACGCTCCCTAGACCCCTCGGCACAGCCTAAGATCTAAATTCCCCTAAAGACAGAAACAGGAAACCTATCTTGCCTCAGAGAAAATCCCCAAAGGAAAGATAGCCCCCCACAAATATTGACGGTGAAAGGAGGGGAAAATAACATACGCAGAAATGAAATCAGATTTTAGCATAGGAGGCCAGTCTAGCTTGATAGATAGGACAGGAAAGGATACTGTGCGGTCAGTATAAAAACTACAAAACAATCCACACAGAGTTTACAAAATCTCCACACCTGACTAAAGGTGTGGAGGGTAAATCTGCTTCCCAGAGCTTCCAGCTAACAGAAATAATCCATACTGACAAGCTGGACAAATATAGAATGCACAGAACAATGTGGACTGAAATGAGCAAAGCCAGAACTTATCTTTGCAGAACTGGTCAGGAAACCAGGAGAATCCAAGCAGAGATGTGAATCCAGCCAGGAAACATTGACAAGTGGCACAGGCTGAAGAAAGAGCCAGACTTAAATAGTGGAGCAGAAGAGACGATAAGTGGAGGCAGCTGATGACAGCTAACTTCAAGGAGCAGCCATACCACTAGAAACCACAAGAGGGAGCCCAAGAGCAGAACTCACAAAAGTAACATAGTTAGTAAGGCCGAAAAAAGACATTTGTCCATCCAGTTCAGCCTATATTCCATCATAATAAATCCCCAGATCTACGTCCTTCTACAGAACCTAATAATTGTATGATACAATATTGTTCTGCTCCAGGAAGACATCCAGGCCTCTCTTGAACCCCTTGACTGAGTTCGCCATCACCACCTCCTCAGGCAAGCAATTCCAGGTTCTCACTGCCCTAACAGTAAAGAATCCTCTTCTATGTTGGTGGAAAAACCTTCTCTCCTCCAGACGCAAAGAATGCCCCCTTGTGCCTGTCACCTTCCTTGGTATAAACAGATCCTCAGCGAGATATTTGTATTGTCCCCTTATATACTTATACATGGTTATTAGATCGCCCCTCAGTCGTCTTTTTTCTAGACTAAATAATCCTAATTTTGCTAATCTATCTGGGTATTGTAGTTCTCCCATCCCCTTTATTAATTTTGTTGCCCTCCTTTGTACTTTGTAAGTGCCACTTACAACCACCGGAGGGAGCCCAAGAGCGGAATTCACAACAATGTGCCACAGGAGAAGATGTTTTCATTCCAACAATTCCTCTCATTCCATCTGATTTGCCTTTTGATTATAAACGCCTCCAGTTTCCTGTTCGACTGGCATTTGCTATGTCCATCAACAAGGCTCAGGGACAGTCCTTGAAAGTAGTTGGAATCGATTTACAATCTCCATGCTTTTCGCATGGTCAACTTTATGTGGCCTGTTCAAGAGTTGGAACAGCAAAAAATCTGTCTGTCTTTGCACCTGAAGGAAAAACTAAGAATGTCGTTTATCAAAAGGCTCTTGAATAAGTAGTAGAAGATTACTTCACATTACTTGACCAATTTAGCTAAATTTGTGTGGAATATCTCTGGTGTTGAAATATATGTTGTGAAATGCTTCTATTAGCTAAGTTTTTGCCTTTTAATAATTACATTTATATCTATTTGTTTTGTAGTTATTGTGTGCAGAATACATTTTTGTTAACACATTCTGTTTTGCTAACAGCAGTTATTAACCCGGGCAAAGCCAGGCAGTACAGCTAGTATAATCATAAAAATACATTCTGAATAATAATTCATCAGATATGTTCACTCACCTGAAACACATCTTCCATATGACTGGGATCTTGGGTCAGGATTTCAAGAGTAGAATTTAAGATTTGCAGTACCTGCTGCGATGTAAAATGACACTGGCTCTTGAGACACTGTATTGCAGCCGTTAGACGGGAGCGGGACACAGACAAAAGAGCCGGGCATCTTGACAGAGTGTTCTGCATCGAACCTGTATGGAAATGCATCATAAAATGGAAGAAAACTATTAGTTTAGAAAATACCATTCAGATTCATGATTTTATAGAGCTCTATGTGGGGCCATTATACTGCATGGAGAACTATATGGGGCAGAACTATATGGGGCCATTATACTGCATGGAGCACTATGTGGGGCCAGTATTATACATGGAGCACTATGTGGGGCCATTATACTGTATGGAGCACTATGTGGGGCCATTATACTGCATGGAGCACTATGTGGGGCCATTATACTGCATGGAGCACTATCTGGGGCCATTATACTGCATGGAGCACTATATGGGGCAATTATACTGCATGGAGCACTATGTGGGGCCATTATACTGCATTGAGCACTATGTGGGGCCATTATGCTGCATGGAGCACTATGTGGGGCCAGTATTATGCATGGAGCACTATGTGGGGCAATTATACGGCATGGAGCACTATGTGGGGCCATTATACTGCATGAAGCACAACAGGGCCCCGTTATACTGCATGGAAGGACTATGTTGGGCCCAGTATACTGTATGGTGCACTTTTTGTGGCCATTATACTATATGGAGGGCTGTGTGGGGAGTACTTTGTCTAAGCTTTTAATTTTGATCCTGTGTGTATTTGAATTTGACATCCCTGGTCTAAGGTCAAATACCCGCAAGATGATTTGTTGGATTACCTTTCAAGAATAACTCTCCTTTGTCTGGAGGATAAAGATAAAGGCTTTTTAGATTAGCCAATTTCCTTGGCAGAAGTTAGTCAGGCTGTTGGAAAAATGGCTAATGATAAAGCCACTGGATCAGATGAGTTTCCGATAGAAAGCTATAAACATTTTGAGTAAGAAATATTACTGAACTACCTGGAAATGATTAATAATGCATTTTTATCAGAGGTGTTACCAAAGTCAATATATGAGGCGGTAATAGTTGTTCTGCCCAAGGAAGGAAAATATAGAGAACTACCTGATTCTTACAAGCCTATCTCATTGCTGAAAACAGATGTTAAGATATTGGCAAATATTCTGGCCTCCTGACTGAGTACAGTTATTGGATCAGTAATTCTTCCAGACCAGGCTGGCTTTATGTACTCTAAGTCAACTGTTAGAAACTTACTAGATGGTGGCCCGATTCTAACGCATCAGGTATTCTAGAATATGCATGTCGACGTAATATATTGCCCAGCCACGTAGTATATTGCCCAGCCACGTAGTATATTGCCCAGTCACGTAGTATATTGCCCAGCCACGTAGTATATTGACCAGCCACTTGGTACATTGCCCAGTCATGTAGTATATTGCCCAGCCACATATTATATTGCCCAGCCACGTAGTATATTGCCCAGCCACGTAGTATATTGCCCAGTCACGTAGTATATTTCCCAGCCACGGAGTATACAGCAGGTCTTTCTCGCAGGACCTGTGATGACGTCACGGTCACATGACCGTGACGTCATGGCAGGTCCTTGTCGTATACCATCCTTGCTACCGGAACCTGCCACTTGCATGGAGCGGTCACCGGAGCATCGCGAGGAGCGGGAAAGGCGCTGGAATGTGAGTATATGATGATTTTTTATTTTTTAATTATTTTTAACATTAGATCTTTTTACTATTGAGGCTGCATAGGCAGCATCAATAGTAAAAAAGTTGGTCACACAGTGTTAATAGCAGCGTTAATGGAGTGTGTTACACCGCGGCATAACGCGGTCCATTAGCGCTGCCATTAACTCTGTGTGAGCGCTGACTGGAGGGGAGTACGGAGCGGGCACTGACTGTGGGCAGGAAGGAGTGGCCATGTTGCCGCCGGACTGCGCCAGTCGCTGATTGGTCGTGGCAATGGTTGTGAGCGTTTTGCCACGACCAATCAGCGACTTGGATTCCATGACAGACAGAGGTCGTGACCAATGAATATCCATGACAGAAAGAAGGACAGACAGAAGGACAGACAGAAAGACGGAAGTGACCCTTAGACAATTATATAGTAGATGTAGTCCTCTTTTTTTTTTTAAACTTGCAAGCAGCACAGGAGGATTCTAGGCAGAAAGGTGTCTAATCTTTGGATGCCACCAAAGCATTCGATAGTGTCGAATGGGGTAATATTTGGGATGTGCTAAAGAAAACGGGTTATGCTGATATATAAAGCACCAACTGCTAAAATAAGAGCAAATGGAGATGTTTCTGGAGTGTCACAGAGGAACGAGACAGGGCGGCCCACTGTCATCCTGCAATTGAACTGTTATATATAATTGATAAGATTTTTATCATAGTTTTTCAGATCATTTGTGAAAAAACCCAGAAGATTTGGGTACAGGGAGTCTTCTACTAATTCAGTGTTACACTTCTCCAACAAAACCACTATGATGTGAATATCTCCTAGATTTCCCTCATATTCCCTATGAGCTACAGAAAAGGAATCAAAACAGATTGAACATAAAAACAAACAAACATGAAGTGTATGAGAAAAATTAAAAAATAAATAAAAATGCTACTAAGGCCAGAAGAAGGGAATAGTACATTTATTACATTCCTACTGGATTGGCTAATTGAAGCTACTTTTATAGTACCCCCATCCATGTGCACGATCTGTTTACATGGAACAGTGGTCAAGCACACACGCTGCTTTATTTAAAATCCCTGGCACTGACGATAAACAATGATCATGGGGGTCTCAGTGGTCAGACCCCACTGATATAGCATCTGTCGACTATCTCCATCAGGCTTTGCTATATCTCAATGCAATTAAGTTGGTGAAAGTGAAAGTTTTGGGCTGCACGAACCAAAAAAATGACAACCTGTATCATTTATTAAAGGGGTTGTCTATGACTAGGAACACCCCTTCTCAATCTGAATGTTTGCCCTGGTTAAAATAAAAAACACTCACCTCCAGTGCCAGCGTTGTTTTAGTGGTGTCAGCAGTCGTGGTCCCGGAGCTCACATGAGGTTGTTACTAGTGATGAGCGAGTGTACTCGTTGCTCGGGTTTTCCCGAGCACGCTCTGGTGACCTCCGAGTATTTATGACTGCTCGGAGATTTAGTTTTCATCGGGGCAGCTGAATGATTTACAGCTAGTAGCCTGCTTGAACACATGTGGGGATTCCCTAGCAACCAGGCAACCCCCACATGTACTCAGCCTGGCTACTAGCTGTAAATCACTCAGTTGCCGCGATGAAAACTAAATCTCCGAGCAGTCATAAACACTCGAAGGTCACCCGAGCATGCTCGGGAAAACCCGAGCAACGAGTACACTCGCTCATCACTAGTTGTTACATCACATGAGCCCTGCACCGAGTCAGCGCTGGCGTCACTGTCCCAGCTTTCGGACAAGTCAAAGTTAGAGTCCATAAATATTGGACCAGTTCTTAGATAAGGAATGTTTTAGTGTCCTCTGATTGGGGTCTGGTTCTGTTGTGATGACCCCTCATAGTCTGAGGGGCAAGTCCTCTGATGGGAATATAAACTGATGACGACCTTTGACAGTCTGAATGCAGGAATGAATGTGTTGCATGGATTTATGTCTTTTTACATCAACTAAGGAACTTGCCCCTCAGACTATGAGGGGTCATCACAACAGAGCCAGACCCCAATCAGAGGACAATAAAGCATTCCTTATCTAAGAACTGGTCCAATATTTATGGACATAACTGTTTATCACTAATGGTAATTCTGCTTCATGTCACCTGTCTTAGGGTGGTTTCACATTTGTGTTCTTTTTGCGTTTTTGCGCCAAAAAATGCAAAAAACGCATGTGTTTTTTCCCCCTATATTTAACATTAAAAACGTATGCGTTTTTTTGTATGCGTTTTGACGTGTTTTTGCAACACATGCGTTTTTTTTCTGCATGCGTTGTGTTGCAGAAATGCAACATGTAGTATTTTAGCGGCGTTTTTTTTGCCGCGAAAAAACATGCGTTTTTTTGCGGCAAAAAAATGCATTGCTGTCTATGTAAACGCATGCGTTTTTAACCACATGCGTTTGCATGCGTTAAAAACGCATGCGTTTTAAAAAAAAAAACATAACACACTGATAAACCACCCCACACCATAAAATTGATAAAGGGATCCTACCCCTAATCCTACCCCTAACCCTACCACTAACCCTAATCCCTTTAAGGGTAGGGTTAAGGTTAGGGTTAGGGGTAGGGTTAGAGTTAGGGGTAGGGTTAGGGTTAGGATCCCTTTAGGGTTAGGGGTAGGGTTAGGGTTAGGATCCCATTAGGGTTAGGGTTAGGGTTAGGATCCCTACCCCTAACCCTACCCCTAACCCTAGCTCTTTCTGTTTATAGTGGGTTTTTTACTTTATTTTGATGATTGGCAACTGTCACACATTTATCTGCATGCGTTTAAAAAATGCAAACGCATGAAAAAACGCATGTAAACGCGTCAAAACGCCTCGTTTTTTTCACCACATGCAAAAACGCATGCGTCAAAAAACGCAGCGTTTGCACGCGTTTACATGCGTTTTTCACCATGCGTTTTTTTTTAAAACGCATGCGTTTTGAAACGCAAGTGTGAAACCAGCCTTATCCATGGTTTTTTTTCTGTGCTGTGTTGTGCATAAATATGTGATTCTTCAGAATTTCTTTTAGTCTTTGCCTGATGAAGAGACCTGTGTAGTCTCGAAAGCTTGCAATTTGTTACCATCTTTTCAGTTAGCCATTAAAAGGTATCAACCACTGAGGACTCTCAGTTCTAAATATTTTTCTATCTACTGGCTAACACGGTACCAAGATATATATCTTTCCTGTATCAAAATGGAGTACCGCATCTTTATGGAACTAAAACCACTTCTGAAGAAACGTGCAAAAAAACAACAGCGATATTTTTTTCCTATCTAAATGCAAAAAGGAGAATTTAATTCCCAAAGGACTCTGGATTACAAACCCAATTCTTCATACCTACAATACCCATTATGCACAGAACCTGTGTCACAGGACTTCTGAGAGATTAAGGAATCATCTTCTGCATGTCTGCTACAGCATAAAGAGTAAAGTCCAAGGGCAATTTGAAACTCTGAAAGCGCTTACAGAAGACACAGAGCAAAAATTACAACATTACAAAAAACTACGGGCCGTTTTGATTCATAACAAGGAAAAGAAACTTCACAGATTGTGCCTCAATTCAGGACTCTATACAAACAGATACAAAACAAAGCCAAAACCTGACAACTTGGACAACCACTCCATTCCAGACACAAAAGCATCTAACTGTGTCATTAATCTCTCAGATTATAAACCCAACAAAGTGGAGCTGTGTTGTGAATTCTGTGGCTGAATTAACTCCTGTGGTCACAAGTGGTACTGCAGCTTCTGAGCTTCCTCCCTCAGGTGTTCTGGTGAGCTCGTTAACTGCTTCATTACTTAACTCCGCCTGATGCTGCTATCCTTGCTCCTTGTCAATGTTTCAGTGTTGGATCTGAGCTTCTCCTGATTGTTCCTGTGACCTGCTGCTCTGTATAGCTAAGTGCTTTTTGCTTTTTTGTTGCTTTTTTTCTGTCCAGCTTGTCTTTTGTTTTGCTGGAAGCTCTGAGACGCAAAGGGTGTACCGCCGTGCTGTTAGTTCGGCACGGTGGGTTTTTTTTTTGCCCCCCTTGCGTCGTTTTGCTTTAGGGTTTTTTGTAGACTGCAAAGTTCGCTTTACTGTCCTCGCTCTGTCCTAGAATATCGGGCCCCACTTTGCTGAATCTATTTCATCCCTACGTTTTGTCTTTTCATCTTACTCACAGTCATTATATGTGGGGGGCTGCCTTTTCCTTTGGGGAATTTCTCTGGGGCAAGTCAGGCCTATTTTTCTATCTTCAGGCTAGCTAGTTTCTTAGGCTGTGCCGAGTTGCCTAGGTAGTTGTTAGGCGCAATCCACAGCCGCTTATAGTTGTGTTTAGGATAGGATCAGGTGTGCAGTCTACAGAGTTTCCACGTCTCAGAGCTCGTTCTTGTATTTTTGGGTATTTGTCAGATCACTGTGTGCGCTCTGATCGCTAAGCACACTGTGTTTCTGGATTGCCTTCATAACACCTGTCATTAGCAAACATAACAGTACAAGGAGCCAAAACTAATGATTCTCAATAGAGGGAAAGAAAAAGTTCTGACATCATTTTTTTTTTTTTTTCTGCTCTGTGTTCACTTTTTTTTTTTCCCCTAGACATTTGGGTGATTCTGGACACAGGTGTGGACATGGATATTCAGGGTCTGTACTCTTCAATGGATAATCTCGTTATAAATGTACAAAAAATTCAAGATACTATTGATCAGAAATCTATGTTAGAACCAAGAATTCCTATTCCTGATTTGTTTTTTGGAGATAGAACTAAGTTTCTAAGTTTCAAAAATAATTGTAAGCTATTTCTGGCCTTGAAACCTCATTCTTCTGGTAATCCTATTCAACAGGTTTTGATTATTATTTCTTTTTTGCGCGGCGACCCTCAAGACTGGGCATTTTCTCTTGCGCCAGGAGACCCTGCATTGAGTAGTGTCGATGCGTTTTTCCTGGCGCTCGGATTGCTGTACGATGAGCCTAATTCAGTGGATCAGGCTGAGAAAAATTTGCTGGCTTTGTGCCAGGGTCAGGATGATATAGAAGTATATTGTCAGAAATTTAGGAAATGGTCAGTACTCACTCAGTGGAATAAATCTGCGCTGGCAGCTTTCTTCAGAAAGGGTCTCTCTGAGGCTCTTAAGGATGTCATGGTGGGATTTCCTATGCCTGCTGGTTTGAATGAGTCTTTGTCTTTGGCCATTCAGATCGGTCGACGCTTGCGCGAGCGTAAATCTGTGCACCATTTGGCGGTACTGCCTGAGGTTAAACCTGAGCCTATGCAGTGCGATAGGACTATGACTAGAGTTGAATGGCAGGAATACAGACGTCTGAATGGTCTGTGTTTCTACTGTGGTGATTCCACTCATGCTATTTCTGATTGTCCTAAGCGCACTAAGCGGTCCGCTAGGTCTGCCGTCATTGGTACTGTACAGTCCAAATTCCTTCTGTCCATTACCTTGATATGCTCTTTGTCGTCGTTTTCTGTCATGGCGTTTGTGGATTCGGGCGCTGCCCTGAATCTGATGGATTTGGATTATGCTAAACGTTGTGGGTTTTTCTTGGAGCCTTTGCGGTGTCCTATTCCATTGAGAGGAATTGATGCTACACCTTTGGCCAAGAATAAACCTCAATACTGGGCCCAGCTGACCATGTGCATGGCTCCTGCACATCAGGAAGTTATTCGCTTTCTGGTGTTGCATAATCTGCATGATGTGGTCGTGTTGGGGTTGCCATGGCTACAAACCCATAATCCAGTATTGGATTGGAATTCCATGTCGGTATCCAGCTGGGGATGTCAGGGGGTACATGGTGATGTTCCATTTTTGTCGATTTCGTCATCCACCCCTTCTGAGGTCCCAGAGTTCTTGTCTGATTATTAGGATGTATTTGAAGAGCCCAAGTCCGATGCTCTACCTCCGCATAGGGATTGTGATTGTGCTATCAATTTGATTCCTGGTAGTAAATTCCCTAAAGGTCGATTATTTAATTTATCCGTGCCCGAACACGCCGCTATGCGCTGTTATGTGAAGGAATCCCTGGAGAAGGGACATATTCGCCCATCGTCATCACCACTGGGAGCAGGGTTCTTCTTTGTAGCCAAGAAGGATGGTTCGCTGAGACCGTGTATTGATTACCGCCTTCTTAATAAGATCACTGTTAAATTTCAGTATCCCTTGCCATTGTTATCTGACTTGTTTGCTCGGATTAAGGGGGCTAGTTGGTTCACTAAGATAGATCTTCGTGGTGCGTATAATCTGGTGAGAATCAGGCAAGGAGATGAATGGAAAACTGCATTCAATACGCCCGAGGGTCATTTTGAGTATCTAGTGATGCCGTTCGGACTTGCCAATGCTCCATCTGTGTTTCAGTCTTTTATGCATGACATCTTCCGTGAGTATCTGGATAAATTCCTGATTGTTTACTTGGATGACATTTTGATCTTCTCAGATGATTGGGAGTCTCATGTGAAGCAGGTCAGAATGGTTTTTCAGGTCCTGCATGCTAACTCTTTGTTTGTGAAGGGATCAAAGTGTCTCTTCGGTGTGCAGAAAGTTTCATTTTTGGGGTTCATCTTTACCCCTTCTACTATCGAGATGGATCCAGTTAAGGTCCAAGCCATCCAGGATTGGATTCAGCCGACATCTCTGAAAAGTCTGCAAAAGTTCCTGGGCTTTGCTAATTTTTATCGTCGCTCCATCTGTAATTTTTCTAGCATTGCCAAACCATTGACCGATTTGACCAAGAAGGGTGCTGATTTGGTTAATTGGTCTTCTGCTGCTGTGGAAGCTTTTCAGGAGTTGAAGCGTCGTTTTTGTTCTGCCCCTGTGTTGTGTCAGCCAGATGTTTCTCTTCCGTTCCAGGTCGAGGTTGATGCTTCTGAGATTGGAGCAGGGGCGGTTTTGTCACAGAGAGGTTCTGATTGCTCAGTGATGAAACCATGTGCTTTCTTTTCCAGGAAGTTTTCGCCCGCTGAGCGTAATTATGATGTGGGCAACCGAGAGTTGCTGGCCATGAAGTGGGCATTCGAGGAGTGGCGTCATTGGCTTGAAGGAGCTAAGCATCGCGTGGTGGTATTGACTGATCATAAGAACTTGACTTATCTCGAGTCTGCCAAGCGCTTGAATCCTAGACAGGCCCGTTGGTCGTTATTTTTTGCCCGCTTCGACTTTGTGATTTCGTACCTTCCGGGCTCTAAAAATGTGAAGGCGGATGCTCTGTCTAGGAGTTTTGTGCCCGACTCTCCGGGTTTATCTGAGCCAGCGGGTATCCTCAAGGAAGGAGTCATTGTGTCTGCCATCTCCCCTGATTTGCGGCGGGTGCTGCAAAAATTTCAGGCGAATAAACCTGATCGTTGTCCAGCGGAGAAACTGTTCGTCCCTGATAGGTGGACTAATAAACTTATCTCTGAACTTCATTGTTCGGTGTTGGCTGGTCATCCTGGAATCTTTGGTATGAGAGAGTTAGTGGCTAGATCCTTCTGGTGGCCATCTCTGTCACGGGATGTACGTACTTTTGTGCAGTCCTGTGGGATTTGTGCTAGGGCTAAGCCCTCCTGTTCTCGTGCCAGTGGGTTGCTTTTGCCCTTGCCGGTCCCAAAGAGGCCTTGGACACATATTTCGATGGATTTCATTTCTGACCTTCCCGTTTCTCAAAAGATGTCAGTCATTTGGGTGGTCTGTGATCGCTTTTCTAAAATGGTCCATCTGGTGCCCTTGGCTAAATTGCCTTCCTCCTCTGATTTGGTACCTTTGTTCTTTCAGCATGTGGTTCGGTTGCATGGCATTCCTGAGAATATTGTTTCTGACAGAGGTTCCCAGTTTGTTTCAAGGTTTTGGCGAGCCTTTTGTGGTAGGATGGGCATTGACCTATCCTTTTCCTCGGCTTTCCATCCTCAGACTAATGGCCAGACCGAACGAACCAATCAGACCTTGGAAACATATCTGAGATGTTTTGTTTCTGCAGACCAGGATGATTGGGTGTCCTTTTTGCCGTTGGCTGAGTTCGCCCTTAATAATCGGGCCAGCTCGGCTACCTTGGTTTCTCCATTTTTTTTGCAATTCTGGGTTCCATCCTCGTTTCTCTTCAGGACAGGTTGAGTCTTCAGACTGTCCTGGTGTGGATTCTGTGGTGGATAGGTTGCAGCAGATCTGGACTCAGGTAGTGGACAATTTGATCTTGTCCCAGGAGAAAGCTCAACTTTTCGCTAATCGCAGACGCCGTGTGGGTCCCCGACTTCGTGTTGGGGATCTGGTTTGGTTATCTTCTCG
The DNA here is from genome assembly GCF_032444005.1 of Ranitomeya imitator. Taxonomy (NCBI): domain Eukaryota; kingdom Metazoa; phylum Chordata; class Amphibia; order Anura; family Dendrobatidae; genus Ranitomeya; species Ranitomeya imitator. The sequence continues at coordinate 167,416,083 of NC_091284.1, forward strand.
TCATATTCCTATGAAGGTTTCCTCTCCTAAATTTAAACCTCGTTTTATTGGTCCGTATAGGATTTCTGAGGTTCTCAATCCTGTGTCTTTTCGTTTGACCCTCCCAGACTCCTTTTCCATACATAATGTATTCCATAGGTCGTTGTTGCGGAGATACGTGGCACCTATGGTTCCATCTGTTGAGCCTCCTGCCACGGTTTTGGTGGAGGGGGAATTGGAGTTTATTGTGGAGAGGATTTTGGATTCTCGTGTTTCTAGACGGAAACTCCAGTATCTGTTTAAATGGAAGGGTTATGCTCAGGAAGATAATTCCTGGGTTTTTGCCTCTGATGTTCATGCTTCCGATCTTGTTCGTGCCTTTCATGCGGCTCATCCTGGTCGGCCTGGGGGCTCTGGTGAGGGTTCGGTGACCCCTCCTCAAGGGGGGGGTACTGTTGTGAATTCTGTGGCTGAATTCACTCCTGTGTTCACAAGTGGTACTGCAGCTTCTGAGCTTCCTCCCTCAGGTGTTCTGGTGAGCTCGTTAACTGCTTCATTACTTAACTCCGCCTGATGCTGCTATCCTTGCTCCTTGTCAATGTTTCAGTGTTGGATCTGAGCTTCTCCTGATTGTTCCTGTGACCTGCTGCTCTGTATAGCTAAGGGCTTTTTGCTTTTTTGTTGCTTTTTTTCTGTCCAGCTTGTCTTTTGTTTTGCTGGAAGCTCTGAGACGCAAAGGGTGTACCGCCGTGCCGTTAGTTCGGCACGGTGGGTTTTTTTTGCCCCCCTTGCGTGGTTTTGCTTTAGCGTTTTTTGTAGACTGCAAAGTTCGCTTTACTGTCCTCTCTCTGTCCTAGAATATCGGGCCCCACTTTGCTGAATCTATTTCATCCCTACGTTTTGTCTTTTCATCTTACTCACAGTCATTATATGTGGGGGGCTGCCTTTTCCTTTGGGGAATTTCTCTGGGGCAAGTCAGGCCTATTTTTCTATCTTCAGGCTAGCTAGTTTCTTAGGCTGTGCCGAGTTGCCTAGGTAGTTGTTAGGCGCAATCCACAGCCGCTTTTAGTTGTGTTTAGGATAGGATCAGGTGTGCAGTCTACAGAGTTTCCACGTCTCAGAGCTCGTTCTTGTATTTTTGGGTATTTGTCAGATCACTGTGTGCGCTCTGATCGCTAAGCACACTGTGTTTCTGGATTGCCTTCATAACACCTGTCATTAGCAAACATAACAGAGCTGGCCGTGCTTTCCAGAGGACTCTCATTTTGTCCTACAAAGGCCCTGGATACAACTGAACTCTGCAGTGATATGGAACATTTTTTCAGGAGACTGCGCCTGAGGGAATATTTCAATGATACAGAAGATTCAGCACCCACCTGGACTGAAGGAAAAGGGATCCTAACAACAAAAAAGAAGTCAGACTGGACACCTCCACTTGGACGCAACCCTCAGTTGGATAAATATATAGACTCCTTCAAACATTTGATAAAATCCACCATCATAGATACTAACAGGAGACAAGCATCCAACATCAGTGCCCAGGAGAGAAAGGCCATACAGTCTCTGAAAATCAACAAAGAAATCATCATCAAACCTGCTGACAAGGGAGGTGCAATAATCCTGATGAACACATCAGACTATATGAGGGAAGCAAACAGACAACTTATGGACACACGCTACTGCAAAAAAATGGAGTTGGATCCTACACAGGACTATTACAAGGAACTAAACAAGTTGGTATCTTGTCTGCCCGACGAATCCATAAGAGCCAATGACCTGATACCAGAAAGTCCAAGAACAGGGACATTCTGCATGCTTCCCAAAATCCACAAATCTGGAAATCCAGGAAGACCAATTATTTCATGTGTGGGCACCCTTACTGAGCAGGTATCTGGATGGGTAGAGGGTATTCTTAAACCACTGGTAAAAGATACACCCAGCTTCATTCAGGACACAACTGACCTATTGAGTAAACTATCAGCAATAGGTCTTCTACCAGAAGGAACCATCCTGGCCACCATGGATGTGGAATCTTTGTACTCCAATATCCCACACCAGGATAGATTAAATGCCTGCAAATTATTCCTGGAAAACACAGGGACTGATGCAAATTCTGTGGTGAAACTTATAAAATTCATCCTCACCCACAATTACTTTGAATTTGACAAGAAGATCTATCTACAGGAGACTGGCACAGCCATGGGAAGTAATATGACCCCACAGTATGCAAATCTTTTCATGGCCAAGTTTGAAAGCAACTTTTTATCCTCATGTCCCATCAGGCCTCTGGCCTACTACCGCTACATTGATGACATTTTAATCATCTGGACGGAGTCTGAGCCACAGCTAAAGACGTTCCATGAACAGTTTAATCAATTTCATCCCACCATCAACTCAACTACTCATGTACTGAAATTAACTTTTTGGACACCATAACTAAGCTGCAGAACAATAAAATAGAGACATCCCTGTATCAGAAGCCAATCAACCGTCCAACATACCTTAAATGGGACAGTTTCCATCCAAAACACATAAAAAACTCCATTGTCTACAGCCAAGCCATCAGATACAATCGTATATGTTCCAACCCAATGGATAGGTATGAACACCTTGGTCGCCTCAGAAAAACCTTTTTGAATCAGGGCTATTATCGAAAAATAATTGAAAACCAGATTACAAGAGCCACCAGAATATCAAGAAATCACCTGCTACATTACAAAGCTAAAGAAAAAAGCAACCGGGTACCTCTAGTAGTCACCTACAATCCAAATTTGGAGGTGCTAAGGGGAGCTGCACGGAAATTACAATTTTTACTACAAAAAGATGCCCGATTACAATCCATTTTTCCAGACCCCCACTACTGTGTTTTAGACAGCCCCCAAATCTAAGAAGCATCATTGTCAAGAGCTCCCTGTCCTCTCTAACAGCTGCAGGTACCTTTCCTTGCAATCAGAAAAAATTTAAAACCTGTCCATTTATAATGACCACGGACAAGATAAAGATCCCCAATTCACATCAGGACTACAAGATCCCAGGTACTTTCAGCTGCGACACTTCTAATGTGTTGTATCTACAGTAATTATTTTTACAAAATGTCTAACTGGGGGTCTGTATGTGGGGGAGACAGGGCAAAAGCTTAGAACAAGAATGAATTCTTATCGCCACACAAAAGAGAAAAAAGAATGGCTCTACCTGTGGCAATACATTTTTGTCTCCCAAATCATAACATTATGGACATGAAATTACTTGTGTTAAAAGGTAGCTTCAAATCTAAGAGAGATAGAAGAGTATGGGAATATAAACTGATGACGACCTTTGAAAGTCTGAATGCAGAAATGAATGTGTTGCATGGATTTATGTCTTTTTACATCAACTAAGGAATTTGCCCCTCAGACTATGAGGGGTCATCACAACAGAACCAGACCCCAATCAGAGGACAATAAAGTATTCCTTATCTAAGAACTGGTCCAATATTTATGGACATAACTGTTTATCACTCATGGTAATTCTGCTTCATGTCACCTGTCTTATCCATATTTGCTATATGTGCTGTGTTGTGCATAAATATGTGATTCTTCAGAATTTCTTTTAGTCTTTGCCTGATGAAGAGACCTGTATAGTCTCGAAAGCTTGCAGTTACCATATTTTCAGTAAGCTATTAAAAGGTATCAACCACTGAGGACTCTCAATTCTAAATATTTTTCTATCTACTGGCTAACACGATACCAAGATATATATCTTTTCTGCATATTTATTATAACATCTAATTCCACCAACAATTATCCATTAATGTGGATCACTCTAATACTACAGATATCACATAAGGGAGTTTCAATTAAGAAAAAGACCCAAAAAAAAGAGTGTTCATACGAAAAATACAAATTTATTTAGACATAAAATATACAAAATTATAACAAGGTAGAGCTAACCCTGCAGGATGGGGGAAATAGCAGTCCGCACTTCACTATGGTATCAATATAAGCAATATATAGCTAATTTCAAGTAAAAAGTATCAGGAGACATTTCCTATTAGATACCATCATATAGTCAAAGGCATTAAAGCAGCACAGATGTAGAGAGATCTCAATTAGCCTAATGAGGTCAGTGTAACTCCATCGACATAAAGTGGCATAGTGCAAACCGATATCAGCAAATGCTGTGTCTAGGGATGACACTGAAATATCAAATAGGCGATAAATATAAATATAATGCTTGCATAAATTACCTATTAGGAAGTGTGGTAGCCGGACCCCTGCCTGCCGCCTCAACGCGCGTTTCGCCGATCTTCTTCAGGAGGCCAATATACTTTTTTGATGCCTTGGACCCCTGTGCTTTTCACTAGGGTCTTTTTCCTTGTTTGCATTCTAGTCTACATACATTTTATGTCATTTTTTTGTATTATGTGCAATAAAATATTTTTTTCAATTGATTTTACCACATTGTATGGAAATCCATTTTTTGTTTGTTTCTAAAGAAATAGAGAAAGACAGAGAAGAACAAAGCGTCGGAGTTATTGGAGAAACCTCATTATGGAACTCCGGGAGAGCCATGGAGCCTACCGCACCCTATACAGTGAGCTCAATGCCAACCCGGACAAATTTCCGGAATATACCAGGATATCTCAAGAGACCTTTCAGGATTTGCTTGGTCGTGTCCAAGGAGCCATCCGGAGACAGGACACCCAGCTCCATAGAGCGATTCCTGTAGAGGAACGTCTCCTGGTCACATTAAGGTACGTAATAATTCTAAATAAACGCATGTCATAATTATTGTTTTGCCTTGTATTCATTTTTTTCTACTTCATCTGTTTAGCTTCTTAATTATTTTCTTTCTCTGTTTGGCAAATTCCTGGCTACCGGAGAGACCCTATCATCGCTCCATTTTCAGTACCAGCGAGGAATTTCCACCCTGTCTGGAATTGTTGCGGACACCTGCTGGGCTTTGTGGAACGTTCTCTGGGATGAATTTATCCCCCTACCCAGCGTGGAAATGTGGCTGGAAATAGCAAACAAATTCTGGAGAGTGTGTAATTTCCCCAACTGTTTGGGAGCGACGGATGGAAAGCACATACGGATTACCAAACCCGCCAGATCTGGATCGGAGTACTTTAACTACAATAAATATTTTTCTGTAGTGCTCATGGCAATAGCAGATGCAGACTGTCGCTTTATCGCCGTGGACATGGGAGCTTTTGGCCGTGGCAATGACTCCCAGACTTTCAAGAACTTGGATATGGGCCAACGTTTATATGGCAAAAATCTCAATTTTCCCCTGCCGCGACCTCTCCCCAACACTTAAGGCCCATCGATGCCATTTGTTATGATTGGGGATGAGGCCTTTCAGATGTGTGAAAACCTACTGAAGCCATAATCCAGTCGGAACTTGTACCACACTAAAAGGATTTAACTACAGACTGACCAGGGCCTGAAGAACTGTTGAGTGTACCTTTGGGATTCTTGTCTCAAAATGGCGCATTCTTGGGACAGCCATTAATATGAAAATGGAGACAGTCAATGAGGTTGTCAAAGCCTGTGTGGTTCTCCACAATTACATAATGTCTAAGGAGCGACCCAACATTCAACTGGATGAACCAGTTGCAAACCCATTGCCAGATTACCAGCATCACCCTCTGCGGTCAACAGTTGAAGTTGCCCACATGACGCGGTGTACACTGCTAGTCCTGTGTGAGAGAGTGTGATCCATGTGCTTAAGAAGGGAAGGGGCGGGCAGAAGGGCCGCTGATTGACATGACAAACAGGATGTGATGTCACCGGACAAGAGGTGTGTCTACCACCAGATGCTGTAGTGTATCACAACTATGGATGGCACTTGGATATATTGTCAGCTGTGAGGAGGAGGATGTGGAAAGATCCGGTGGTATAATCCACTGCAAGTAGATGTTCCGAGATAAACATAGATCCGCTATGTTATCCACTACGTGCAGAAGTAGGGAAATAAGTGTGGATCTGCGATGATGGTCATAATGTGCACGTGAACTAAGGTGCAGGTCAGAATGTGAAGAGGATTGTATCATTAGTACAAGTGGCTCTAGGAAAAGAAGGAGAGAATAAAGTGTTAGCTGAGATAAAATCAAATAACATCATATATAATACATTGCTCATTACTAGGAGATTCTGAATAAAATGCAAAAACGTTACAATAAAGCCTACAGGAATAAGACAACTCAGATATGAAAACACATTGTAAAAGAATGCTGCAGGATAGCCATTACTGTCTTTTTGACACGGAGTGTCCCCCTAATAGTATGGTATATTACATGAACAATAATAGGTCATATTCCCTGTTCAGACCTTTGGGGGATAAGGTATCCAGAGTGTGTATACAGAACGCCTCCCGTCGTTGTAATTGTTTAATGCGGTCACTTCCTCTACTAGGCTGTGGGATTTGTTCGAGAATTTGAAATTTCAGTTGGGAAATTTTGTGTCCCATCGTTATGAAATGGTAGGGGATAGGAAGTAGCATATTTTTGCATCGTATGGTACTGTTATGCCAAAGGCAGACGCCGAAACGCGCGTCGGGGTTCGGCACATCCCAGGAACGTTTATCCCATTCAGCAGGTAATACCAGGTGGCTTCTTTTTGACCTCTACTCCGATTTTTATTTTGTTTTTTTTTTTGTTTTTTTGGGCATTTTTTTTTTTTGCTTGCCCGCTGGGTGCTTTATAGCTCACTGGTCACTATGACTATTATACTATATACCGGCCGGATTTAGCGCCAATAGATTGCACCAATATTTATTATCAGCATCTCTATTCGGTCTCCTTTTTGCCACCAATTAATTAAATTTGCACATGCACTTTATAATATTCATTTGGTAAATCTGCTTGCTATACATTTTATGGCTTATTGACACAGGTATGCACATATATGTTGTTCTTACACTGTGGTTATATATTTAACTTATTTTTAGTGCTGCCATTTACATGTCCCTGGTGTTGTGCTTTTTATGGTATTTTTTTCCCACCGTTACACTATATTATATATATTTTAATAAATATTGTAATTTATACTGCATTTTGGACTTTGTTTCGTTTTTTTTCTTCGTTTTATCACATAGATTAAGCAGACTGAAGAGATTCTGTACAAAATCCAAGTCATATTAGTTTGTGACAACTCATAGCTCCATACCACACACAAGAAGCAAAGCTGCAGTGTTCTACTTGTCTCACTCCTGGACCTATTAGGTGGCAAAAACACAAAGTGTACGGCGAAGTGTGTTTAGTCGGCGCATGGTATGTGTTGCCGGCAGCGAAATATACAAAGAACCAAACAATATTTGGGGCAAAAAAAAATTACATTTATTTTTACCAAAAAGCAAAAATTTAACTGTGGCGGCTTGGGGTAGAGTGACGGAACTAGGACGTGTTGAGCTGTGAGGCCTGGCTGGGTGAAGATGATGCAGGGGTTGCAAGAGAAGGGTCAATTAAAGTAGTGGGGTCAGGGAGTTCAGGTATGGTACTGGAAGCATGGGACAGGAGAAGCACACTGGAAGGGCGAGACAAACCTGACATCACAGACACATTGGGAGGTGAGGGGGGAGGGATTGCGATAGTTCGCAATTTTTTTTCCTTTTTGGGATCTGCGCTGCTGTCTGGGGAACCTCTGTGTGCTAAGTTCCTGCCGCCCGGTGATGGTGGCCGGCCTGTCATGGTCTGGGTGCTGCTGAATGCTGGTGGTGAAGGCCATGCCAGGGTCCGGGTGCTGCTGCTGCATGCTGGTGGCAGTGGAGGATGTCCAAGCAGGAGCAGCAGTTGGCATGGTGGTGGGCTGTCCAACAGCGCTCGGCATGGTGGCGGCGTTGTAGTGGTGTCCAGCAGGGCTTGTAATGGTGGTGGGCCTGTAGTGGTATGCAGCAGAGCTCGGCATTGAGGTCAAGTGTGCCAGTGTTGGCACAGGTGGAAATGCCACCACTGGCTGCTGAAAATACCGACTCTGCTGCATAGCCTGCATGTAAGCAGCATTGCAGGCCTGCATGACATTCAGCTGGAGATCAGGAGTAAGGTGTTCCGACATGCCATGTTCAATTTGATTGAAAAAATAATGTGCTGTCCTCTGGACGTCGGCTTTCACTTGGTCAAGGCTTCGGGTGACATCCTGGATAAGCGTATTCATAAGGTTGAAGCCACTAAGAAAAACTGACTGAAAGATCGAGCTCAAGTGTAAAAACTCGGGCATGAGTGACCTGTCCGAGGCCCTCTGTCGCTGGCGGGAAGAGCCCCCCCCAAAAAAAAAAAAACAGAAGGCAGAGGACTGGGACAGGGGAACACCTGATGGACCAGCTTCCTGGTCTCCAGTCTGTATTGCAGACCCACTTACTGCTGCGCTGCTGGATGGCTGGGACGGGTCCGTGGCTGTTCGATGAAGGACCGCTCCAGAACCAGGCTCAAGAGGGCTGCTCCAGGTGCTGTGAAAAGACAAGAAAAACATTAGCATCAAACATTTACAATAGTAAAAGCGCCAACTCCTGTGGAATAGAAAAATACAGATTAGGCAATACAATACAATCCAATACACCACAAAAATACTTACGTTCTCTGGGCAAGGACCGCTCTCAAAAATGTCAGCATGCGGTGATGTTTATATTTTCTGATCCTTGCTCCAGAACCACTGGGAAACCGGCTCTCTTGACGAAGGTCCTTGTTGAAGCGGTCCTTCATCAAACGCCAACGTGTTCTGACTTTGAGCACTGTTTAAAATAAAAAATGGTTACACAATGCACTTTTGGAGTTTCTCTCATCACACACAGTTGTGTGAGCATGGCCAAGGTCTCTGCTGCATCACATTGCATTGCAATACTTACAAAATGCATTTCGGACCCGAGTCGACGCGCTGTGCCAGCCATCCCACATCGCTTTGGCCACCTCATTCCATAGCCGCCAGATCGTCACGTTGTCCGAGTGCTGCGGAACCCAGGTGTCCACAACGGGACTCGCGCATGGACCAGGGATATATCATTATCAATGAGGTCTTCATCGCATCCTGGAACCTAGAAATGAAAGAAAGACAATAAGGAAAAGAAAGAAAACAGGCAAGAATAATTAAAGTCATGAAAAAAAAAGGAGTCGAGAACAAAAAGGTAAATAACTAAGCAAAGTGAAGAAATGATCAGGCAAGAACAGTACAGTCAGGATACAATAAACAGAGTACAATCAGTCAGGTATACTTAGACGCCGCCTTGCCACACGAACTTGTCCACGCTACTCCTGCTCGGCCTCAGCTGCAGTTGAAGAACTGTTCTGAAAAAGAAAAAAAAAATTGTCACATGTGTAGATGTGACAGAGAATACTTACCAATCTAAATAGGTGAGTACTCACTTCACTTTCGTGTCCACCATGTTCAGGGCCAGGACGCTCCTCGGAAGTAGACGACGACATTCTGATGAATGCAGCAAGAAAAAAGGAGACAGAAATTATTAGTACATATAAAGAGAGAAAAAAGAAAAAGACAGACATTGGCTTTTATACTCACATTGTCCAATGTAGAGATTCCTCACAGGTTCTTCTCAGTCTTAGAGCTTCGTCCAGTCTGCAGAGTTGTGGACTGCAAATGCCCACTCCCTCCTTTTATCAGTTTGCATGTGGGGGGTGGCTAATTACTGTCTAGACAGGTTTACTATGGAAAAACGCATGCATTCACAAACGCAAACAAATGCGTGTGCTTGCAAACGCATGCGTTATCATAGACTGAAATGCATTATTTCGATGCATTCCTTTCGCAAACAACCGCATGAGTTTCTAGGCGGCAAATTCACGCCTCCAAAATTGCAACATGTTGCGCTTACCACGTCAAGCCGCAGACAACGAAACGACGCATGCATCGTCAAACGCGGCAAAAAGCATCCAATCGCATGTACTTGTGTCCCTAATGTTAAAGATAGGAATACAAGACGCATGCAGAAGAATGCGGAATAAATGCTGCAGACACAACCGAAATGTGAAACAGAGTGTGAGTTTATGGCTGGGGTCACACTTGTGAGTTCATTGCGAGAAACTCGCACAAGTCTCTTGCATCAATACCTGGCACTGCCACCGGGATTAGATCGTGTGGCTGCATGTATTTCTATGTAGCTGAACGCTCCGTGCCCCAGTGCCGGGACTTGATGCGAGAGACTAGTGCGAGTTTCTCGCATTAAACTCACAAGTGTGACCCCAGACATAAGTGTGATTCACAGTCAGCTGATAACTGGCTTCAGAATATTAGGGGTTCGGGCCGCTCACAAAAATGGTAGATGCAAAGGTGAAAATAAAGGGCCCACTTAAAGGGGCATAGTCTACATTCAGAGCTTCATAAATGGATTCAGAAAAGTTGTAGAAAATTCTGTTTTTAAGCGTTTATTCACTTTAAATTGCCATTTTAGCTCCCATGTGGCAGCTATGAGAATGTGACCTTACAAAGGGTTTCTCACTTCTGGCTTATAGAAAGCAGTCTGAGCAGAGAACTCCCTTCAAGACGTCCATTAGGCCTGAGTCACACTACAGCGAGATACGACCGAGTCTCGCAGGTTAAAACCAAGCTCTGGCGCCGGCACTCCGGAGCGGAGCGTGCAGCTCCATGTATTGCTATGCGGCCGCACGCTTCGCTCTGGAGTGCCGGTTCCAGAGCTTGGTTTTAACCTGCGAGACTCGGCGGTATCTCACTGTATGTGATCCCGGCCTAAGCCTAGCCTTCACACACCCGTTTCCATTTTTACATCTACACCGTTTTTTTCTCTCATGCATCATTCCTATTGCCTCCATTAGTTTCTCATCTGCTTTTAAAACTGAAGAAGGTAGACTGAACTTTTATTTATCCAATGACCTTTAAAAAATGACCCCATAAACGTTAAATAGCAAAGATTGCTCCACAGACCCGATGGGAACAGGATGCGCTCCGATTCTCACGCATTGGACTCGCAGACTCATTTCTTTTATAATGCATGTGTGTATAGATCCATGAAACTTTATGGGTCCGTGTGCTGTCCGAGGGAAAAAAAAAATGGGACATCACACAGACATGTACAACGAATGTGTGAATGTAGCTTTAAAACATACAGGGATTGTTGTTGCGAGACGACCTATGACAAAAACATTTTAGCAGTAAATTGGCATCTGTAGGTTCTGTGTTTTCTTTTGGCAATTGCTGAAATATTCTACCCTAGCAGCATACTTATAAAGATATGTCCACAGCGGAGGGAAATTCTGTGGATATTCCCTGAAGACGTGTCCAGAAAATCTTCAGAGGATTACAGCACCAGCCAGGAACATAAATCACACACGGAACATAAATGCTCCTTAAACGGGACAATAACACTTTGTTCTGCAATAATAGGGCACAAACATTCAGGTTCTAGAAAAACAACATTTATTTACACAAATAAAACAATAGTAGCAGATAACAATGCAAAATGTGACAGCGGTTTCAATAATACAAAAGACCGGACAAGTTAGAGGTGGAGAGAGCATGTTATAGGTGATGAATTGGAGATCTGTGGGGCATTCTTATCAGTTTAACCTGGAACACAAGAGAAAAAAAAAACTCAGTTGCAAAATTTTCATTGCCGTTTAGTCACTTTTTTTTCAAGACAAACCTCACGTGATTAGATGCTACTCTACAATATACTGAACTTTTTTTTTTTTAAAGCCAACAAACGCAAAGCTATAACTTTTTTGGCATTATAGTGGTTTTATTTATAGGGAAATACTTTTCTCAATAATACCAACCAATAGCCAAGACAGGTGCGGCCTCAGAAGATGATCCTGTGCGGTGGACATCTATATATCATGTGAAAACCCCCTTCAAAAGTGACACAATCGGGCAGCAAAAGCCTTTATTTACATCGCCTTGTGTTGGTACTAATGCCATAATACATAATCCCACTATTCCGAGAAGGAGGCCAGGTTTTGATTTTCAGCTTTAAATCCACAATTTAACGTGTGTTTTGCTGGAGGTCTATTTTGAATTTTCCTCCCTTTGCTACATTGAAAGATATGAAATCTGCAACAGAAAATTGCATGTGCATATTTTAAAAGCTGCTCCTCATGTAATCTATATATATAAGAGGCATCGTGATTACTTGCTAATCCCGCCCCCCTGCACAGTATCTCCGCCCCACCACATCACCACACATAATCCCGCCCCCACCCCATTACCACACACAATCCTGCCCCACCACATCACCACACACAATCCCGCCCCCCCACCACATTACCACACACAATCCACACCACATCACCACACACAATCCCGCCCCCCCACCACATTACCACACACAATCCACACCACATCACCACACATAATCCCGCCCCCCACCACATCACCACACATAATCCCACCCCCACCACATCACCACACATAATCCCGCCCCCCACCACATCACCACACATAATCCCGCCCACCCAACACATCACCACACATAATCCCGCCCCCACCCCATTACCACACACAATCCCGCCCCCACCACATTACCACACACAATCCCGCCCCCCCACCACATTACCACACACAATCCCACCCCCACCACATTATCACACACAATTCCGCCCCCCACCACATTACCACACATAATCCCGCCCCCCACATTACCATACGAGGCTCCATCCCCACACATTACCACATGAGGCTCCATCCCCCCACATTACCACATGAGGCTCCATCCCCCCACAATTACCACACGAGGCTCCGTCCCCACACATTACCACATGAGGCTCTGTCCCCCCACATTACCACATGAGGCTCCGTCCCCCCACATTACCACACGAGGCTCCGTGCCCACACATTACCACACAAGGCTCCATCCCCCCACATTACCACACGAGGCTCCATCCCCCCACATTACCACACGATGCTCCGTCCCCACACATTACCACACGAGGCTCCGTCCCCACACATTACCACATGAGGCTCCGTCCCCACACATTACCACACGAGGCTCCATCCCCCCACATTACCACACGAGGCTCCGTCCCCCCACATTACCACATGAGGCTCCGTCCCCCCACATTACCACACGAGGCTCCGTCCATACACATTACTACACGAGGCTCCGTTCCCCCACATTACCACACGAGGCTCCGTCCCCACACATTACCACACGAGGCTCTGTCCCCCCACATTACCACACGAGGCTGCGCCCCCACACATTACCACACGAGGCTCTGTCCTCACACACTAACACACGAGGCTTCGTCCCCACACATTACCAAGAACACCATTGGACACTAGCAAAAATTGCGATATCCCATTTAAGTTAACAAGAAAACAATTCCCACTTTGTCTGGCTTATTCCATGACAATTACAAAATCGCAAGGACAAACATTCGATAAGATTGGCATTCTCCTACCTGATCCTGTATTCACACATGGTCAATTATACACTGCATTCTCTAGTCTAGAGTAACAAGTTATAAAGGTCTTTCAGTTCAAATTGTAACTGGTAGAAGTCAAGGAAAGATCTTTGAAAATGACGAAAATGACTACACATTTAATTGTGGTTACAGAGAAATTTTAACTTAATTTATGTTTCGTCATGAAATTTATTTAGATGCTGGAATGAATTAAAAATGCACATCTTACTGAATCCAGTATTATTTGTATTATTCATAATTTTAATGATTATCATTGTTATTAACTTCATTTTAAGTTAATTTACCACCTGCGTAAGCGCTATTGAATGTCGTCATTATTTACTTTAGTTTAATAACAAGCAGCGTTAATTAGATAGCAATGAGCGTGCCGAGCATTAGCTGGCTGGAAACAGCTAGTCTTTTCATATTGAGAACTTCTGCAGCATGAATATGGGATTTGCTACAACCGCAATCACTTCAACAATGAGTCTTAAATTGCCATAACACGCAATAAGACGCCCCCTGAGGAAGTGTTACGAAACGCGCGTCGGGGTAAAGGAACGGAGACACGGACATCTAACCTCATGTAAGTTTATCATAGCTATGTCCATGCTTTATTGTATAGCACCTGGGAATAGTATTCTAGTGTGTGCCCGTGGAGGTGTGTGAACTGCCAGTTGGCAGTGATAAATAATATAAAGTCCCAATTTTTGGGACTTTATATTTACATTTGGGAGGTGTGTGAACTGCCAGTTGGCAGTGATAAATAATATAAAGTCCCAATTTTTGGTCACTGGTGTTCACAGAGCCTGTTGTAAACTGGCCACACTGCGTTACTGTGTGCAGGTCTTTTATAATGCAGATTTATCTATGGGTGGACCTTTTTTGCTATTGAATTCTTATATTGGTTATATTTAGATGTTATGTGAAAAAATCCGCTCCATCACATTTGGAGGTTTTCTCTGATATTATTTACCGTTGTCAAATTGTATGTGAATTATTAATAAACATTATTGAATTTAAATATTACGGTGCATTGTGTATTGAGTCGTATTGCGTGTTATGGCAATTTAAGACTCATTGTTGGATTGAAATATTGGTAAAGTAGCACAATGATATATTTGGGATCATTCTTTGGTTGATTTAACCGCAATCACTTGCCTGCTACTGTATTTTACCTATAGGTAAAATCCACAGCTTGCCTGTTCCATGCAGACTTATCCTAAGGGTGCTTTTTTATGTTGCATGTTGACTCACCAATAAAATATCACATCGACTGTATGAATGGCAAAAAAAGAAAATTAGCAATTTACAATATGTTAAAAAAACAATGAAGAGTTCTGACGTTTTCTTACATAGAATGGCGCCATCTAGTGTTCAAAGCGTAGATCAATGTACATGTCTAACTAATGAGCTGAGTGATGGGGACACGCATGCTCAGTCACTCTCCGCATAGGGATCCTCTGTTCACTATTTCTATTGGGTGTTATACAGTGAACAGGTTTACTCCTCACTATTTGTAAATTTTCCTTTAAGTCTTGTCGATGTTTGCTTCTAAAATCATCGTCATCCGCAACAAATTGTAAATAGAAGCTGTTCTTTTGACAAGATGATGCTGTATGGGGACACAACAGTTCACGTCAGTTTTCTTCATTCCATGTAAACAGGTTAGTAAATGAGTGGCACTAAGCTAATTCACTGACTCTTAGATTACTATTGTATCTCCAAGAACAATTGTATACTTACACTGTCTAATCCAATACGAGTATTTATAAAATATAACTTTTTTATTCCCATTATAAATGTGAACACACATAAAGGGACTAAGACGGAGGTCCAAAACGCATTTGCTTGTTAATAGTTGGATCTTGGAATTGCAATTTTTTTTTAATATTATACTATGTAACAATTTTTATTTATTTTTTTGTTCCTGGGTATAAAGTGTGTTTTCCTAAACCGTTATGCCTAAAGCAAATAGTAAATGGTTGTTGTTCCACAAAAACTTTGCTCTTGTGATCAATTAAATTTTGATGTTTTCTGGTAAAATTCTCGCTTCGTATTCAATACTGAGTAGTCTTCAACTGTGGAATATTGTTGAACTGCTAGAATTGTGCAGAAGTTTCTACAATTTTCCAGAATTATATAGAAGTTCCTAGAAACTTTTAGAACTTTCTAGAACGTTCTCGGACTGTTCAATAGTAGTCATGCAAGAATAAAAGCACAGGTGACTCGAATCAACATTAAGGTTTATTTTATTGCTGAGTAAGAGAAAAACAAATCGTAGTTAAAAAGCAATTATTTGTTTTAGATGGCATCAAGAGGTTGTTTCCACCCAACAGATGCATTTTGCTACGTGTGTGGACAATTTATAAAGACAAGAGTGAGAAAGTATCTCGTGAAAGCATGTTGTATGATGTGCGAGGCCTACAAGGCATATTTCGGCATGCCTGTTGGGGATCAAGACAAGTCCTGGGCACCTCATTTCACATGCAAATATTGCTAAGGTGAACAATTGCTGCTCGCTTAGATGGCAGTGCTTTATTGTGTAAAATTTCAATGATTTAGATCTAGTACAGTTTAAGGAGTTGCAACTGACAAAATTTTCACATATGTCAATGCACTATAGTAAAATGTGTATTAAATAACGTGTAAAATTTCCTGCTTTAAAATTTGTATAATTAATTAAATCTGCTTTGTTACAGGTTGGTACAGCGGAGAAAAGAGAGCCATGAAATTTGCTATCCCGCAAATTTGGCAGCAACCGACCAACTACTCAAGCAACTTCTACTTCTGCATGGTGGATCCTGCCAAACGTCGCACAGACAAGTATGCGCCTCAAATCGTTTATCCATACATTCCTTCTTCCATTGCCCCAGTACCACACTGCCGCGAGATGCCTGTTCCAACTCCCCCAAAGAGGGATCAGCCATCTTCAGGAAAAAGCTGCAAGTCAGACAGCGAGGAAGATATTGGAGATCAAGGTTACGTTTTCACAGATGCAGCTGAGGAGAGAAGGCCATACTTTCCTAACCAGAAAGACGTCAACCATCTGATTAGAGACCTTCGTCTTACCAAGTCCAGCTGCTTAGCTTCTGACATCCAGGCCCAAGCAGTGGAACTTGTTGAATAAAAGCGTGCAAGTCACAGATCAGAGAAAGCATCACCAAACATTTTCCAATCTCTTCAGTCGGGAAGATGGATTGTGCTTCTGCAACAATGTGGCCGGTCTTTTTGAGGCTATGGGTATCACCTGTAACCCGAGTGGTGGCTATTCATAGACAGTTCATCCCGGAGCCTCAAAACTGTGCTGCTTCTCGAGGGAAACAACTACCTGTCTCTCCCTTTGGCTCACTCTGTGTATCTCAAAGAGGACTACACCAGTGTCAAGATGTTGCTGAGTGCCTTGAAATATGATGACTATGCATGGGAGGTCATCCGAGACTTCAAAATGGTTTAATTCCTGATGGGCCTTCAAGGTGGTTTCACAAAATTTCCTTGTTTCCTTTGCCTCTGGGACAGCCATGACTCTAATGGTACCGTCACACTTAGCGACGCTGCAGCGATACCGACAACGATCCGGATCGCTGCAGCGTCGCTGTTTGGTCGCTGGAGAGCTGTCACACAGACAGCTCTCCAGCGACCAACGATGCTGGTAACCAGGGTAAACATCGGGTAACTAAGCGCAGGGCCGCGCTTAGTAACCCGATGTTTACCCTGGTTACCATCCTAAAAGTAAAAAAAAACAAACACTACATACTTACCTACAGCCGTCTGTCCTCCAGCGCTGTGCTCTGCACTCCTCCTGTACTGGCTGTGAGCACAGCGGCCGGAAAGCAGAGCGGTGACGTCACCGCTCTGCTTTCCGGCTGACCGACGCTCACAGCCAGTACAGGAGGAGTGCAGAGCACAGCGCTGGAAGACAGACGGCTGTAGGTAAGTATGTAGTGTTTGTTTTTTTTTACTTTTAGGATGGTAACCAGGGTAAACATCGGGTTACTAAGCGCGGCCCTGCGCTTAGTTACCCGATGTTTACCCTGGTTACCAGTGAAGACATCGCTGAATCGGTGTCACACACGCCGATTCAGCGATGTCTGCGGGGAGTCCAGCGACCAAATAAAGTTCTGGACTTTCTTCCCCGACCAGCGACAGCACAGCAGGGGCCTGATCGCTGCTGCCTGTCACACTGGACGATATCGCTAGCGAGGACGCTGCAACGTCACGGATCGCTAGCGATATCGTCTAGTGTGACGGTACCTTTAGGCACACTATCACAGAAAGGACTGGCCACAGCGGAGTGAGTTCTCTGTGGGGAAGAGCAACGTCAAGTGGGAGCCTCTGATAGAACCTCTGAAGGTGCTGATGTCACCACTGCACATCAAGTTAGGCCTCATCAAGCAATTTGTCATGCCTCTTGAGAAGGAGTCAGCAGCTTTCAAATACCTCCAAGATCTCCTTCCAAAGCTGTCTGAGGCAAAGGTCAAGGCTGGTATCTTCGTTGGACCGTAGATCAAGTAGATGAAGAAGATCATAGAATGTGACGACTTCACCAAGCTGCAGAACAGGATGTAGAAAGCAGCTTGAAACAGTTTAGCTGCAGTGGTTCATGGCTTCCTGGGTAATCACAAGGCTGAAAACTATGTGCCGTTGGTTCAGACCAGCGTCGGACTGGAGTACCTTGGGCCCACCAGAGAAAAATCATTCTTGGGGCCCACCATGCAGTTTAAAAATACCACAGGATAGATTCTATATACCACACCACACAGGATAGATTCTATATACCACACCACACAGGATAGCTGACAGATCCTCTATATACTACACCACACAGGAGAGCTGAGAGATCCTCTATATACTACACCACACACGAGAGCTGACAGATACTCTATATACTATACCACACAGGAGAGCTGACAGATCCTCTATATTCTACACCACATAGAAGAGCTGACAGATCCTCTATATACTACACCACACAGGAGAGCTGACAGATCCTCTATATACTACACCACACGGGAGAGCTGACAGATCCTCTATATACTACACCACATAGAAGAGCTGACAGATCCTCTATATACTACACCACACAGGAGAGCTGACAGATCCTCTATATACTACACCACACAGGAGAGCTGACAGATCCTCTATATACTATACCACACAGGAGAGCTGACAGATCCTCTATATACTACATCACACAGGAGAGCCGACAGATCCTCTATATACTACACCACACAGGAGAGCTGACAGATCCTCTATATACTACACCACACAGGAGAGCTGACAGATCCTCTATATACTACACCACACGGGAGAGCTGACAGATCCTCTATATACTACACCACACGGGAGAGCTGATAGATCCTCTATATAGTACACCACACGGGAGAGCTGACAGATCCTCTATATACTACACCACACACGAGAGCTGACAGATCCTCTATATACTACACCACACGGGAGAGCTGACAGATCCTCTATATACTACACCACACGGGAGAGCTGACATCCTCTATATACTACACCACACAGGAGAGCTGACAGATCCTCTATATACTACACCACACGGGAGAGCTGACAGAACCTCTATATACTACACCACACGGGAGAGCTGACATCCTCTATATACTACACCACACAGGAGAGCTGACAGATCCTCTATATACTACACCACACGGGAGAGCTGACATCCTCTATATACTACACCACACAGGAGAGCTGACAGATCCTCTATATACTACACCACACGGGAGAGCTGACAGAACCTCTATATACTACACCACACAGGAGAGCTGACAGATCCTCTATATACTACACCACACAGGAGAGCTGACAGATCCTCTATATACTACACCACACAGGAGAGCTGACAGATCCTCTATATACTACACCACACAGGAGAGCTGACAGATCCTCTATATACTACACCACACAGGAGAGGGGACAGATCCTCTATATACTACACCACACAGGAGAGCTGACAGATCCTCTATATACTACACCACACAGGATAGCTGACAGATCCTCTATATACTACACCACATAGGAGAGCTGACAGATCCTCTATATTCTACACCACACAGGAGAGCTGACAGACCCTCTATATACTACACCACATAGGAGAGCTGACAGATCCTCTATATACTACACCACACAGGAGAGCTGACAGATCCTCTATATACTACACCACACAGGAGAGCTGACAGATCCTCTATATACTACACCACATAGGAGAGCTGACAGATCCTCTATATACTACACCACATAGGAGAGCTGACAGATCCTCTATATACTACACCACACAGGAGAGCTGACAGATCCTCCATATACTACACCATACAGGAGAGCTGACAGATCCTCTATATACTACACCACACAGGAGAGCAGACAGATCCTCTATATACTACACCACACAGGAGAGCTGTCAGATCCTCTATATACTGCACCACACAGGAGAGCTGACAGATCCTCTATATACTACACCACACACGAGAGCCGACAGATCCCCCTTTATACTACACCACACAGGAGAGCTGACAGATCCTCTATATACTACACCACACGGGAGAGCTGACAGATCCTCTATATACTACACCACACAGGAGAGCTGACAGATCCTCTATATACTACACCACACAGGAGAGGGGACAGATCCTCTATATACTACACCACACGGGAGAGCTGACAGATCCTCTATATACTACACCACACGGGAGAGCTGACAGATCCTCTATATACTACACCACACAGGAGAGCTGACAGATCCTCTATATACTACACCACACAGGAGAGGGGACAGATCCTCTATATACTACACCACACGGGAGAGCTGACAGATACTCTATATACTACACCACATAGGAGAGCTGACAGATCCTCTATATTCTACACCACACAGGAGAGCTGACAGATCCTCTATATACTACACCACACAGGAGAGCTGACAGATCCTCTATATACTACACCACACAGGAGAGGGGACAGATCCTCTATATACTACACCACACAGGAGAGCTGACAGATCCTCTATATACTACACCACACAGGAGAGCTGACAGATCCTCTATATACTACACCACATAGGAGAGCTGACAGATCCTCTATATTCTACACCACACAGGAGAGCTGACAGACCCTCTATATACTACACCACATAGGAGAGCTGACAGATCCTCTATATACTACACCACACAGGAGAGCTGACAGATCCTCTATATACTACACCACACAGGAGAGCTGACAGATCCTCTATATACTACACCACATAGGAGAGCTGACAGATCCTCTCTATACTACACCACACAGGAGAGCTGACAGATCCTCTATATACTACACCACATAGGAGAGCTGACAGATCCTCTATATACTACACCACATAGGAGAGCTGACAGATCCTCTATATACTACACCACACGGGAGAGCTGACAGATCCTCTATATACTACACCACACGGGAGAGCTGACAGATCCTCTATATACTACACCACACGGGAGAGCTGACAGATCCTCTATATACTACACCACACGGGAGAGCTGACAGATCCTCTATATACTACACCACACGGGAGAGCTGACAGATCCTCTATATACTACACCACACGGGAGAGCTGACAGATCCTCTATATACTACACCACACAGGAGAGCTGACAGATCATCTATATACTACACCACACAGGAGAGCTGACAGATCCTCTATATACTACACCACACGGGAGAGCTGACAGATCCTCTATATACTACACCACACGGGAGAGCTGACAGATCATCTATATACTACACCACACGGGAGAGCTGACAGATATATATATACATACATCTCTATATACTACACCACACACGAGAACAGTAATGCAGGTCCAGTGTGTGTAGTAAAATACTTACCGGTGGCCATATTCCACTGCAATGAAGAAGACAGAAGCATCGCGACACAGCGGCAGAAGACGGCGACTGCTGCGTATTTTATTACACACAGAGAAGCTTTCTGTTGGGGGCGAGACATTGTTTTTATTAGTATGATTTTGGTATAGATGTGATTTTTTTTCATCACTTGTTATAGCTTTTTATGTGGAATTGTGGTGACCCGAAAAAAGGACATTTGGAATTCTTGAGTTGTTTCTGTTTACGGTGTTTACTGATCGAGTTAATTGTTTTTATATTTTGATAGATTGGACGTTTCTGAACCCAGCAATGCCAAATATGTGTTGTTTATTTATTTTTTAAATATATTTATTTTCAATTGACTAAAAAGGGGTGATTTGAACTTTTAGGAATTTTTTAAATTTTGTTTTTACCTTTCACTGGTACAGATAGCCCCCTTAGAGGACATGAGGATGCGATCGTTCGATCGCATGTGCTATTATATACAGTGATGCCACAGCATCCCTGCATATAGCAGAAATCACAGTCTCCTTTAAAGCTCGGCTACAGGAAGAAGACCCCTGGCTGTCATTACAACCCATCGGTGACCCACGATCACATCATGGGCGCCAATGGGTGAGAGAATGATGCGCACGCATGTTGGCATGTGTTATATGCTGCTGTCAGAGATTGACACTGGCATTTAACACGCGCCATACATGTAAGGCTGATGTCGTAAAGGTGTTACCTGAGGACCCCCTTCACTACTGTGTCACCCAATATCCTGTGGGCCCCCTCCCCCACTGTGTCACCTTTATTTTCCTGTGGGCCCCCTCCCCCACTGTGTCACCTCTATTTTCCTGTGGGCTCCCTCCCCCACTGTGTCACCTCTATTTTCCTGTGGGCTCCCTCCCCCATTGTGTCACCTCTATTTTCCTGTGGGCCCCCTCCCCCACTGTGTCACCTCTATTTTCCTGTGGGCCCCCTCCCCCACTGTGCTACCTCTATTTTCCTGTGGGCCCCCTCCCCCACTGTGTCACCTCTATTTTCCTGTGGGCCCCCTCCCCCACTGTCACCTCTATTTTCCTGTGGGTCCCCTCCCCCACTGTGTCACCTCTATTTTCCTGTGGGTCCCCTCCCCCACTGTGTCACCTCTATTTTCCTGTGGGCCCCCTCCCCCACTGTCACCTCTATTTTCCTGTGGGCCCCCTCCCCCACTCTGTCACCCAATATCCTGTGGGTCCCCTCCCCCACTGTGCTACCTCTATTTTCCTGTTGGCCCCCTCCCCCACTGTCACCTCTATTTTCCTGTGGGCTCCCTCCCCCACTGTGTCACCTTTATTTTCCTGTGGGACCCCTCCCCCACTGTCACCTCTATTTTCCTGTGGGCCCCCTCCCCCACTGTGTCACCCAATATCCTGTGGGCCCCCTCCCCCACTGTGCTACCTCTATTTTCCTGTTGGCCCCCTCCCCCACTGTCACCTCTATTTTCCTGTGGGCTCCCTCCCCCACTGTGTCACCTTTATTTTCCTGTGGGCCCCCTCCCCCACTGTCACCTCTATTTTCCTGTGGGCCCCCTTCACCACTGTGTCACCCAATATCCTGTGGGCCCCCTCCCCCACTGTGCTACCTCTATTTTCCTGTGGGCCCCCTCCCCCACTGTCACCTCTATTTTCCTGTGGGCTCCCTCCCCCACTGTGTCACCTCTATTTTCCTGTGGGCCCCCTCCCCCACTGTCACCTCTATTTTCCTGTGGGCCCCCTCCCCCACTGTCACCTCTATTTTCCTGTGGGCCCCCTTCACCACTGTCACCCAATATCCTGTGGGCTCCCTCCCCCACTGTGCTACCTCTATTTTCCTGTGGGCCCCCTCCCCCACTGTCACCTCTATTTTCCTGTGGGCTCCCTTCACCACTGTCACCCACTATCCTGTGGGCCCCCTCCCCCACTGTGCTACCTCTATTTTCCTGTGGGCCCCCTCCCCCACTGTGCTACCTCTATTTTCCTGTGGGCCCCCTCCCCCACTGTGCTACCTCTATTTTCCTGTGGGCCCCCTCCCCCACTGTGTCACCCAATATCCTGTGGGCCCCCTCCCCCACTGTGCTACCTCTATGTTCCTGTGGGCCCCCTCCCCCACTGTCACCTCTATTTTCCTGTGGGCTCCCTTCACCACTGTCACCCAATATCCTGTGGGCCCCCTCCCCCACTGTGCTACCTCTATTTTCCTGTGGGCTCCCTCCCCCACTGTGCTACCTCTATTTTCCTGTGGGCTCCCTCCCCCACTGTGCTACCTCTATTTTCCTGTGGGCCCCCTCCCCCACTGTGTCACCCAATATCCTGTGGGCCCCCTCCCCCACTGTGCTACCTCTATGTTCCTGTGGGCCCCCTCCCCCACTGTCACCTCTATTTTCCTGTGGGCTCCCTTCACCACTGTCACCCAATATCCTGTGGGCCCCCTCCCCCACTGTGCTACCTCTATTTTCCTGTGGGCTTCCTCCCCCACTGTGCTACCTCTATTTTCCTGTGGGCCCCCTCCCCCACTGTGCTACCTCTATTTTCCTGTGGGCCCCCTCCCCCACTGTGCTACCTCTATTTTCCTGTGGGCCCCCTCCCCCACTGTGCTACCTCTATTTTCCTGTGGGCCCCCTCCCCCACTGTGTCACCCAATATCCTGTGGGCCCCCTCCCCCACTGTGCTACCTCTATTTTCCTGTGGGCCCCCTCCCCCACTGGGCTACCTCTATTTTCCTGTGGGCCCCCTCCCCCACTGTGTCACCCAATATCCTGTGGGCCCCCTCCCCCACTGTGCTACCTCTATTTTCCTGTGGGCTCCCTCCCCCACTGTGCTACCTCTATTTTCCTGTGGGCCCCCTCCCCCACTATGTCACCTCTGATTTCCTATGGGCCTAGTCAGAGAGGGAAAGGGGAGCCACAGTAAAATAGAGGTGGATAACACAATAGGGAGGGGACCCACAAGAAAATTAGAATATCACTGTGGGCCCCCTCCCCTATGTCACCTTTAGGATGAATGGGACCCCCTCCCCTAACTGCCTCTGTGCAGGCATCATAGAGTTATTTACTTACAGTCACAGTGACTCTGACTGCAGCCATCAGACTCCCTCTGCTCCACTGCTGCTTGGGTAGGACTGCTGACCAATCACAGCACAGCTCCTTGCCTGAGCTGTGCTGTGAGCTCACACAAAGAAAAGTAACACTGATTGGCCGAATTGCAGCCAATCAGTGTTTACAGCGTGTACAGCGTTTAGGGCTTTGTGGATTGTGGAAGAGGAGCAGAGATCATACCCTGCACAGGAGACAGGTGACTGCGGGTCAGCTGCTGTGTGCGCTGTCTGCTCTCAGCCTCACAGTCAGAGTCAGCTGTTCCTCTGACTGTGCTGGCTGAAGTGAGTGTCGGCACTCTGCACACACACAGCTCTCCTGGCAGAGTAATGGCAGCGGCAGCAGGTGATGTGAAGGAGCTGCTCCTGCACTTCCCATCACTTGTGCAGTCTGCCAGCTGTGCCGTCTATACAATAAAGTGCGCACTGCTGTGCACAAGCTATGAGCATGCAGGGCAGGCACAAATGAAGGAGGCAGGAGATGGGGGCGGGGCCCACCGGAGGATTCTCCGGTGTCCCGGTGCCCCAGTCCGACCCTGGTTCAGACTCTCATAAAGAATTACGCCATAATGGGATGCAGAATGTCTCTCAAAGTCCATATCCTTGACGCTCCTCTTGACAAGTTCAAGAAGAACATGGGAGCTTACTCAGAGGAGCAAGGGGAGCACTTTTATTAAGATATATTGGACTTTGAATGTTGTTACCAAGGACAGTATAACAAAACATGATGGGGGACTACATTTGGGTGCTTCCTAGAGAAAGCGATTTGCAGCACACTCGCAAATCTAGAAAAACGACTAATTTCTGCACCTTTTTGAGTGATTTTTGACTGTCTTTGTCTATTTACCATGCAAGTGTTGTTTTTTTATCAGACCGCATGAACGAAAATAATAATTTCCTTTTTTGGTCACAATAAATCCGAAATTTTTCTGGCCTGTGTTCATAAATTCAAAGTTTGTGCTGAATGTAGTCCTTTTTTCATAGTCTTTAAAGATATGTAGTTGAAATATTAGCCCCCCGAGGAAGCAACTACTGCGAGGGGCTCCCTCTTCCACGCATGTTAACAGTAGGTCGGTACATACTTTAACCCTTCACTGGCTCAGTCTTCCCCTTTTGCCCGGTATCTCCTAGGATCATATGTGGTACCTTATTGATTTTGATATTAGGGGCTTACAGATTTACATGCCTAAAAATTTGGGATCAGATGGATTATTAAGCATTGTGGGATCTACTTATGCACTGCACTTTAAAGGGACTTTCCCATGTAGCAGTTTATACATCTGCCTAGGATTATATGTGGTATATTACTGACCTTGACATTAGGAGTTTATAGTTTCATATGCCAAACATTGTGGATCAGATGGATTATTTAGCACTGCGGGATTTATCCATATGCACTGCACCTTAATGGGATTTTCCCATGTAGCGGTTTATACATCTGCCTTTCCCTCCTGCTGTTCGGAGCTTAGTCACCTATTATTGTTTATATGGTTGGCACATTTATCCAATTTTTAGGTCTTATAGCTTACTATTTTTCGCTAAATTGTTATTTTGCTTATATTTATATGGCTTCTTGACCTCATAGCCATCACGTGATTTGCTCCTGAGTACATTTTTTCATATATGCGTGGTACTAGGTTCACCTCCACTTTTATTCATTGCATCTTTTGTGTCTTATATATATATATATGGTATTTTGCATATAATGATTGCTGTTAGTTTTTAAATTGCTCTTAATAAAGTTGATTACATTGTTACTCTGAGCTCTTGTGTCCATTGTTTCTTCGGTTTTCTTTAAAGATATGTAGTTGAAATATTACACTTGGAAGCCAGGAACAAAAATTGTGTTACATAGTGTTGTCCACAGTAAAGTGTTTTTTTTAATGAAAACCAGCAGATGGCACTACAATCTAGCACAGCAAGGAGGTAAGCATAAAGTAATACAGGTTCATAGGT
This sequence comes from Ranitomeya imitator, assembly GCF_032444005.1. Lineage (NCBI taxonomy): Eukaryota > Metazoa > Chordata > Amphibia > Anura > Dendrobatidae > Ranitomeya > Ranitomeya imitator. The sequence goes on from NC_091284.1 coordinate 167,442,331, forward strand.
TATGTGGAAATGAATAAGTCAAACCAAATGCATGTGTAAATCAACATAGTGTGTTATTCATATATAAACTTATAAATTTTACAAAATGTCCAGATAAACTTAAATAAACATTGTAAAAGTAGATGAAGTTATAGGGCAATGAAATGACATGTATTATTCAGTATAACCTTTACCTCCTGTAGCATCATATTGTGGATAGGGGGCTATGAGGCACGGTACTGTGTATAAAGGTGGCTATTGGGCATCATTATGTGTATATGGGGCAATTGGGCATCATTCTGTGTACAGGGGGCCATAGGGCATCATACTGAATATAGGAGGGATATTGGAAATCATAACGTGTATAAGGGGTAATTGGGCATCATACTGTGTTTAGGGTCTATGAGGAAATATTAGTGCATATAAAGCGCTATGGGGAATCATACTGTGTATGGGGAGCTATGGAATTCATCATACTGTGTATAGGGGACGATGGGACATCATTGTGGAGGCTATATTAAAGTGTGCAGAGCTGTAGTGTCATCATACTGCTCATGTGCGGCTGTATTGGCCATCATACTGTATACGGGGGGGGGGGCTGTGGAGCATCATTAAAAGGAGGCACAATGGGGTAATATTATTATTATTATTATTTTTACTAGATGGTGGCCCGATTCTAACGCATCGGGTATTCTAGAATATGTATGTATGTATGTATATATATATAGCAGCCACATGGCATATAGCAGGGGCCACGCAACACAGACAGCCACGTAGTATATAGCACAGCCATGTAGTATATAGGAGCCACATGGTCTATAACACAGCCACGTAGTATATAACACAGCCTATGTAGTACATAACACAGCCCACGCAGTATATAACACTGCGCACATAGTATATAACACTGCCCGCATAGTATATAACACTGCCCACGTGCTATATAACACTGCCCACGTAGTATATAACACTGCCACATAGTATATAACACTGCCAAGTAGTATATAACACTGCCCACATAGTATATAACACTGCCCACATAGTATATAACACTGCGAACGTAGTATATAACACTGCGAATGTAGTATATAACACTGCACACGTGGTATATAACACTTCGCACGTGGTATATAACACTGCGCACATAGTATATAACACTGCCCACGTAGTATATAACACTGCCCACGTAGTATATAACACTGCCCACATAGTATAACACTGCCACATAGTATATAACACAGCCCACATAGTATAAAACACTGCGCACATAGTATGTAACACTGCCCACGTAGTATATAACACTGCCCACGTAGTATATAACTCTGCCCACGTAGTACATAACACTGCCCACGTAGTATATAACACTGCCACGTAGTATATAACACAGCCCACGTAATATATAGCATCCATGTAGTATATAACACAGCCCACGTAGTATATAACACTGCCCAAGGAGTATATAACACTGCACACGTAGTATATAACACTGCCACTTAGTATATTACCCAACCACGTAGTATATAACACAGCCCATGTAGTATATAACACTGCGCATCGTAGTATATAACACAGCCCACGTAATATATAGCATCCACGCAGTGTATAACACCACCCACGTATTTAACATTGCCCACGTAGTATATAAAATTGCCCACGTAGTATATAACACTGCCCACGCATTATATAACACAGGCCACACAGTATATAACACTGCCCAGGTAGTATATAGCAGCCTCACAGTATATAACACAGCTCAAGTACTATATAGCAATGTGGGCACCATATCCCTGTTAAAAAAAGAATGAAAATAAAAAATAGTTATTTACTCACCCTCTGGCGTCCAGCGAAGCTGTCCCTATGCATGCGATGTGGCCGCCAGCTTCCGTTCCCAGCAATCCATTGTGAAATTACCCAGATGACTTAGCTGCCTCACGAGACCACTAAGTCATCATCTCGCGAGACTGCAATGCATGGCCCGGAGCGTCGCGAGGAGCGGGAAAGGCGCCGGACGGTGAGTATATAATGATTTTTTATTTTTGTATTATTTTTAACATTAGATCTTTTTACTATTTGATGCTGTATAGGCAGCATCAATAGTAAAAAGTTGGTCACCCAGGGTTAATAGCAGCGTTAACAGAATGTGTTACACTGCGGCATAACGCGGTGTAACGCAGCCATTAACTCTGTGTGAGCGCTGACTGGAGGGGGCACTGACAGAGTAGGAAGGGGCGAATTCGTGGCCGGACTGTGCCCGTCACTGATTGGTCGCAGCCGCTAGCGACGTTGGATTTCCATGACAGACAGACAGATAGAAAGACAGACAGACAAACAGACGGAAGTGCCCCTTAGACGATTGTATATATAGATTATTATTATTATTATTATTATTATTATTATTATTATTAATCTTGTAAAAAATCACAGGAGTCAGGATGTTTTTATTATTATAAATACATACTGGGTCATTTGTATTAATTATTATTATTTTTAATATTATTATTATTATACGAAAGAACAATGGAATTATTATTAAAGGAGGCACAGGATGGATTATTATTATGGTATATAGAGGCACGGAGGGATATTATTTATATATGGTGCTATATAACTGTAGGGAGACACAGGTGTGTAAGATTTCTGGCAAGGTGGACACTACTGACAAGATACAACAAATTCATTAAATGGCATGTGCCTCTTAATTAATTCATTGTGTCTTATTCCTGTACACTCCTCATTACGGCTGGCGTACAAAACACCAATGTTAATAAATTGGGGACTGTTTTCTGGTGTAAATGTGTTTCCCCTAGATCAGGGGTCCCCAACTCCAGTCCTCAAGGCCCACCAACAGGTCATGTTTTCAGGATTTCCTTTGCATTGCACAGGTGATGCAATTATTACCTGGGCAAGACTAAGGAAATCCTGAAAACATGACATGTTGGTGGGCCTTGAGGACTGGAGTTGGGGACCCCTGCCCTAGATGACCATAGGGACATTTGTGAATCTTTACTATAGTGAGTGTCTCACATTTCCTGACAAAGTATATATAGTCTTGTTCAGAACAGGCCCCAAAAAAGAGGTGCTATAAGATCTGTGCAATAAGTAAGTTTATGAAGCTGCTTTTTGTTAATACGATGGCATTGGGTTATCTGAAAATAGCGCTAAGGAGTAAAGTTTTTCATTGTGGAGAGTGCCAAGTTGGCGTATGGAGACTTATAGGTCATGTAATGCTCCCCTGGGAATTCAAATATGCAATTGGCTTCTTCAGAGAGAGAAGATAGGAACTCTAGTGCCACCTATTGGAGGTAACAATTACAAAAGTCAATATCGACTTGCCATGTGACTTGGGATAAGAAGCCAAACCAGAAACTTAATTTGCAGATACATGTTTCAAGGTGTTTGCAAAGTAGATGAACTGGTTTGGTTGGGTGATGTAACATCCATTTTGGCACTTGCTCTTTCTACTTCTGCATCTGTTACTAAGTGGTGCTGCATTTCATTGCAGCAGACAAAAAAGGAGACACAGGAGTATTTCTGTTTTGTATTCTGGGACTTGTGGTGCTGTCCAGGCAAAGAGCTTGTAGGTTGATTCTGTCATGATCCAGGTCAGGTTTTCAGGCTCTTTCCTGACCTGGTCATGCACAGGTTAACCTTTCCTGCCTCTCTCTGGTGTATGGTTGGCTATTTCCCTGCTCTGTTGCTGGCAGCTGATGTCAGTGATAGTTCATGTCTTCTGCTAGAGCAGCTGACCTAGGGTGCCCCGAGTGTGTCCTTTGCTACCCGTCTACCCATGTTCGTATTTGCCCGATCCTGACCTCTGACTTGGTGCTTCCTGTGTGTCTGTTCCCCGCTGTGTATGACCTGGCAATATTCCTGACCTGCCCTTACGTCTTGTGTTCCTGGTTTGGATTGTCCTTCTGGCCCTGATCTTTGGCGTGTTTCTGGCTGTGTTTTCTTCTCGTCCTCTTGGTACCGTGCTCCCAACTGGCTTCTGACCCCTGGCTTAGTTCAGACCTTGCTTCTGTTGCTCCTCTGATACTGCATTCCTGGCTGTTGCTGATTTGGCTTGTCCAACCTCCCTACTGCCCCCTAGCGGAGTTTTGCCCAGCTCTTCAGATTTTCACTTCAGGTGAGCTACTGTTACCTTCCTTCCGCTCCCCCTGGTGGTTGTTCCCGTATTGCACGACAGATTCCTAAACATTATTGTCTTGTTATCTTCCTGCTGTGAAACTTGGGCTTGTCTTCACACTATTTAAAACCCTAGCAGCCTGTTTCCAGTTGTCACTTAGGCTATGTGCACACGTCAGGATTTTTTGCGTTTTTTTTTTTGTGGATTTTCCCGATAAAAATGCCATAAAATCGCTAAAAAAACGCAAACAATATGCATCCTATCATTTAGAATGCATTCTGCATGTTTTGTGCACATGTTTGCGTTTTTTTCCGCAAAAAAAACGCATTCCGCAAAAAGAAGTAGCATGTTCATTATTTTTGCGGATTTTTTTGCGGATTTCCCATTAAATTGGAGTGTCCGGAAAAAAACTCAAAAAATCCGCTAAAAATCCTCACAAAAACCGCGTAAAATCCACGCAAAAAACACATGCTGATTTCTGGCAGAAATGTCCTGATTTTGTCAGGAAATTTCTGCAAGAAAATCCTGATGTGTGCACATAGCCTTATTATGGTTAACACTTGCTGTGGTTCCCTCCTTTTGCACTGTTCTGACATAACCTGTTTATATCATCCTTAACTTAACCTCGGCTTGTGTTTAAACTGTCCTACCGGCGCCTTACAATTTTGTTCCTGATCCTGACATCTTCATACTGACACTGCATTCTGACTATCCTCTGTCAGCAGGGCCGTATTTAGAGTTTCTGCTGCCCTAGGCACGTTTAGTGCTACCTGCCCCTTTGGTAAGTATGACACTATCGGCATTGACTTTAGCAAAACTCGCTGATGTGAAAGTAGCCTTTTGCAGAAGATCGGGCAGTTTTTCCGCATCTGCCGTGTAACGGATCACTTACGGCAACACTGCGTTCGGCCTCATTCATTTCCTACGGGATTTGTGGACATTTGTGGCACTTGCCGGATCTGGCAAATGCGGTATCATACCTCCCAACTTTTGAAGAAGGGAAAGAGGGATAACGCGTCGCGGCAAATTTTAGGCCATGCCTCTGACCACACCCATTTCACAACTAGTCACACCCATATCCACTCCCCCAACCACACCCATTTAGTACTACTGATCACACTGTTTCATAAACAATAATTATAAACAAAAAAATAGGGCCACACAGTGCTCCATACTGTATAAGGACCCTACATGATGCTCAATACTGTATAATGGCCCCCACATGATGCTCAATACTGTATAATGGCTACACATGATGCTCCATACTGTGTAATGGCCACACAGTGCTCTATACTGTATAATGGCCACACATGATGCTCCATACTGTATAATGGCCACACAGTGCTCCATGCTGTATAACGGCCCCATGTGATGCTCAGTACTGTATAATGGCCACACATGATGCTCCATACTGTATAATGACCCCACATGATGCTCCATACTGTATAATGGCCACACATAATGCTCAATACTGCATAATGGCCACACATGATGCTCCATACTGTGTAATGGCCACACATGATGCTCCATACTGTATAATGGCCACACATGATGCTCCATACTGCATAATGACCCCCTCCTCCAATCTTGTATGCATGGCTCATCTCCCCCCTCCCATCTTGTATGCATGGCTCATCTTCCCCCTCCCATCCTGTATGCATGGCTCATCTTCCCCCTCCCATCCTGCATGCATGGCTAATCTCCCCCTCCCATCCTGTATGCATGGCTCATCTCCCCCTCTCCCATCCTGTATGCATGGCTCGGCTCCCCTCCCCTTCCCATCCTGCATGCATGGCTCATCTCCCCCTCCCCCTCTCATCCTGTATGCATGGCTCATCTCCCCCTCCCAATCTGTATACATGGATCATCTCCCCCCTCCCATCCTCTATGCATGGCTCATCTTCCTCCCTCCCATCCTGTATGCATGGCTCATCTCCCCCCTCTCCCATCCTGTATGCATGGCTCGGCTCCCCTCCCCTTCCCATCCTGTATGCATGGCTCATCTCCCCCCTTCCATCCTGTATGTATGACTCATCTCCCCCCTCCCATCCTGTATGCAAGGCTCGGCTCCCCTCCCATCCTGTATGCAGGGCTCATCCCCCCATCCTGTATGCATGGCTCATCTCCCTCCCTCCCATCCTGTATGCAAGGCCCATCTCCCCCCTCTCCCATCCTGTATGCATGGCTCAGCTCCCCTCCCCCTCCCATCCTGTATGCATGGCTCATCTCCCCCCTTCCATCCTGTATGCATGACTCATCTCCCCCCTCCCATCCTATATGCATGGCTCAGCTCCCCTCCCCCTCCCATCCTGTATGCATGGCTCATCCCCCCATCCTGTATGCATGGCTTGGCTCCCCGCTCCCATCTTGCATGGCTCAGCTCCCTGTCCTCCTTCATCCTCCCTCCCCTCCTCCCTGGCTGTCATACTCACCTTTCCCATGCCGCGCCGAACATCCCTCCATCTCTGTCCCGACACAGCACCTTTTTCCTGCGTGAGCGGTCATGTGGTACCGCTCATTAAGGTGATGAATATGAGTCCATATTCATCACCTTAATGAGCGGTACCATGTGACCGCTTACACAGGACGAGCTGCCGGCGCTGAGACCAGCCATCGCTGGAGTAGGGTGAGTATGACGTCTTCAAGGAGGCAGGCAGGGGGGGGCAGTCGGTCGGGAGGTGACCCCGGACTTTAATTAAAAAAAAACTTGCTCAGGTGCCGCCCCCCGCATCGTCCCGCCCTAGGCACGTGCCCTCAAGTGCCTAGTGGCAAATACGGCCCTGTCTGTCAGCCCACTCTAACAGCTGGCAGCCACGCCGTTCATGCAACCCAGAGGTCCTGCGTAAGTCAAGATCCCTGTATATGGGTCCAGAGTTGACAACCCTGACCATATAAAATTAGCAGAAAGTATATTAGCCAAGCTAAGGTCGTTCTACGGAACACTTTACTGAGTTTTGTTTCTGGGCCATAGACTCTAAATGAAATGATGAAGCCTTTTACTATCTCTTCTATACTGGACTTTCTGGACAAATTAAGGACATGTCAGTCGTTTTTTCCTCCTAATTCCATTGAGTATGCTATGCCTTTGGTAATGTGTATTGATAAATAAAAGCAGACAGAAGTGCACCTCCACTAATATGTCAACTCTGGAGAGGGTGGACATCACATATGTGCTTGTGCAGCGCCCAAGAGATCTGGTCATTGCAGTATGACACTCTGCCACTAAGGGGAGTGATGGTACATCTGATGGCACTGAAGGAATTCTACTGACCAGGTATCACCAGCACACATTACACTTCACACTCTGGCCACTAGGGGGAGCAAAAGGCTTTATTTATACTGGTAAAACTAGGGGTTGGATAGGAAGTTAGTCAGAGGCTGACTGGGTTGGATTCAGGTAACATTCCGTGGCAGGGGGTGTTGCAGGGAGAAGACACAGGGGGGTCCCTGTCAGGCGTGGGAACCTGGCAGGTGCCTAGTGAACAGAGCAGAACGATATGGAACCGCGCCTGCACACCCCATGGCGGTATCCTAAGGAAGTGACACGAAGGGAAGGATATTGTGGAACAGTGAGAAACGAGATCAAGCACAAAGGAGAACCAGTAGGAGTCGTGCCGTGAGATCGAGGCAACATCCTACTGAGGCGCGTAGCCGGTGGCCAGAACACCGCGGAAGTAACTGACTCTAGGCCTTACTTCGAACTCCGCAGGACAGTTAATTATAGGTTGGCTGTCTACCTTAAATTTCCTACGAAGACATAGGGGGCAACGCGTGGAGAGGGGCGTCTCTAGGGTCCCGGAAGAGCTCCGAGTCTTCCCGTCATACGGGTGCGTCCTAGCCATAACATACTGGGGGACTATTCTGAATGCTCAGCAGGGTAGCACTACAACACACAGGCGCTAGTGGTAGGCACTGATTTCCACCTGCAAAGGGAACTCTGGATGTGCCCATCGGACCAGCCGGTCTCAGATAGCCCTGTTAAGCGTGCTCTGGATTGAGGATCCTGAAGTCTTCAGTAAAGAGGTAAAGAGACTGCAACCTTGTGTCCTCGTTATTGACTGCACCTCACACCATCACCATCCACCTTACTGGGAAGCCCTGGGGACATACTACACCTGTGGGAAGGTATACCATCCAGCTGCCATTCCATCACCCCAGCGGACCCCACAGCAACGTCGGTCACCCTGACCGAATACCACAGGTGGCGTCACGAATCCCTGATAGACTGTACCACCTTTATTGGACGCCCCTTAGCAGGGTTGCGTACCGGGTCTAGCCACCGTGACAGCCTCAGAACCGAACCAGAGAGGCCCGGTACCAAGAACTTGTGGCCCTGTGTCTGGGGGCGCTCCAACTTGGCGTCACGAACAGGATCGTACTTAAGCCTGAGAAGCAGGTCATGTGTGCCTTGGAACTGTGATTGAAATGTGTTTGGACTGTGATTTATTGCAAAGACTGTGTATTGCTGTCTGCCGCAAGATTCCCGCCAAAACCGCCGCCATTACCGTGCCACGAGGAGCGCAGGAGAAGAAGAAGGGCGTGGAAGTGGGCGTGAAAGAACTGAAGAGCGCGAAAGATAATGGCCACCCAGTCTAAGTATTGTTGTATCCTGAGGGCGGGCCCGTCAGCCGCTGAGGTCCGCCTTCTCATCCTCTATGGAGGGTGGGGAGAGTGGGGACGGAGCCGCCCCCGAAAAAGAGCTCGGGAAGAAGATCCAGAGGAGGGGACAAAGATGGCGACTTCCAGGCCACCACATGGAGACGACCCGACCAGGCGCAGGCCTGCATCACCCGCGGCGACCCCGGAGTCACCGCCGCTGCAGAGATCGACCGCTGTGGAGCTGCCCGAAGGAAAACCCGGCGGACGGATGCCTGATGGCTGGGTGGCCGCCGCTGAAGCTCGGTGGCTGGCGCGCTGCCTGGAGGCCCGCACTCGGGTGAGTTCCCGGCTGGGCCACCCGACGGAGATCCGTCTCTCCCCCGTGTCCCCTCCTCTACCCACTCCGGCCGCGTCAGATCCCCGCACCCGACTAGGGAATCGCGCTCCGCAGGAACGGGACCTGAGGATCCTGCCGGTGACGGAACACCAGCGACGCCTAGTGGCGGCATGGTGGAAACAGCCTCGACCTGTGACCATGATTGACCTTACAGCAGAGGAGAAGGTCCCACCATCACAGTGGGGGTTGGTGGTCTTCTATAACCCCAAGGAGGAGAGGGGGGTCATCCAGGAGATTGGTGAGCCCTTGCAGGTCCATGTCAACCGGAGCGAGGTGGAGCCCTGTTATGGAACGGTCGATGAGGATCGTGACTTGAGACCTGGGGATGCTGTGACCTACACCCGGTGGCAGAGGGAGACCGGCTGGGTGGCCAGGGGTGTCCAGAGATGCGCAGTCCTTCAGGTTGCAGCTGAGGTTCCAGAGGGTGAAGCCCCTGCTGCGGACCACCAGACAGACCAGGCCCCGCGTGTCATTGGGGGTCCCACCCGTTCTCGGCCGAGAGGGGTGGTCTGCGAGGTAAGACCGCAACCGTCGCAGCAATAAATCTCGAAACCCCGACAAATGTAAATAGTTAACTGTTTCCTGCTGTTGCTGCTTTAAACCCGTCCAGGGTTATTTCTTAAAGAGATCCCTTTATTGACCCGGGATCCCTATTGTTTTCATTTCTTTTTCTATTTTTGCACAAGTTCATCATTGTTTCAAAGACTGCCGGATCATGAACAGTGAATGATTCCAAAACTGTTGTGTACATAGTTTGCACCTTCTTAAAGGTGCTCCCTACTGGTTTTACAAAAGAAAGAAGTCTTTGCGAAGATAATGCTTTTGGGGTTAGAGAGAGAGTCCTCCTGAGAACCGTAGAACGACAGTTGGTTGTTGAAAGAGAGACAATGACAAGTAGGCCCGGCCCGGAAGCAAGGCGGTCCTGCATTGGTGAAGCTAGAAAGGAAAGACAAGTTGGGTTATTGTATAGTATTTTGTAGTAGGCCTTTAGTGGGTTCAGCTTATACGCCCTTAAAGGAAAAGTTAACTTATTGTTCAGAGTTTGCACTTAGTAGAATACCCAGCTGGGTGATAAGAGTTATTTATAGTCATAATGTTATTTAAAATATTTAATCCTGTTTTTGTTTGTAACGTTCAAGTGTCCTCACCTCCCATAAAGGGAAGCATTGTTCTATTTACTTGTTTTAAGCATTTCAAAAATTTTGTATGTCTTTTGCTGAAATGTATTGTTGTTCTTCTTCCCAGTCCAGGAGTACTGGATTTAACCGGGGGGGAGTGCAGCGCCCCAGAGATCTGGTCATTGCAGTATGACACTCTGCCACTAAGGGGAGTGATTGTACGTCTGATGGCACTGAAGGAATTCTACTGACCAGGTATCACCAGCACACATTACACTTCACACTCCGGCCACTAGGGGGAGCAAAAGGCTTTATTTATTGGGCCACTCCTTACACTGGTAAAACTAGGGGTTGGATAGGAAATTAGTCAGAAGCTGACTGGGTTGGATTCAGGCAACATCCCGTGGCAGGGGGTGTTGCAGGGAGAAGACACAGGGGGGTCCCTGTCAGGCGTGGGAACCTGGCAGGTGCCTAGCGAACAGAGCAGAACGATACGGAACCGCGCCTGCACACCCCGCAGTGGTATCCTAAGGAAGTGACACGAAGGGAAGGATATTGTGGAACAGTGAGAAACGAGATCAAGCACAAAGGAGAACCAGTAGGAGTCGTGCCGTGAGACCGAGGCAACATCCTACTGAGGTGCGTAGCCGGTGGCCGGAACACCGCGGAAGTAACTGACTCTAGGCCTTGCTTCGAACTCCGCAGGACAGTTAATTATAGGTTGGCTGTCTACCTTAAATTTCCTACGAAGACATAGGGGGCAATGCGTGGAGAGGGGCATCTCTATGGTCCCGGAAGAGCTCCGAGCCTTCCCGTCATACGGGTGCGTCCTAGCCATAACATACTGGGGGACGAGAAACTAGTAACATCTGGAACAAGCGAGAGAGAATTAGAAAGAACGAACAAACGAGAACAGCAGTTGTGAGGACTATTCCGAATGCTCAGCAGGGTAGCACTACAACACACAGGTGCTAGTGGTAGGCACTGATTTCCACCTGCAAAGGGAACTCTGGATGTGCCCATCGGACCAGCCGGTCTCAGATAGCCCTGTTAAGCGTGCTCTGGATTGAGGATCCTGAAGTCTTCAGTAAAGAGGTAAAGAGACTGCAACCTTGTGTCCTCGTTATTGACTGCACCTCACACCATCACCATCCACCTTACTGGGAAGCCCTGGGGACATACTTCACCTGTGGGAAGGTATACCATCCACCTGCCATTCCATCACCCCAGCGGACCCCACAGCAGCGTCGGTCACCCTGACCGAACACCACAGGTGGTGTCACGAATCCCTGATAGACTCTACCACCTTTATTGGACGCCCCTTAGCAGGGTCGAGAACTCGTGGCCCTGTGTCTGGGGGCGCTCCACTTGCGCAATACAACCACTGCCAGAGAATATCCAGCTCCTATGTGGGTTTGGGGATGCACTTAGACTTCACCACAACCTGACTGTGCTTATTTGTACCTTCCATTTTGAATTTATTTCATTTTTTTGTTTTTGAAAACTCGTCCTTGGCTGTGGTCTTGGGTATACATTGGTTATGTAAATATAACCCGATTATCGACTGGTGCCAGGGAGAAGTACACCGAAACTATGAATGTTGGTACACTGAAACTATGAATGTCAGAAAAAATTTATATATTTATTTGTGAAAATTTGTGAAGATATTTAGAAGTTTTGCTTATGATTTTTCTGTGTCTGAATATAAAAAAATTACCCCCTCACAGAATTTATAATTGTCCTATTAATCATATATCTAGCTCCCAACTCACCAAGGAGTAAAATATATAACCTTTTGGTTCCAGAACCTCAGGCCATGAAAGATTACATTGCCGACACTCTGAAAAAAAAGGGTCTATAATACCTTTCAAGTTACCAGTTGGGGCAGATTTCTTTTTTGTTTATAAAGAAGTTTGTCGTTTAAGAGCATGTACTGACTATTAGGAACTTAAGAAAATTATCTTTTTATATTATTTCAAAACACTATTTTTTGGTGCTTACTTTGTATCTACGTTCATACTGCACCCACACACACAAATGATACACCATTTGAAAGGTAGACTTGCCCCCTTCAGCAAGAAAATAGCCAAACAAACCACACATCCACGATGTGATCACAAAATACACTTTAAACATTCATTTTCATAAAACTGCAGTAAGGAAAAATGACCTGCAGGTGGCACCACACTACCCCAAATCATACTACCACAAAGCTAAAACAAATCCGAACATTTGCCTTGGCTTAGCTTGCCGAACTCCTTGCCCAGCCAATTTCAGGCAGGTACATATAAAATATTTGCTACATATGTGGAAGTAGAATAAAAGTAAAACTTTATCTGTTTAAGACTTCAGCTTTAAAACTGAAGATATAAATAAATACAGCCTAAAAGGGACCGGACAGGTTTTGAACCATCAGATTTTCCGTATTATTCCGTATTATTGAACAGTCATTGAAAAGTCTATCTTCCTTCTAAAGTTGCACCTTATTGGTGACCTGGAGTCACCTCTGGTTCCAAGTAAAAAAATGCAGCATTGACATAACTCAAACTGTACATTGTTTCCTGATGGGAAAGATTGGTGGAAACAACCTTGCAAAAATTGAAAAAAAAAATCCAACCGTGGGGAAAAAAAGGTAAAATAATCTGCAGATATTACTTTTTTTTTTTTTTAGAGGAATATTCCCAATTATTATACAATTGTGTAAATACACTCAGTTATGGGGTCAATTCTACTTCATCATTTTTACTGTCAAAGTGGCACTGCTGTACAGGAAGCTGCTCTGTTCACATACATAGGGCTGTGTTGCACTTCCCTACACTGCAGATAGATGGCAGTGCTCCTGTGGAAGGGAAAAAAATGCAAGGTCCTGACAATTAGACCTATTCTGATCAGTAAATAAAATAACATTATGTTTAATGTTGGGGGATCTCCTATAGGCTGGAGTCACACACAACGTATAAAAAAAATCGGTCAGTTTTACACGGACGAGAATCGCAGAAATGTTCCCTGAACAGTGATCCATATGTCATCCATGTGCAATGTGAGGATGCGATTTTCTGGCATGTAAGCATCCGTGTGACATCCTTATGACATCCGTATGGTGAGATTTTCTCGCCGACTGGCAAAATGGACATATAATGAATCCATGGGCTCAAATATTCGAGAAAACATATCTATATCTAACTACTATATAATTGTCTAAGGGTCACTTCCGTCTGTCTGTCTGTCTGTCTGTCATGGAAATCCCAAGTCGCGGCCACGACCAATCAGCGACGGGCACAGTCCGGTGGTGAAATGGCCGCTCCTTACTTCCCTGCAGTCAGAGCCCGCTCCATACTCCCCTCCAGTCAGCGCTCACACAGGGTTAATGGCAGCGTTAACGGACCGCGTTATGCCGCGGTGTAACGCACTCCGTTAAAGCTGCTATTAACCCTGTGTGACCAACTTTTTACTATTGATGCTGCCTATGCAGCATCAATAGTAAAAAGATCTAATGTTAAAAATACTAAAAGAAAAAAAAAATCATTTTATACTCACCCTCCGTCGGCCCCCCAGATCCAGCCCAGGCCTTTCCCGCTCCTCGCGACGCTCCGGTGACCGGTCCATGCATTGCGGTCTCGCAAATTTGACCAGCTTAATCTTCCTGCGCCCCCAACAACCAATGTGTGAAAATTTTGCACGGGCCAACTAGTTGTAAAAAATCAGTATCCTCTGCCACTCACCCCCGCTCTCTGTAAATGTCTGTTGTGAGTCTGCTGGTTTACCAAGCCTGATCTCAGGAGGACATGTAACTTGATCCAAATAAGGGAAAAGTATGAGTCGAAGCCAGCATTCTATACATCCGAGGGTCGCTATGAATATCTTGTGATATCTTTTTGACTAAATAACGTTTTAGCTGTTTGTTTGTTTTTTAAATGACTAATGACATATTCAGATATATAAGTGGTCAGTATGTGGTTGTTTACGTTGTTTACGCAAGGAGTTTGTATGTTTTCCGCATGTTTGCGTGGGTTTCTTCCGGGTACTCCGGTTTCCTCCCACATTCCAAATACATACTGATAGGGAATTCAGATTGTGAGCCCAATTGGGGACAGCGATCATAATGTGTGCAAACTGTAAAGCACTGCAGAATATGTTGGCTCTATATAAATAAAAGATTATTATTATGTCATGATCCAGGTTGGGGTTTGCTTCTTGCTTTTCTTTCCCCGGCCTGATTATGGTGGGGTTAACATTTCCTGCCTCTCTTTGGTTCGTGGGTGGCTATTTATTGGTGCCATTTCTGGTAGCATTTGTCAGTGATAGCTCCAGTCTCTGGCTTGAGCAGCTGACCCGTATACCCTGGTGATCCTTCTGCCTCTGACTTCCCGTATTGTGCCTGACCCGTTCCCTATCCCTGACTTAGTGTGTGTTTGGTGGTTTCCTACAGTGTATGACTCGGCTTGAATTCTGAACCCTGCCCCAGCTTTCTGTCTCTGCTACTTCATTTCCTGTCTGGCTTTGACTCTTTGGCTCATACCCCGACTATATCTTCTGTCTCACGTTTTGGATCCCGCGCTCCCATCTGGTTCCGATTTCTGGCTTGTCTCTGATATTGCGTGCATTGCGGTGACCTCTGGTACTTCGTCTTCCTGTTTGTTGCTGACCGACCTGTCTGACTTCTATGCCACCTCTTAGTGGCGCTCCGTGCTTTGCACTGTGGTGCTACACGGTGAATGCTACCTTTTCCCCTTACCTGTGCCCCCTGGTGGAGGTTGCATGCAACTGCCTTGCAGTTGCATTACATTTATTATGATTTCTTGGTTTATTCACCCAAATATGAGTCACTCATCCATCATGTGCCCACTATACTTCAAAAACTCAAGAGATAATTCTTGATTTTCTAAACTTGCAAAATATGTTCTCTTGGTTCAAGAAGTAAACTTCCTGGGGTATATTGTATCCATCAAAAGTTACTGATTGGATCCTTCAAAGGTCCATCTATTAAGAATTGATTATAATTCTAATCTTTGAAAGCTTTACAGCACTTTTTTGGGGTATGTGTAACGATTCCACCCCTCAGTGTTGAACTGTCTGTGCAGAGATTGACAACTTAGTTGTCCAGTCTCGTGCAGGGGTGTGCTGAGCTGTCTGTGAGGTGATTGACTGCTCAGTTGTCCAGTCTGAGACCGGGAGGTGTTGAGCTATCGTCAGGTGCTATCAGTTCTCATAATTGTTTTAACTGAGCTGGCAGTCCAAGATATTTGTCAGCCGTAGCTTCAGCAAAGTGTAGTTGGTTACTCTGTGCCTTGTATTTTGCTCATTGATCTATCGCTGCCTGACCTTGGACCTCATTCTGACCATCCTTCTGTTTAACCCCTATGCTCTGATCTGCTATCCTCCAGGTATTTTTACCTCGGACCCTTACTTGTCTTCATCTTTGTCTATTCTCTCAGTATATGACGTACCCTTCTGGCTATTGACCTTGGACTCCCCGATTATCTCGACACATAACTTGTCTGTGAGAAGTGACTCAGCATCATAGTATGCTAATTACTTTCACAAATTTATTAAAAATATTTCCAAGATTGCCATACCATTGACTGATTTACCTCAGAAAGGGGTGGATACAATTAACTGTAAACTGGTGAAGTCAGTACTTTCACTAAATTACATTAATGTTTATCGTCTGACTCTATATTGGCACACCCTAATCTACAATCTCCTTTTGTAGTATAGATAGATGCCTTGGAGGTTGGAGGTTGTGTTATCACAAGGTACACTGTCTCACACTAAACTCTGTCCATGCTCTCATTTTTCATGAACATTTTTATCTGTTGAGAGAAATTATGATATTGGCATTTGTGAATTGTTGGCAATTTAGATGGCCTTCAAGGAATGGCACCATTTTCTTGGAGATGCCCAATATCTATAGTCACCATTTTCATGGTCTACAAAAATCTTACATCGAATCAGTCAAGAAACAAAACTCTAGGCAAGCCAGATAGACTAAAAATATTAAAGTCAGTGCTCTCCCCCCAAGTTTCTGTTCATCTCAAAGCAAGAACTATAAATAAATTCCCATTTTAACAAAAGGTATAGTTGTGTTTTTCCAGATCTTCTTAAGGAGATCCGTACAGCTCAATATTTAGCTTCTGGATGTAAATCCAATTGGAGTTTATGCTGGCGTCGGCGGGCTCCCACACGCACGGGCTCAGTTGCGGTTGCGACCTCTGCAACAGCTGTTGTTATGCCCCTACCTGACAATACTTTTACTCAAAAAATTATTTTTGCCCTGTCAGTTTTGTCTGCAAAGTCTTCAGTAATCCCATGAATTAGTAGTCACAGGTCTGACTGGTAACAAGGAATTTTTAGTGGCCAATCATTATTCAGCATTGTAGAGAATATGTGATTGCAAGTGAAATTTGTGCTGGAGCCAAAAGGACCCAAACCAACCTGCTAGACTTCTCCAGTCCTTACCTACTACAAAATATCCTTGGACCCAACTATCCATGAACTTTATTACTTACTATTTGGGTGTTGATTGACAGATTCAGCAAACAATGTCCCTCTATCAAGCTACCTACCACCTAAAGGTGTAGATAGACCTCTTTTACTTATAAGATGTGGTAACAAGTCATCCTTTGGTGTTTTTTACAAGGCATGGTTATCTACTAAAAATTTCAAATTCAAAGTCCCTTCTGTTAATATAGGGCCCAAGTTTACTGGTTCATATGAAATAACTGAGGTCTTTAATCTACTAGGTATTTAAGTTAAACTTTCCCCTTACTTCCAAATACCCAATGCAGCATAATACTGGCCTGGTTGGACACTGGATGATCCTCCGATGGGCCCTTGTGCTGATATAGAGGGGGCTCGCCAGTAACCACAATCATTAGTACTACCACGGGCCTATTAAAGGCCAGATGCTCATGCGGTGCAGAGTAATCACATTAAAATGACTTCCGGGTTATGAAAGGATGTGCACGGTTTTGATAGACCAGTGGCATTTCAATGTCACTGCTATTTGCCACGCACTGACGTCAGTGCCCAGTGCAAAGTATTTGATGGGTAAGCGGACATTTTAATGTCAGTGTTGGATATGAAGACGTTGGTTGATCGCAGGAAGGTGAGAAGAAACTTTTTTTCCCCTCTGTGAATGGGCAGGGTGGTGGACACAGGGGCTTTGTATGTGGCAGAATGGGCGCCAGGACGGGGGAGGGGCATGGGGTCCCAGGATGGGGGCAACATAGGGGCTGAGGATGGGGGGACATAGGGCCTGGGATGGAGCAACATAGGAGCTAAGGATGGGTAACATAGGAACCCGGGACTTAGCTACAGTACATAGGGGCCCAGGATGGAGGAACATAGAAACCCGGTTCAGAGGAACATAGGGGCCTGAGACAGATGAATATATGAACCCAGGATGGGGGAACATAGGGGCCTAGGATGGGAGACATTATTAAATAAAGGGGACCCGGACGGGGACATTATTAAATAAAGGGGCCCAGGATTTGGGACATTAGTAAATAAAGGGGTGCCAGGATGGGTGACATAATTATTGTATGGGGTCCAGGATTGGTGACGTAATTACTGAATGGGTGCCAGAATGAGGAACATACATACGTAATTGGTAATATAATTTACTTTTGAGGATACTGTCTTCCACGGGGAAACAAAAGGGAGGTCCTATCACTGTGCAGGGAGACACTATGTTACTTTTTTCTTCATCTGATGCAGTGCAGAAGTTGGGGAAAAAGTGGGGAATGTGCTCTAGAAGTGATCAGCTATAGATAAATGTGTCTTATTTTCTGCAGGGCAGCACGGTGGCTCAGTGGATAGCATTGCAGCGCTGGAGTCCTGGGTTCTAATCCCACCCTGGACAACATCTGCAAGGAGTTTGTATGTTCTCTCTGTGTTTGCCTGGGTTTCCTCTGGGTTCCTCCCACATTCCAAAGACATACTGATAGGGAATTTAGATTGTGAGCCCCAACGGGGACAGCGATGTTGATGTGTGCAAACTGTAAAGCGCTACGGAATATGTTAGTGCTATATAAAAATAAATATTATTATTTGTCCTGTCTGGAAGAAGTGATAGTAGTCTAAAAGTAAAGATGAATGACTTCAACTAGAGACATCACTGGTAAGTCACTGTATTGCATACACATGCACACTAACTCCTGTCGATAATGTCACTGGTGATCTCTGTAGTACCTGTACACTGACACTATATAGAGTGCAACTCTGTATAATGTGTATACAGAATCTCCTGTGTATAATGTCACTTGTGGTCACTCTATCACCTATATACTATATACACAGGAGCCTTGTGTATAGAATCATAGACTGGTAGAGATAGATGGGACCTCAAGGGTCATTGTGTCCAACCCCCTGCTCAATGCAGGATTCACGAAACCATCTCAGACAGAGAAGGGACCAGCAGGGAGACACTTGGAAACTGCCTCTACCTATGGGTAAGTGGGATTAATCCTCTCTGACCTACATACCCGGGGGTAAATGTAACATATGCCTAACTGACTGGATATTATATACCATATTTTTCGCTTTATAAGATGCTCTGGATTATAAGACGCACCCCAAATTTTGAGGAGAAAAATAGAAAAATGGCCGCCGGGGGAGCAGCGCATGCACAGATGGAGATCTCAGCACCAAGATCTCGGGCTGAAATCTCATCTCCCGAGATCTCGGTGCTGAGATCTACATCAACGCATGGGCCACTCCCCCAGCGGCCATTTTACTGGAGTCCACCGCACAGGAAATCATGGGACTATCGGGGTTCTGGACTTTCACAAAATGTCATCAGAGCCCCGGCAGCACCAAAGACCACTGCAGCAGCAGCATCGGGCAGCGCCGGCTGCGCACCCACAGCACCGGAGACACCAGCAGAGCACCGGGCAGCAGCGCCGGACACCCGCAGTAGCACCGCCAGACACCGCCGCGCGGCCGCACACCAGAGACACCCGCAGAACACTGGGTAGCAGCGCCGGACACCCACAGCACCGCTGGACACCCCTTCATCCCAGCCTATGGCCTGTAGCAATGGTACCAGTAAGGTACATTCACAATATAAGATGCACCCCCATTTCCCCCCCAAATTTGGGGGAAAAAGTGCGTCTTATAATCCGAAACATACGGCACATTGAATATGAGTATGCACCTTCCTTGGGTTTTTGTATCTTTGGGACAGGATTCCCACATGCCTCTGGTTACTTAGGTGTTGACTGTTTCTCTGCTATATCAGCATGTCTCCTTCCTTTTTGTCTTCCTGTTGTTGTCATTTGGCATGATGTTTTCTAAAATTGTTATTTATGATATTTAAATAAATATACAATTTTCTATCTTATCGGCGGTGCTGCTGTACTCCGTTTTTATTCTTATATACATCTCAGACAGATATCTGTCCAGCCTCTGTTTGAAGACTTCCATTGAAGGAGAACTCACCACTTCTTGTGCCAGTTTGTTCCACTCATTGACCAACCTCACTGTCAAAAAGTTTTTTCTAATATCTAATCTGTATCTTCTCCCTTTTAGTTTCATTCCATTGCTTCTCATGTTTAAATGTGCAAATGAGATAAGGATGATCCCTCTACACGGTGTCATCCCTTCAGACATTTGTAGACAGCTATTACAGGTGCATCTCACAAAATTGGAACATCATCAAAAAGTAAATTTATTTCAGTTCTTCAATACAAAAAGTGAAGCTCATATATTAGATAGAGTCATTACAAACAGAGTGATGTATTTAAAGTGTGTATTTCTGTTAATATTGATGATTATGGCTTACAGCCAATGAAAACTCAAACATCATTATCTCAGTAAATTAGAATACTTTATAACAGCTTGAAAAGTTTTTTTTTTTAATCTAAAATGTTGGCCTACTGAAATGTATGTTCAGTAAATACACTCAATACTTGGTTGGGGCTCCTTTGGCATCAATTACTGCATCAGTGCGGCGTGGCATGGAGGCGATCAGCCTGTGGCACTGCTGAGGTGTTATGGAAGCCCAAGTTGCTTTGATAGTAGCATTCAGCTCGTCTGCATTGTTGGGTCTGGTGTCTCTCATCTTCCTATTTACAATACCCCATAGATTCTCTATGGGGTTAAGGTCAGGTGAGTTTGCTGGCCAATCAAGCACAGTGATACAGT
Source organism: Ranitomeya imitator (assembly GCF_032444005.1). Lineage (NCBI taxonomy): Eukaryota > Metazoa > Chordata > Amphibia > Anura > Dendrobatidae > Ranitomeya > Ranitomeya imitator. Next base: position 167,462,696 of record NC_091284.1, read on the forward strand.
TGTTTTTAAACAACTGGTGATCACTGCATTACCTATACACTATATACAGAGCTCCTAAGTATAATGTCACTGGTGATGACTAGAGATGAGCGAACCTTCCAAAGTTTGTTATGATTCACTGAATGTCCCAATGTTTGCTGAACAGTTAGACGATGATACTCAAACCCCATTAAATTCAATGGAAGACAAAACCAAACATATACAGAACACCTTACGGGATAACAAAAAGCTTCCCAAACAGCTAAAATTAATGGGAGGCACCATGAAAAGTGGCATCAATTGACCCACAGTAGAAATTTGCTAATGGAACAGCAGCAGTATGCCATGGTGCATGCATGAGGTATTAGGGTCTGGGACGCATTTGGAGCTTTGAATTGGAGTTTCAATTAAGACCTGCTGGGTAAGAGAGCGGGAGCCTTCATACATCACGCAACTGCTCATTTTTTTCCCAGCCACAATCAGGTGGCACAAACATCAGTTTTATAGAGTACTATTGGTAGAAAATGTAAGGATAGCAACACAGATAGTTGACTGATCAACTGACCCACAGTAGAACCCACAGAAGAGCATTTTATAATAGCACAGAAGCAGTCAGCCATGGGTCATGCATGAGGTATCAGGGTCTGGGCCAGCATTTAGAGCTTTGAAGTGAAGTTTTAATCAAGACCTGGTGGTTAAGGAAGTGGTGTAAGCCTTCTTTGCTGGGAGTCTTGATAAAGACAACCCACCAGATGGAGACCCAACTTAGAGTCTCCACATTTCAAAAAATTATTGTCACACACCACTAAAGTTCCATCAATTTCCCCAGAGTAGAAACAGTATAATAGGCCTCTGACACGCCTTCCACTGCAGGAAACCAACCAGATGGAGACCCAGCATAGAATCCCCCATATCAAAAAAATTATTGCAACATCAGCAGCAGTAGCCACATTCAATGCCTGACACTAAAAACTAATACACCATCACATTGTCTGCCCACTCTGCGACTTGGGTGCAAAAATAATTGGAGATCCATGACTAGTTCATCTTGATGAAAATTAGGCAGTCTACACTTTCAGGGGACAGCAAGATGCACTTATCCATCAGGACACCACCAGCAGTTTGTCTGGTACCATGACCCCCGCAGTTCCTGCCATGGGGCATAGAGTTACCCCACAACCTCAGTCTTCCTGCTACCGGTATCTGCGCTCAGCATGGGGGAAGCCCAGTCGCAGCTTCTCTCTCCAGCTCTTCACTCTCCTTTGCTCCACTTCCCCACTCACTCTCTTTACAGACTGCCCCCTGCTTTCCTCTTTGCTCTTCCCAAGAGCTGCAGCACCTCACGTGGCTGCACGGCCCCCTCTTTCTCTCTCAGAATCTCTGTCTGCCTCCTCTCACTCCACTCTCCTCTCACAGACTGACTAACTCCTCCAGACCAGAATATGTATCTATATCTAGGTAAGCTCCCCTGAAACTGGGTTCAGAGCTCCCCCTTCTGGCCCGGAGTCAGAACAGTGTTGTATGTGCTGAATACCTGATAAAAGGGGTCCTTCCTCGCTTCCAAGCGTGACATCACTCTCCCCGTGAGGAAAGCAATGCCACTGTAACAACCAGGAACCTGGGGTGTTACACTTCCCCGTTAAATCCAGTACTCCCGGACTGGGAAAACAAAAACAACAATAAATTGGTTAAAGACATGCAAAACATTTTTTGGTATGCATACAACAGGTTAAACTTTTTGCTTCCCTTTATGGGAGGTATTTGTGCTTTATACGTTACAAACTTTAATACAAGATATAATATAACTTTTCAAAAATAGAACTTTCCTATGATATTAAATATTAAATACTGAATATGAAATGGCTATTACCCTTTACAGGTATACTATCTTTAGGAATACTCCCTAAACTGAAGTACAAAAACATTAGCTTTACTTCCAGTATATAAAACTCTCACTGTAATATTCAATATTATCTACATAGTTTAACTATCTCACATCTACACCATAAGACTGGCTAGCTTCTCTAACAATCACTGTCACTTTAATAAAGTGCATCAAATTTAATATTCTCTCACTCTGAGGTAGTGCATTCAAAGGTGCAATTAATACTCAAGTCCTTTAATAACATTTAAACAGCGGCAACGATGCGGGGGACCCATCATAAACCCCCAATGTAGGCTTGGGCGGGCTACAAGGCCTAACATCCTGACCTTGTTTTTAGCCACGCCAGGCGGTTTGTCTTTAGGTCACTTAAAAACAAATATAACAGTTTCTTTAATGGCTCCTTGTAAAACCAGTAGAAAGCACCTTAAGAGGTGCCAACTATTTATAAGGACAGTTCTGATCATGCCTAGTTCATGATTCTACAGTTCTTTTAAACTTGAACAAAATGAACACAACCAACCAGATTAATTTTCAACTATTCACAGTCACATCACTTTTCTTATTTAATCTTGCTGCTTCCATGGTAGCATCTGGATGCTGCCTTCTCTCATCCTGGAATCCAGTCTTATCTCTAGACGCTGGCCATACTCCTCCCAGCTGAGGACTTCTATATGGGACCCCTCTGGTTGGATCTCCCCAGGGAACCCGATCAGTTCTGCTCCCGGATTATCCCATTGGACTACTATCCCCTCTGTGCTCACCTCCAGTGGTGTGCCTATGGATTTCAGTGGTGCTCTCATATGCCCCTCCATACCGGATACCTGGTCCCAGGGAACATTGTAATGGCCCCAACCATCGGGGGGCTGATGTTGCTGGGAGTGGGCCCACCAGTGTCTCCTCGGTCTGCAAAGTGGCACAGTCGGTGGCCGCGGTAAGGTCAGTCACTTGAGCGGGGTCTGTAGCTAGGGCAGGAGCAGTCGCTGGAGTGAGGTCGGTTACCAGGGCAGGGTCGTTCTCCATTCTTGCTTCCTATGTGATCCCTCCGGTGCCGATCTGCTCCACTGCTGAGGCTGAAGACGCTGGTTGCAGGACAGACAGCGGCTACTCCAATGCGGTCTTTCTACGCAGGGCCGCCTTCCATCTCTTTACCGTGGTCAGCTCTGTGCTCAGGAGCTGGTGGCTCAGATCCTCCACTTGCGCTCCCAGGAATTCCAGATCCTCAAATGGCGGTAGGTCCTCCTCCCATCGTCCAGGACAGTCTTCTACTGCTTTTCCACCCTCCGGGTGGCCACCGGTCGCCATCTTTTCCTTCGGGTCCGCAGCTGCACACACGAGCTGCTCCTGCTCTGTTCTCCGGGGCAGGGCTTCTTCTTCTTCTGGTTCCCGCCATAACAGATCAGGAGGCGTTCCTCCCTTGCCGATGGACATGTCCTCATTGTATAATAGCACTTGAAGGGGGCGTTCATGATTTTTATCCCGCACAGCTAGTCTCCGCCCACGATGGCACATTTTTCTCCTCCTGTGCTCCTCATGGCGCTGTATTGGTGTCAGTTTTGGCGGCAACTAGCAATTCAATAGTCTCTTAATAAAGCACAGTCTCTGAGGCGCACAAGACCCAGTTTGCTGGGTCAGTCCATTCTGTTCATGATGCCAAGTTGGAACGCTCGCCAGGGCCTTGGGGTACTCGGTATCGGGTCTGGTACTTTAAGGGATGTATCACGGCGGTGGTGACCCTGTCCGTGGCCCTGGGCTCCCAAGTAAAGGGAAAAATCTTTAAATGGGTTTGAATAAAGTTTGTAAAATAAGAAATGTTCGTGATGCTACCTGTGGTATTCGGTGTTGTGAATTCTGCTCTTGGGTTCCCTCCAGTGGTTGTAGGTGGGAATGCAGTTGTCTCTGAGTCTCAGTCCTGGCCAGGTGTATCTGCTGATTGCAGTTCTGACTGGGATATTTAGGTGTGCAGGATTCATTAGTCCTTGCCAGTTGTCTATGTTTCTTGTGAAGTGTTGGATCACTTTCTGGCTTCTCCTGCTTAGCTGCCAATTCAGCAAAGATAAGTGTCTGGTTTTTGTTTCTGTGGCACACATGCAGTGTGCTTATATTCTGTGCTATTCATTTGTTTTTCTCTTGTCCAGCTTAGACTGTGTCAGTGTTTTCTCAGTCTTGTTGGATTCTCTGGAGTTGCAGATATACGCTCCACATCTTTAGTTAGATGGTGGAGTTTTTGTATTTTCTGCTGTGGATATTTTTGGAAGGATTTTTAATACTGACCGCTTAGTATCCTGTCCTATCCTTTCCTATTTAGCTAGTGTGTGCCTCATTTGTTAAATCCTGTTTCCTGCCTGCATGTGTCTTTTCCTCTACTACTCACAGTCAATATTTGTGGGGGGCTGCCTATCCTTTGGGGTTCTGCTCTGAGGCAAGGTAGAATTCCTATTTCCATCTATAGGGGTATTTAGTCCTCCGGTTGTGTCGAGATGTCTAGGTTTTGTTAGGCACACCCGATGGCTACTTCTAGTTGCGATGTTAAGATCAGGGTTTGCGGTCAGTATAGTTACCACCTACTCCAGTGAAAGTTATTCATGCTGCTCCAAGGTCACCTGATCATAACAGTACAACTGGCCAATAATGAGTTAAATGCATCTCAGAAGAAGGGAAGAAAGGTCTTGAGCCATTTTTTTTTCTTCAGTCTACTTTGTCTTCTCCTCCCTCTTTATCTCTGGGTGGCTGAAGAGCCTTGTGCTAGCATGAATGTTCAGGAATTAGCTTCTCGTGTAGACCAGCTTGCTGCTAGGGTACAGGGTATTTCTGATTATATTGTTCAGACTCCTGTTTTAGAACCGAAGATTCCTACTCCTGATTTGTTTTTTGGTGACAGGTCCAAATTTTTGAGTTTTAAAAACAACTGTAAACTGTTTTTGCTTTGAGACCTCGATCCTCCGGTGATTCCATTCAGCGGGTTAAAATTGTCATCTCCCTGCTGCGTGGCGACCCGCAGGATTGGGCATTTTCCCTGGAATCTGGGAATCCGACTTTGCTTGATGTAGACTCCTTTTTTCAGGCTTTGGGATTGTTATATGATGAACCTAATTCTGTGGATCAAGCTGAGAAGACCTTGTTGGCCCTGTCTCAGGGTCAAGAGGCGGCAGAATTGTATTGTCAGAAATTCAGAAAATGGTCGGTGTTGACTAAATGGAATAATGATGCTTTGGCAGCAATTTTCAGAAAGGGTCTTTCTGAATCCGTTAAAAATGTTATGGTGGGGTTTCCCACGCCTTCTGGTCTGAGTGATTCTATGTCTCTGGCCATTCAGATTGACAGCGCTTGCGGCAGCGCAGAACTGTGCACGCTGTGGCGTTATCCTCAGAGCAAATTCCTGAGCCTATGCAGTGTGATAGGATTCTGTCTAGAACGGAACGACAAGGTTTCAGACGTCAGAATAGGTTGTGTTATTATTGTGGCGACGCTTCTCATGTCATTTCAGTCTGCCCTAAGTGGACAAAGAGGATCGCCAGTTCAATTACCATCAGTACTGTACAACCTAAATTTTTGTTATCTGTGTCCTTGATCTGCTCATTGTCATCATTTTCTGTCATGGCGTTTGTGGATTCAGGCGCCGCCTTGAACTTAATGGACTTTGAGTTTGCCAAGCGTTGTGGTTTTCCCTTGCAGCCTTTGCAGAACCCTATTCCTTTAAGGGGCATTGATGCTACACCCTTGGCTAAAAATAAGCCCCAGTTTTGGACACAGGTAACCATGCGCATGGCGCCAGTCCATCAGGAAGATTGTTGATTTCTGGTGTTGCATAATTTGCATGATGCTATCGTGCTGGGTTTTCCATGGTTGCAGGTACATAATCCTGTGTTGGATTGGAAGTCCATGTCTGTGACTAGTTGGGGTTGTCTGGGGGTTCATAATAATGTTCCTTTGATGTCAATCTCCTCTTCTTCCTCTTCTGAAATTCCAGAGTTTTTGTCTGATTTTCAGGATGTATTCGATGAGCCCAAGTCCAGTTTCCTTCCACCGCACAGGGACTGCGATTGTGCTATTGACTGAATTCCAGGCTGTAAGTTTCCTAAGGGTCGACATTTCAACCTGTCTGTGCCTGAACATACCGCCATGCGGAGCTATATTAAGGAGTCTTTGGAGAAAGGGCATATTCGACCATCTTCTTCACCGTTGGGAGCGGGGTTCTTTTTTGTTGCTAAAAAAGATGGTTCCTTGAGACCCTGTATTGATTATGGCCTCTTGAATAAGATCACGGTCAAGTTTCAATACCCTTTACCTTTGCTTTCCGATTTGTTTGCTAGGATTAAGGGAGCTAGTTGGTTTACTAAGATTGACCTTCGGGGGGTATATAATCTTGTTCGTATTAAGCAGGGTGATGAATGGAAAACTGCGTTTAACACGCCCGAAGGCCATTTTGAATACCTTGTGATGCCATTCGGACTCTCTAATGCTCCATCTGTTTTTCAGTCCTTCATGCATGATATCTTCCGGACTTATCTTGATAAATTCTTGATTGTATTTTGGACGATATTTTGATTTTTTCCGATGATTGGGAGTCTCATGCGCAACAGGTCAGGATGGTATTTCAGATCCTTCATGACAATGCTTTGTTTGTGAAAGGGTCTAAGTGTCTCTTTGGGGTGCAGAAGGTTTCTTTTTTGGGCTTTATTTTTTCTCCCTCGTCTATAGAGATGGATCCGGTTAAGGTTCAGGCCATTCATGATTGGATTCAGCGCACATCCGTGAAGAGCCTTCAGAAATTTTTGGGTTTTGCAAATTTTTATCGCCGTTTTATTGCTAATTTTTCCAGCGTGGTTAAACCCTTGACCGATTTGACAAAGAAAGGCGCTGATGTGGCGAATTGGTCCTCTGCGGCTGTCTCTGCCTTTCAGCAGCTTAAACGTCGATTTACTTCTGCTCCGTTGTTGCGCCAACCTGATGTTTCTCTTCCGTTTCAGGTTGAAGTTGACGCTTCTGAGATTGGGGCAGGGGCCGTTTTGTCTCAGAGGGATCCTGTTGGTTCCTTGATGAAACCGTGTGCCTTCTGCAGCAGATTTGGGCTCATGTGGTGGACAATTTGGTGTTGTCTCAGGAGGAGGCTCAACGTTTTGCTAACCGTCGTCGGTGTGTTGGTTCCCGGCTTCGGGTTGGGGATCTGGTCTGGTTGTCTTCCCGTCATGTTCCTATGAAGGTTTCTTCTCCTAAGTTTAAGCCTCGGTTTATTGGTCCTTATAGGATTTCTGAGATTATTAATCCGGTGTCTTTTCGACTGGCGCTTCCGGCCTCTTTTGCTATCCATAATGTCTTCCATAGATCTTTGTTGCGGAAATATGTGGAGCCCGTTGTTCCCTCTGTTGATCCTCCGGTCCCTTTGTTGGTTGATGGGGAGTTGGAATATGTTGTTGAGAAGATTTTGGATTCCCGTTTTTTGAGGCGGAAGCTCAGTACCTGGTCAAATGGAAGGGTTATGGCCAGGAGGATAATTCTTGGGTTTTTGCCTCTGATGTCCATGCTGCTGATTTGGTCCGTGCCTTTCATCTGGCTCGTCCTGATCGTCCTGGGGGCCCTGGTGAGTGTTCGGTGACCCCTCCTCAAGGGGGGGTACTGTTGTGAATTCTGCTCTTGGGATCCCTCCAGTGGTTGTAGGTGGGAATGCAGTTGTCTCTGACTGAGAGTCCTGGCCAGGTGTATCGGATGATTACAATTCTGACTGGGATATTTAGGTGTGCAGGATCCTTTAGCCCCTGCCAGTTGTCAATGTTCCTTGTGAAGTGTTGGATCACTTTCTGGCTTCTTCTGCTTGCTGCCAAATTCAGCAAAGATAAGTGTTTGGTTTTTGTATCTGTGGCACACTGCTGTGTGCTTGTTTCAGTTTTATTCCTGCTCTGATTGTAGGATTCACTGGAGTTGCAGATTTACGCTCCTATATCTTTTAGTTAGATGTAGGAAGTTTTTTGTATATTCTGCTGTGGATGTTTTGAAGGGTTTTAATACTGACCGCACAGAACTCTGTCCTATCCTGTCCTCTATAGCTAGAGTGGCCTCCTGTGCTAATTCCTGTTTTTCTGCCTGTGTATGTTTTTTCCTCTCCGACTCACCGCCAATATTTGTGGGGGGCTGTCTATCCTTTGGGGATTTTCTCTGAGGCAAGATAGTATTCCAATTTCCATCTTTAGGGGTATTTAGTCCTCCGGCTGTGATGAGATGTCTAGGTGTGTTAGGTACACTCCACGGCTACTTCTAGTTGCGGTGTTAATTTCAGGATTGCGGTCAGTATAGTGGCCACCTTCTCCAGTGAAAGTTCTCATGCAGCTCCAAGGTCACCGGATCATAACAGTAGGGACAGGTGGTAGGTGGTATAGAAAGAAACGGAGGAGACAGGGTTGCAGTCTCTTGACCTCTTACCTGATGAATTCAGGCAGCCACTGTCCAGGGTACCGAATCACTGGTACAGGTACTGTCCGGCCGGCTTGGAAGCAAATCTGGACTCCCCTTTACCCCTTTACCGGGTGGGGTTGGAAGCCTTCCTACTAACCCTGTGGTGTAGTCCCTTGCTGCCTTAGGCCTCACACAAGGTCTTCACGTTTCTTCTCTGTCCCCCTTGTGGGTAGGACACTAGCCATATGACAGGTAGCTCGAGCCTTTTTACAGGATCTCTACCACGACCTGGGCTCTATCTGTCACAGCGTCCTCGGGTGTCACTGGTGGACAGGTAACTTACAATCTGCTGTCCGCTGGTTTCCTCTTTGCTCTTCCCAGGAGCTGCAGCATCTCATGTGGCTGCATGGCCCCCTCTTTCTCTCTCAGACTCTCTGTCTGCCTTCCCTCGCTCCACTCTCCTCTCACAGACTGTCTACCTCCTCCTCCAGACCAGAATATATATCTATATCTAAGGAAGCTCCCCTGAAACTGGGTTCAGAGCTCCCCCTTCTGGCCTGGAGTCAGAACAGTGTTTATGTGCTGAATACCTGATAAAAGAGAAGCAATGCCACTGTAACAACCAGGAACCTGGGGTGTTACATAAATGACCGGAATACTGATGCTGATGACAGCATCGTCAGCGATATTTAGTAGCCTACTTTGTATCCATTTAGAAACTGTGCAAAAGGGTGCAGAGGTCCTTAATCTGTGCCCATTCTGCAAGCGTAATTTGCATCCTGACCGTACTGCGTTGGCCCAGGCTATGCAAAAGGACATACTGCACCAGGGTTGCCACAGTCACTGCAACATGTGCAGAGTGGAATTCCACTTTGTCGGTACATCGCAAATAAAAACGGTTACCCGGTAGGCCGAAAGACCTCTGTAGCGATGCAAGTCGTTGACCTGTGGGGTGCGATTGGTGGAAGTGAGCACAAAGCAACTATGCTTCCTGCAGCAGCGCATCCAGACCAGGATAGTGACAAATTAATTGCATACCACCAGGTTGAGGACGTGAGCAATGCAAGGCACATGTGTGATGTGTCCTTGGTGTAGGGCCGCCACCAGGTTTACTCCATTATCGCACACAGCCTTCCCTGCCTCCAGGTTCAGTGGAGACAGCCATTGCTCTAATTCAGCCTGGATAGCTGTCCACATGTGACTGCGATATCCAAAGCATATTACCGTATATACTCGAGTATAAGCCGACCCCCCTAATTTTGCCACAAAAAACTGGGAAATAAGCCTAGGGTGGAAAATGCAGCAGCTACTGGTAAATTTTAAAAAATAATAATAGATACGAATAAAAGTAAAATTAATTGAGACATCAGTAGTTTAAGTGTTTTTGAATATCCATATTGAATCTGGAGCCCCATATAATGCTCCATACAGTTTATGATGGGCCCCATAAGATGCTCCATATTAAAATATGCCCCATATAATGCTGCACAAATGTTGATTATGGCCCCATAAGATGCTCCATATTAAAATATGCCCCATATAATGCTGCACAAATGCTTATTATGGCCCCATAAGATGCTCCATAGAGATATTTGCCCCATATAATGCTGCACATGGCACCATAGAGATATTTGCCCCATATAATGCTGCACATGGCCCCATAAGATGCTCCATACAGATATTTGCCCCATGTAATGCTGTACATGGCCCCATACAGATATTTGCCCCATATAATGCTGCACATGGCACCATAGAGATATTTTCCCCATATAATGCTGCACATGGCCCCATAAGATGCTCCATACAGATATTTGCCCCATATAATGTTGTACATGGCCCCTGTTGTGAATTCTGCTCTTGGGCTCCCTCCGGTGGTTGTTGATGGTAATGCAGTTATTCCTGAGCAGCAGTCTTGGACAGGTGTTTCTGCTAGTTGCAATTCGGACTGGGGTATTTAGCTGTGCAGGACTCATTAGTCCTTGCCAGTAGTCAATGTTCCTTTGGAAGTGTTGGTCCTCTGCCCGGCCCCTCCTGCTTGCTGCCAATTCAGCTAAGATAAGTGTTTTCTTCATTTTTTTTATACACACTGCTGTGTGTTTATTTTCTGTGCTTATCTTGTTTCTATTTTGTTCCTGCTAGACTGTGCCTGTTGTTTTTCTCAGTCTAGTTGGACTCGCTGGAGTCGCAGATATACTCTCCACATCTTTAGTTAGGTAGTGGAGTTTTTGTATTTTTCTGCTGTGGATATTTTGTAGTGTTTTATGCTGACCGCATAGTATCCTGTACTATAATAATAATAATAATAATAATAATAATTTTATTTATATAGCGCCAACATATTCCGCAGCGCTTTACAAATTATAGAGGGGACTTGTACAGACAATAAACATTACAGCATAACAGAAATACAGTTCAAAACAGATACCAGGAGGAGTGAGGGCCCTGCTCGCAAGCTTACAAACTATGGGGAAAAGGGGAGACACGAGAGGTGTCTTTCCTATCTAGGTAGAAGTGGCCTCCTTTGCTTATCCCTGTTTTCTGTCTGCGTGTGTCTTTTCCTCTCCTACTCACAGTCATTATTTGTGGGGGGCTACCTATCCTTTGGGGGTCTACTCTGAGGCAAGAGAGTTTTCCTATTTCCATCTTTAGGGATATTTAGTCCTTAGGCTGTGTCGAGGTGTCTAGGTCTGGTTAGGCACACCTCACGGCTACTTCTAGTTGCGGTGATAGGATCAGGGGTTGCGGTCAGTAAAGTTACCACTACTCCAGCGAAGGTCATTTCATGCTGCTCCAAGGCCACCTGATCATAACAGGCCCCATACAGATATTTACCCCATATAATGCTGCACATGGCCCCATACAAATATTTGCCCCATATAACGCTGCACATGGCCCCATAAGATGCTCCCTACAGACATTTGCCCCATATGCTGTTGCTGCGATTAAAAAAAAAAATGACATACCCACCTCTCAGGCCCCCGACACTTGCAATACTCACCGGTCCTTGTTCCGGCGCCGCTGTGTCTTCCGCATCCTCTGCACTGACGTTCAGGCAGAGGGCAGTGCGCACACTAATCGCATCACCGCTCCCTCTGACCTGAGCGTCACTGCAGAGGACGGGGAAGATGCAGCGGCGGCCGTCGGTGGAACGGGGAACAGGTGAATATCGTGCACTGCCTTATACTCACCTGCTCCTGGCACGGTGCAGTCCCTGGTTCTCCAGGTGCCGGCAGCTTCTTCCTGTAGTGAGCGGTCACATGGTACCGCTCATTACAGTAATGAATATGCGGCTCCACCCCTATGGGAGTGGAGCCGTTTCCATATAGACCTGTGTGAGAACACCTGCCACAGTAACAGAGGAGGAAGAAGAAGCAGATGTGGTTGATGGGACAGCTGGTGGTTAGCAAGGCCCACTAGTCCACATTTTTAGAGAAGTGATTCCCAGACTGAAGCATGTTGATTGCACATGTGCTGGTTCATGCATGTAGTTGCCAAATTATTTCAATTTTTGCCTCTACTTAGTTGTTTTTTGCAAAGTTGGCATATAAAGTGAGTTGAGTCATCTCCTTTGCAGTCTCAAAAAAGACCCAGACCAGGCAACCCTTGTCACCCCTGCGAACTGTAGACTCACAATCTGTGATGGCCACAGCCACAGTTGTGGCTGAGGATCCAATGCTTATCGTGTTTGCATCACTCCGTGGACCCGGCTCCACTCCCATAGGGGTGGAGCCGCATATTCATTACTGTAATGAGCGGTAGCATGTGACCGCTCACTACAGGAAGAAGCTGCTGGCACCCGGAGAACCAGGGACTGCATTGCGCCAGGAGCAGGTGAGTATTATTACACAGCTGCTGCTCCCCCTCCCCTGCCGACCCCTGGGTATGACTTGAGTATAAGCCGAGAGGGGCAATTTCAGCCTAGAAAAATGGGCTGAAATTCTCGGCTTATACTCGAGTATATACTGTGATTTAAACCTGATTGCGGTGAGCCCTGGCTGTGCAGTACGGAGGTGGGGGTATTCTCTCTGCACTGTTGGAATGTGTGTCTCATTAATGGAGAAGTTGAGGGCAAACGTGGAGGCCCTAGAGTAGGTGAAGGAGCCAGAAGCAATAAAGTAAGTGATAGATACAGTGGTCTGTCCTGCAAACTATGGGGATTCCAAGACTTGTGGAGCAGCCCGTTACCAGCCTGCCCCCACAGTCACTAGAGTCACCCAGTGTAATATCCCTGCCCTTGTTTGCTTGTCCAGGTGTCAGTGATGAAATGCTCCCTAGCAAACATAGATTTTTTCAGGGAACGGGTAATATTTTCAGTGACATGCTGGTGTAGCGCAGGTACAGCTTTCTTAGAAAAGTAATGGCAACTGGTACTGGGGGATTGCGACAGCCATTGACATTCGGAAACCATCTGTATCCACCAGGCAGAAAGGCAGCATTTTCTGTGGCCAACAGATTGGAAATGGTGGAGTTCAAGCTCTCAGCTTTGGCATGGGTAGGAGGAAGCTTGTTTTTACGTGACTACAACTGCGGGACTGTGGGCAGGCTGCTGTGCTGGTAGAGGGTGGAGTAGAGTGAACAGGACAAACTGCTGGACTGTGAGTGAGGTGCAAGCGGAGATGTTATGGTGAATTGAGAAAAATGTGGTGTGCTTGGTGTGCAGGCATTTCCATAACAGCTGATGGGCTCTCACTCACCCGGACTGTAGGGGGTAAACAAGTGAAGGTTCTGCGACTGGAGACCTGTGTGAGAACACCTGCCACAGTAACAGAGGAGGAAGAAGAAGCAGATACGGTTGATGGGACAGCTGGTGGTTGGCGAGGCCCACTAGTCCGCATTTTTAGAGCAGTGATTCCCAGACTGAGGCATGTTGAGTCATGTGCTGGTTCATGCATGTAGTTGCCAAATTATTTCAATTTTTTTCTCTACTTAGTTATTTTTTTTTGCAAAGTTGGCATATAATGTCAGTTGAGTCATCCTTTGCGGTCTCAAAAAAGGCCCAGACCAGGCAACCCTTGCCGCCCCTGCGAACTGTAGACTCGCAATCTGTGATGGCCACAACCACAGCTCTTCCAATGCTTGTCATGTTTGCATTACTCCGTGTCTGTGCAGGAAGCCGCAACATAACCTCCTCGTCTTTCCCCTCCTCCACCTCCTCTACTGAGCTAATTAGCGGCGTGCCTCTGGGTTCACATCAAGTGGGATCTACAACCTCATTGTCATCTGCTCTGTTTTCCCACTCCTCACCCTGAAAGTCACCCTCCTCTTCTTCGTACCCTGACAGCATAGTACAGTCTGCGTGTGCCTTTGGTATCTGAATTTCATCAGTATCACCTCCCCCTGGAGGTTAACGTAAATTTCCTGATTCCTTGCTGCAACACAGTTTTAGGACAAATAATTTGGATTAGAAAATATGGCCTTCTGGCTGAACCCCAATATTAGGCCTAACCATTTTGATGAACAAATGGGGCCTCCTGATTCCTCTCTGGAACACAGTTTTAGCTCAAACAATTTGAATTAGCAAATAAGGCCTCCTGGCTGCACCTCTATATTAGGACAATTTATTTTGATGAGAAAATGAGGCCTCTTGATTCCTCACTGCAGCACACATTTTGCCCAAAAGATTTGGATTAGCAAATGGGGCCTCCTGACTACAACACAGTTTTATCCCAAGCGATTTGGATTAGCACATAGGGCCTCCTAGCTGAACCCCAATATTAAGCCTAACAATTTTGATGAGCAAATTGGGCCTCCTGATTCCTCACTACAACACAGTTTTAGCCAAACGATTAGGATTAGTAAATAGGGCCTCCTGGCTGAACCTCAACATAAGACCTAGCGATTTTGATGAGCAAATTGAGCCTCCTGATTCCTCACTGCGACACAGTTTTAACCCAAATGATTAGGATTAGCAAATAGGGCCTCCTGGTTGAATCCCTATTTTAGTACTAACAATTTTGATGAGCAAATGGGGCCTCCTGATTTCTCACTGCAACACAGTCCTATCCCAAATGATTTGGATAAGCAAATAGAGCCTCCTGATTCCTCATTGCAACACAGTTTTAGCCAAATAGAGCCTCCCGACTGCAACATAGTTTTATCTCAATCTAGTTAGATGCTGGAAAACTGATTTCACACAGGACTCACTGGCAGCATGAGCAGCTTTTCTGCATTGATACACTGAGAAAATTGCACCAGCAAAACAAGATGTGCGCTTTTTATATGGAGAGAGACATGTGACTTCCAATCACAGAAGACCTTGTGTAATGACGTTGTGGATGGTTTCTGCGCCCTGATTGGCTGCCAGAATGTACACACAGTACAGAAAAAATAATAATTTAAAAAAAATTACACTCTGCCGCACCTCTAACCTAGACACCCTCTTTCCCATAAAACACGTCCACCCCACTCATCATACAGCACCACTATCCTAGACAAAGTCAAAATAAAAGCATTAGTGGAAACGCGATCATTTACCGATCTGTGGCCGAATTTTGCTCACTTTTAGGAAAAATGCTGGGGAACTGAACATGAATCCGAATATGCTATGTGTGTGCCAAATTTGAGATTGGTGAACGCTTTCCGAACAGTCATCTCTATTGATCACTATATTATCTGTACACTGACATTATATACAGAGCTCAGGGGTATAATGTCACTGGTGATCTCTTTATTATCTGTACACTGACACTATATACAGAGCTCCTGTGTATAATGTCACCAGTGGTAATATTAGTGTTATCAGTATTGTGGTTTTTATTCATGTTCATTATTGTACTATTTGGTCACTATGTGTGGGTAACACGTGGTCTGGTCATAGTGTGGCGGTTTGTCCCTTGTTTGTGGTATTATTCAGTTACTGTGTGGTGGTGATATGTGGTCTGGCATGATGTGTTGGTATTTGTTCCTTATGTATGGCATTATTTGGTCACTATTTGATGGTCATCTTTCCCTTCAATGTGGTATTATTTGGTGACTATGTGGTGGTAATATCTACTCAAGTCACAGTGAGGCGGTATCTTTCCATTGCATGTGGTATTATTTGGTTACTGTGTGGTGGTAATATGTGGTCTGGTCATGGTGTGGCAGTATTTGTCCCTTGTATTTGGTATTATTGTTCTGGGTCTAGTGGATTGTGTTGTGTATGGAGGTCACTTGTTCTCTCTGATATCAATAAGAGGAAGATTCTTTATTTCCAATCGAGATTAAATACTTGAAAGTTTAACCCCTCCCTGTTCTGTCACTGTTACACAGTAGCAAATATGAACTTGTAGAGGTTCTCCAGTGAAATCAAATAATCACCTACCCTTAGACCACTTTCATACGTTCAGTATTTTACATACGTATTTGTAAGCCAAAACCAGGAGTGGTGACATGTTTCTATTATACTTTTCCTCTGTTTGTTCCACTGTTGATTTTAGCTTACAAATGCTGATGTACAATACTGAACTTGTGAACATGGCCTAAGGATAAGTGATAAGTAGGGTTGAGCGACTTTTACTTTTATAGGATCGGGTTGGGTTTCACGAAACCCGACTTTCTCAAAAGTCGGGTCGAGTGAAATCGGCCGATCCTATAGAAAAGTCGGGGTCGGGGTTGGCCGAAACACGAAACCCAATGCAGTGCAATGGGATACTATGGTTCCCAGGGTCTGAAGGAGAGGAAACTCTCTTTCAGGCCCTGGGATCCATATTTAAGTGTAAAATAAAGAATTAAAATAAAAAATATTGCTATACTTACCCTCTGACGCGCCCTGGTACTAACCGGCAGCCTTTCTTCCTTAGAATCAGCGCGTGAAAGACCTTAGATGACGTCGCGGCTTGTGATTGGTCGCGCGACCGCCCATGTGACCGCTCACGCGACCAATAACAAGCCGCGACGTCACCGAAGGTCCTTCAAGCGCTGATTCTTAGGAGGGAAGGCTGCCGGAAAGAAGCAGGGCGCGTCCGAGGGTGAGTATATTCCTATTAGGTATAGACTCACCCTCGGACGCGCCCTGCTTCTTTCATGAAACCCGACTTTGCCAAAAGTCGGCGACTTCTGAAAATGGCCGACCCGTTTCGCTCAACCCTAGTGATAAGTCATTGATTGTTGAGGGTCCGACTTTTGAGACATGCACTGAACAGCAGAATGTGCAACTTTTATTCCCATTAGTATGAAGTGACGTTTATGACTCGACCACTGATCCATTCATTCCCTAAATAGTTGAATGCTGAACTTGGCTTTTTCTGGATGAAAAACTAAGACGAGCCAACAACAGTTTTTAACCCCTTTCTGACCTCGGACGGGATAGTACGTCCGAGGTCAGAAGCCCCGCTTTGATGCGGGCTCCAGCGGTGATCCCGCATCAAAGCCGGGACATGTCAGCTGTTTTGAACAGCTGACATGTGCCCGTAATAGGCGCGGGCAGAATCGCGATCTGCCCACGCCTATTAACTAGTTAAATGCCGCTGTCAAACGCAGACAGCGGCATTTAACTACCGCATCCGGCCGGGCGGCCGGAAATGACGGCATCGCCGACCCCCGTCACATGATCGGAGGTCGGCGATGCTTGTACATTGTAACCATAGAGGTCCTTGAGACCTCTATGGTTACTGATCGCCGGTAGCTGTGAGCGCCACCCTGTGGTCGGCGCTCACAGCACACCTGATTTTCTGCTACATAGCAGCGAACAGCAGATCGCTGCTATGTAGCAGAGCCGATCGTGCTGTGCCTGCTTCTAGCCTCCCATGGAGGCTATTGAAGCATGGAAAAAGTAAAAAAAAAAAAAGTAAAAAAATGTGAAAAAAAAAAAAATATATATAAAAGTTTAAATCACCCCCCTTTCGCCCCAATCAAAATAAATCAATTAAAAAAAAAAATCAAATTTACACATATTTGGTATCGCCACGTTCAGAATCGCCCGATCTATCAACTAAAAAAAAAGCATTAACCTGATCGCTAAACGGCGTAGCAAGAAAAAAATTCGAAACGCCAGAATTACGTTTTTGTGGTCGCCGCGACATTGCATTAAAATGCAATAACAGGCGATCAAAAGAACGTATCTGCACCAAAATGCTATCATTAAAAATGTCATCTCGGCACGCAAAAAATAAGCCCTCAACCGACCCCAGATCATGAAAAATGGAGATGCTACGAGTATCGGAAAATGGCGCAATTTTTTTTTTTTTAGCAAAGTTTGGAATTTTTTTTCACCACTTAGGTAAAAAATAACCTGGTCATGTTAGGTGTCTATGAACTCATACTGACCTGGAGAATCATAATTTAAGGTCAGTTTTAGCATTTAGTGAACCTAGCAAAAAAGCCAAACAAAAAAACAAGTGTGGGACTGCACTTTTTTTTGCAATTTCACCGCACTTGGAATTTTTTCCCGTTTTCTAGTACACGACATGCTAAAACCAATGATGTCGTTAAAAAGTACAACTCGTCCCACAAAAAATAAGCCCTCACATGGCCATCAATCAATCAATACGTTATCACCATTGCTGATAATTGTTTTCATCAAAGAGCTGTTTTAATGCAAACTACCATAATTGCACATCCCAGTTGTGGTGTGTGCACAGTAGATGTGCAGGAGCCTCCTGCGTTTACCATTGTTGCTCCGCTATAACAGGGATAGCTGTACGGTGGGTCCCTAGTCTATTCCTCCTGTGGGCCCCAGACATCCCAGTCTGACCCTGACTCAACGTATACCAAAAATCACTGCTTAAAACATATTGCTTTTCTGTTCACCATTATAAATCATCCTACTCTACCTGTGTTGGTTACAAGCAATCTTGAGTATGAAGTACAGTACAAAAAATCCATGATTCCTGGATAATGAAAAGTCTACATATTATCTTTTATACTAAAAGATTATTGGTCACAGAAAAATCTTGAGTTATGGCTAATATCATCAATGTCTACAACCTGATCAGGAGGTTTTATTGGGTTTTCCTGATAAGCCTTGGCCTAAGGCCCCTCTCTAATGGTGGAATACTATAATACAGGTGCATCTCACAAAATTAGAATATCATTAAAAAGTTAATTTACGGTATTTCAGCTCTTCAATACAAAAAGTGAAACTCATATATTAGACAGAGTCATTACAAACAGAGTGATCTATTTCAAGTGTTTACTTCTGTTAGGCTATGTGCACACGTTGCAGATTATTTGCGGTTTTCTAGCGTTTTTGTGCTATAAAAACGCTATAAAACCGCAAATAATCTGCATACATTAAGCATCCTATAATTTTTAATGAAATCCGCAATTTCTGTGCACATGATGTGCGTTTTTCCGCATGAAAAACGCATTGCGGAAAAATAATGAACCTGCTCATTAATTTTGCGCTTTTTTTGCGGTTTTCCCACTGTCTAATGCATTGGGAAATGTCCGGAAAAAAAAACGCATCAAAACCGCGTAAAAAACGCGCAAAAAAACGCATGCGGATTTCATGCGGAAATCTCCCAGAAATGTCCGGATTTTCACAGGAATTTTCTGCATGAATTCCTGAACGTGTGTACATAGCCTTAATGTTGGTGATTATGGCTTATAGCCAATGAAAACCCAAAAGTCATTATCTCAGTACAATATTTTATAACACCAGCTTGAATAACTGCCAGAAATGTTGGCCTACTGAAATGTATATTCAGTAAATGCACTCATTACTTGGTCTGGGCTCCTTCGGCATCAATTACTGCATCAATGAGGTGTGGAATGGAGGCGATCAGCCATGTCATCTGCTGGTGTAGGTCCACTGTGTTTTATCAAGACCAAAGTCAGTGCAGCCGTCTACCAGGAAATTTTAGAGCACTTCATGCTTCCCTCTGCCGACAAGCTTTTTGGAGATGGAAATTTCATTCTCCAGCAGGAGTTGGCAGCGGTCTACACTGCCAAAAGTACCAATACCTGGTTTACAAACAACAGTATCACTGTGCTTGATTGGCCAGCAAACTCGCCTGACCTTAACCCTATACAGAATCTATGGAGTATTGTAAAGGGGAAGATGAGAGACACCAAACCCAACAATGCAGACGAGCTGAAGGCTGCTATAAAAAGCAACCTGGGCTTCCATAACCCCTCAGCAGTACCAGAATCTGATCGCCTCCATGCCACACCGCACTGATGCAGTAATTGATGCCAAATGAGCCCGACTAAGTATTTAGTGCATTTACTGAGCATACATTTCAGTAGGCCAACATTTCAGATTAAAAAAAAAATTTTCAAGCTGGTGTTATAAAGTATTCTAATTTACTGAGATAATGACTTTTGGGTTTTCATTGGCTGTAAGCCATAATCATCAACATTAACAGAAATTAACACTTGAAATAGATCACTCTGTTTGTAATGACTCTATATAATATGAATTTCACTTTTTGTATTAAAGAACTGAAATAAATTAACTTTTTGATGATATTCTAATTTTGTGAGATGCACTTGTATATTTTTTTTATTTTCTCCTTTTTACGCCTATATCTGACACTGTCAATGCCGTACCTTCATTGCAAATGGTGCGCGGTGACACTGGGGAATTTCTGTTTAGTATTCTGGGACTTATGGTGTCATACAGGCAGGGAGCTTGTGAGTTACCATAATTCCTGAATATTGCTGTCTCATTAGCTCCTGTCTTGGGCAGGGCTAGATATTATTTACATCCCTAGCAGTCTGTTTTAAGTTGCCAGTTATAGTTAATATTTCCTCTGGTTCTATCCTGTTGCACTGCTCTGACATTCTCACACAGCCTATTTTTTTTTCAACATTTGCCTTAGTTTGTATTTATACTACCTTACAGCCCTATGATTTTGCTTTTGACCATGACCTTTTGTTACTGACTCAGCACTCTATTGTCTGCCAGCCCGCTCCACAGGCCAGCAGCCACATGCGTATTCGCACCCAGAGGGGCCCCGTGAATGCCCAGATCCCTGTATAAAGGTCAAAGTTCCACTGGAACCTGTTAGATGGAGTGGCTAGTGCAACGCCGGTCCATGGAAGTCCTTTTAACTGGCACCAGCCTTCCACTAATGTTGCTTATTCACAAGTGAGAGGTCTCTCCCAGCCAAACTAGTTCAAACTGCTTTATACTGATGAGGGACAAATACTCCAAAATACGTGTTTGCAATATGTCAGAAACATTGTTTCTGGTTTGGCTTCTTATGCTAAGTCATATGACGAGGCCTTTTTAAAGCACTGATATTGATTTTTTAGGATTGCTACCTCCAATAGGCAGCGCTAGAGTTCTTGTCCTCTTCCTCTCCGGAGAGGCTATTTTCATATCAGTAAATTGACCATGAAAAAAAATTGCAGCTGTGGTGTTACATCCTGGTGAATTACCTAACCCTAGAAAAAGCAGGTCCTTGACCCTATCATGCCGGTAAAAGATTCCACAATCATCTGTCTCCATCACGCTCTATAGATACATGTAATCTGTAGGAAAAGTAAGCAATAACTCTGTTTTTAAAGTGATATTTTAGTCTTTTCTACTAATTCTAAGCAATGAAGTATCCAGAGTGAAGCTGCTTTTCTGGTCCCTGTTTCGTGATGTGAAAGGGCAGATTCTTAGCGGGCATTCGAGAACACCCCTTCCTCCTCCTCCTTCGACTGCAACAGGATGCACAAGCCCAGCTTTCTTACGGTTCTCTAACAATTATGCTGCAGGAATTGAAGGGGTGGAGGAAGGAATTTCCTTTAGCTTTCTTTATTTCTAATTTCTCTTCCTCGTGGAAAAATGACCTTTCAGGAATTAGAGATTGAGAAAATTAAAATGCTACCTTAGCCTTTACATTATACTTAATTTTGATTAAGGATCTCAATAAATTATTTAGAAAATTAATAGTAAGGAATTCCTTAGAGGGTATTTCATTACGTTAACGTCTTAATGTTTGTTATGGTTCTTATGGATAGAACTTGATAAGTACAGAGGTGCTGAGTTCAGGGATACATAGTTTACTATGATTTAAAAGGAATCTGTCACCAACCTTTTGCTATCGCGTATAATGTAGGTGCAGAGACCCAGATTCCAGTGATGTATCACTTATTGGCTGCGTGGTGTTGTTGTTTTTTTTTTATATATAATCCCTGTTTTATCTGCTGCAGATCTGCTAGTTCTCTGTATGCTGGGCTCTGTATAACCCCGTCCCCACAACAGGTTTCTGTGTATACAGTGCATAGGCAAAAAGCTGCCAATCAGTGGTGGGGGTGGGGTTATACAGAGCTCATAAATATAGAGGACTACATGGCAGCAGGTTTACTAGTCTTCTCCTGATGATAAAATAATGATTTTATCAAAACTACAGTAAGCCAGCCAAACATTTACCTGTGGATTACCACCACTGTATGTGCAAGTATTTTGCATTTAAGGAGGTGACAAGTTCCATTTAAAATTGTAAATTGTAGAAATTAAAATTGGAAATTGCAACTTAATAAAGGGGGCCCAAAAAGAAGGTAGAATTGGTGTATACCAGTCAAAGGGAAATAATAGTTCTAGCAAATCTTCACTTTAAAACATCTTATGGGGGTGGTTTATTAAAACTGGCATAGCAGACACCAGTCTTAATGAAGCGCTCAATGGAATACAATGACTGGATTAATTAAACAGAATCAGGCTCATCTGATAACCAGCGTGAGGCTACACTTAAAATACTGTGTACAATTTTGGACTCAAAAGATAAACTTAGTTGAACAAAGAGTTTAAACAAGGAGAATGCTAGCACTGCACTCACATCTCCCACACCGTCGATCGCCCAGTATCCAGGATATACTCAGAGAGGGGCAGCTGTGTAAGGCCGGTTTCACACGTCAGTGGCTCCGGTACGTGAGGTGACAGTTTCCTCACGTACCGGAGACACTGACTCACGTAGACACATTGAAATCAATGGGTCTCTGAAATTGTCAGCGTGTTTTCACGGACCATGTGTCCGTGTGCAAAACACGGAGACATGTCAGTGTTCGTGGGAGCGCACGGATTACACGGACCCATTAAAGTCAATGGGTCCGTGTAAAACACGTACCGCACACGGACGCTGTCCGTGTGCAGTCCATGTGCCGTGCAGGAGACAGCGCTACAGTAAGCGCTGTCCCCCCAGCGTGGTGCTGAAGCCGCCATTCATATCTTTTCTCCAGCAGCGTTCGCTGGAGAGAAGATATGAAAAATCCTTTTTTTTTTTTCGTGTTTAAAATAAAGATCCCTGTCCCCACCCTCCTCCCACCCCCTGTGCGCCCGCCCGCTGTTAATAAAATACTGACCCGGCTCCCTCGCAGCTTCCTCTCAGCGCCAGCTTCTCCTGTATGAGCGCTCACGTGGTGCCGCCGATTACAGTCATAAATATGCGGCTCCACCTCCCATAGGGGTGGAGCCGCATATTCATGACTGTAATGAGCGGCACCACGTGACCGCTCATACAGGAGAAGGTGTGGCGAGGACAGGACGCAGCGAGGGAGCCAGGTGAGTATTTTAGTAACAGCGGGTGGGCGCACAGGGGGTGGGAGGGGTGTGGGGACAGGGATCTTTATTTTAAACACTAAAAAAAAAAAAAGGATTTTTCATATCTTCTCTCCAGCGAACGCTGCTGGAGAGAAGATATGAATGGCGGCTTCAGCACCAGATGCAGGGGACAGCACTTATCTCTAGCGCTGTCTCCTGCACGCTCCGTGTGGTACCCAGTCGGCACATGGGCGGCACACGGCTGCCGCACGTGTGCCACACGGATGGCCTACGTGAGCTCATGGACACACGGACACGGATAATTCCGGTACCGATTTTTCCGGTACCAGAATTATCTGGACGTGTGAGATTGGCCTAAGAAACTAGTAAGTGCAGGGCTGCACCCTGATAATGCCCTGTTCTTTGAGGTGTGACGGACGAGTACAGCCCCAGCCTCCTGTGACGTCACTTTAAGACTCCTCTCAAACAAAACGTCACAGGAAGTACAGTAAAAAAACATTTAGGTATTAACTAGATAGAGAAAATTGAGAAAATTGTAAAGTATTGTGTGATAAAGCAAATTACAAAAGTGATTAGGGTGTAAGTATAGATGGTTAGAAAATACATTTTATGCGCTGGACCACTCCTTGTAAAGTCTAAAAAATAAAAATCTTAGTCAAAATGTATCACCTATCCAAAAAATTATTAAATATATACATTACATGTAAAATAGTGCCATTTAATATAGAACTTGTCGCGAAAAAACAGGACTTCATATGGCTATGTCAGTGCAAAAATAAAAATATTATGGGTCAAGGAATTCAGTGACACAAAAACATCGAAGAGTTAAAAAAAACAAGTGTAGATCTGGTATCACCATAATTCTGCAGAAGTTCACATGGTGATTATACTTCACGATAAACTCCTTAAGAATAAAAGAAAAACAAAGGCAGAATAAATGAATAATACAATATTAATTCAAAAATACACAATAAATGATATACACACCTCAAACCTTTGCCATAGAAAAATCCTAATCATTTCCCCAAAAACAAGCACTCATATGGCTATGTCGACTTAAAAATAATGCTATTGCTTTGGGAATGCAAAACATTTATCACCTACCTACAGGATAAGTTATAGGGATTTGACCACTGGAGCCCACACCAATTGGCACAACAGGGCACTTTTATCCCCAATTGAATGGGGCTTTTTCTGGCAGCCATATAATGAATGAAGCAGCAGTCAGGCATCCAACCTGCTGTTCCACTTTGTAATGGGGGTAAAAGAGCCCTGGTGGCGAAATGATATCACCATTCTGTTGATTGTTGGAGATCCTTGTGGTTGGACACCCACCAATCCTCAAGGAATGACCTATCCTACGAATAGCTGTTGATTTTTATTCACTGGATAACCCCTTTAAGTTAATTTTAACTATGTATTTTCATTATTCAACAATGTGATTGTGGTTCTCCTTATCCAGATGTTTTTGTCATCATATATGGCTATTCAAAATGTTGCAAATTTTTGTGCAATTTTATTCCAGTATCCTGCGTAGTCTAATTTCACTTTTGTGCAGTGGAAGTCTAACATGCAACGGTTTAAAGAATCACACGTTTTTTCTCTACAAAAGTGTAGAAAGTTATAAGTATCTTTGATTTTCTGCAAAATTTATCGATCTACATACTTCACTTTGAAGAATTTGGCGGAAAAAACAACAATGAATACCACAAGATGGTAAAGAGAAGGCTTAAAAAAACACACATTATGAATTGGGCCCAAATGTACGACAGCTGCAGATCCATCCGATCACTAGTGGGGGGCACCGAGTCCCTTTTGTAGAAGAGTTTGAATTGAGTAGTAGAGTAGCAATGCATGCACAACATTCCTCTGCTAAAGGTCTACAAGACTGAAGAAGGTTTCCGAGTGATAAATGTTTTGGGGGGTTAACTCCATTAATGAATTGTTCCCATCTTTTTAGATGAATGTTGTTGGAGAAATGTACTGCTCTTAAAATTTGCAGGCGTTCTTGTTAACACTTTTCTTTAGTTTACAGCTTGTTGCCTATAGACTGACCATTGCTGCTATCCAACTTAAAAGTTTTGTGATAAAGCTGGCCTGGATTAGGAGGTAATAGCGCACTAGGGACTCTGACCAAATTCAAAGCAGTACTTTCATGCTCAATAGAAAAGAGATGGTAAGTAGGGATGAGCAGACTCGTGGATGTTCGGGTTCATCGGGTTTGAGTGCACTTTAGTCTAAAGTTTGGTTTGGGTACCGGAACTTGAATGCAAACCCTATAGAAGTCAATGGTGACCCGAACTTTGGTGCTGTAAAGGAGATAGCAAGATCTAGGGGGCTGCAAAAGTCTCTCTCTCCTCAGCATCTGAACTCCAGGAGAAGTCCGTATCTGGAGATCAGCACCCAGTATGAACCCCAAACGTTACAGTTCCGGTATGATCATCTCTACTGGTAAGCATTGTGCATGTTCTGTTGGCTACCAGAGATGGTTTGTCTTCAAGGCAATGTGCTGTACATGTGTTAAATATCTGAAGAATGGCTGAAAATTTGAATAAGAAGTAAAATGCAAAATTGCTTATATTTAGAGATGGGCGGACCACTGGATGTTCGGATCTGGCAGGTTCAGCCAGACAGTTAAAAAAAAAGTTCAGGTTCAGGTATCAGAATAGTACCCGGACCTGAACCCCATTTACTTGGATGGGGGCCCGAACATCTAGTGTTTGCTGCACTGTCATGCAGGAACACTGTTATATTGTTGTTTTTTATTTTATTACAGGAGATGAGGGATTCAATTTAATGGGCGTTAGGTGAGTATAACTGTGTTTGTTAATTTTAATTTAAAAGGAAAATGTGTTTTGCTTTTATTTCAAATGAAGGGCTTTATTCTGGCTGTGTGTTTATTTACCATATAACTATAGGATTAGTAATGAATTGGTATCTTACAGACGCTTCTCCATTACTAAGCCGTGGGCTTGATGTCACCGGGCAATACAAAGGTGAAATCAACCCCACAAATATGAACCCCATCTGCCAACGGACAAGGGGGAAGAAGTCGGGGAAAGCATCAAAATTGGCACATCTAATAGATGTGCCTTTTCTGGGGGGCTGTGGACTGCTATTTTGAGGCTAGGGGGTCAATATCCATGGTCCCTTACCAGCCTGAAATAAAAGCCCCCAGCTGTCTGCTTTAGCAAGGCTGGTTGTAAAAAATGTGGGGGATCCTTCGCTGTTTTTTTTAAATAATTAAAAAAAACAGCGTTGGGACCCCCTTATTCTTGATAACTAGCCTTGCTAACGCTGACAGCTGGGAATTGCAGCTGCCAGCTGTAAGTTTTGCCTCGCTAGATATCAAAAATTCAGGGGAACACACGCCATATTTTTTTTCAAATTATTTATTCATGAATACTGCCATCAGCTGCCGCCCGCTCCCGCTGTTATTAGCGACAGCAGGCGCAGGATATGGCAACAGTGATCCCAACAGCTGATACCAGTGACAAGAGGTAAACTTTTTACCTCTGATCACAGCTGCGGGTTCACACTGTTATCATTACCGCGGGTGTCTGACCAGCGGTAATGATTTTACCGCCGATCATAAGCAGTGTTTGCCGTGCTGTCATGCGTGGGGGGCTGAACCTGAACAGTAAGGCCGGGGACACACACAACGTATAAAAAAACGGTCCGTTTTTGACGGACGAGAATCGCACAAATGTTACCAAAACAGTGACCCGTGTGCAGTGCGAGGATACGATTTTCTCGCATTAAATGATCCGTGTGACATCCGTGTGAGATCCGTGTGACATCCGTATGGTGAGATTTTCTCACACACTTGCAAAATGAGCAAATAATGGCTGAGCCTTTCCTGTCACCTGCCCAATGCCTGAGAATTTCTCGCAAGTCACACTGATGGTCCGTGTGCTGTGCTATTTTTTCTCACCTCCATAGACTTTCATTGGCGATTCTCGGCCGAGAAACGCTGACAATCGCAGCATGCTGCGATTTCACTCGGATCCTGAATACGGCCGAGAAAATATCGGATGATGGGAGCTGCCCCATAGATTAACATTGGGACGAGTGCTATGCGATTTTTTATCGCATTGCACTCGTCCGTATTATGGTCTAGTGTGACCCCGGCCTAACACAGACTTCCTGGTGAGGTCCATGTTCGGTGTCAGCGCCTGAACAGTAGGTGTTCGGACGCCAGACTTTACTGTTTGGGTTCGCCCATCTCTACGTTATATTTACAAGAACTATCCTACAATACCTATTTATGAAGTTGGGAATAACCCTTTAAAAGCAAAAATGCAAAGAGGTAAATTGGCAAAAATAATAAAAGGCTGGGTCACACGAACATTTTTCTCTCATGTGACAAAATTGATCCGGTTATGCTAATAACACTCAAAGTTTGATCAGAGCGTGATCCGATTTTCTCGGAGTTGGAGAGCAAAAAAAAAAAGCATCTCCACCTTCTCTATATTGTCAGCCAGTGAAAATCAGGCTGCACTTGGATGTCATCACAGAATGGTCGAGTGCCATCCGATTTATTTTCAGAGGCGAATCGTGCACGCTGCAAATCGGACATGTGCACAACCCCATAGAATAACATGGGGACGAGTGCTATCTGTCAAAACAATGGATACACTCGTATGATTTTTATGGTTGTATGCATGAGACAATAATAGTGAAAAGAATACATTTTCATATTTACAGCAAATGACTGTATGAAGCGGCTATCGCTTTTGGTTTCTGGTGAAGTGTAGCTATAGTAGATTTATTCTCATGGTGCACTCACATTGGTGGAGTGACTTGATGGAAAACAAATGACAATAATTTTGGGATTTCTGGCTTTAATAAACATCTTTCATAACGTTTGCGGAGTTGTATAACTTTCGTTTAATGTGTCGCTGTCTCTGAATTGCAGCTTATTAAATCCATGACTGGCAGCAGCACAGGCCAGTGCTTGGTGGGATTGCTTCTGCACAGTGCAGGCATTACTTTAGCTAAAATTGGAGCTTTGAGACTGGAAACAGCTCAGGAAGCTGAGGGAGGGAACCAGAAACTAGGGGAGGTGGCTGCTCTGGGCTGTGAGGAATGAGGCGACTGTGAGAGCAGACATGGATGAACAAGAACCTGAGCTCTGAGCTCAGTTTGGCCACTTGGCCGGACTAGAAATGAATTATTCTACCTCTCAGATGTCTGCAAGAACTTACATGGCACAATCCTAGATAAGACAAAGCTGAGGATCCCTGCAAGACAAGTGTGGAGCCTGACTGACTTTCACAGGACCCCAGGAACAAGGAGGAGGACAAAAAAAAGCTGCTTTTTGTGTATTTATATTGTTGTACATTGCTTGATTAGGATGATCACACCTAAAATGGGACAAAAGAGACTTTGGCTCTCTGCAAATCTTCTGGACAGATCCCTGTAAGCAGCAGTGAAGGCAGAGGTCCTGGGACAGCAGGAGGAAAGGAGAGAAGCAAGCAGAGGAAGAGAACTGCTGTGTGACTGCCTGTTCCTGCAATGCCCTGGCTGAGTGGTGGCAGGAGGAGAAGGCAACAGCAGTCGCAGCAGCAGCAGCAATGCCCAGCTCAGTGCCCACTGCCTGGCATGAGGGAGAGCTCAGAGCTGCCTTTACCAGCTGGCTGGGAGGAGGCGAGAGACTTTGATGGCAGGGTATTTTATATTGATCACAACACCAGACAGACCTCATGGATAGACCCAAGAGACAGGTAATTAATGTTTTGCTAATGTGTACCCAGTGCTGTGATGGCCAAGCTAGATCTGGGCACTGCCATGTTACTCTGAATATTTACTGGTGTGCTCCTGGCATCATGTGGGAGGGCAGACATGGACTAATGTCTATTGGATACCCAGAAACTCCATACAATCACAGATGCAAATCTGTAAGTTATTTTTTTTCAATAGAAATATTTGTATCACTTCACAAGAAAAATTAAATGTTATGTCTATGTATCTGGCCGCAGACAAATATTTAGAGTCAAACGTTAAAGTGTGTGGGGAAACAATCATATTGTCAACACAATTCTGAAGATCCTTCTTTTTACCACTATCTATAGCTACCTTACTGTAGATGAAGAGCGCTTCATATCAATGGCACCTTTTAGAAAGAGTTGGGCCAACAAACTGCCACCAATCTTCTATCGAGGTTGATAAATTGTTGATGGTGATCTATATTTTGGCCAATGCAATATAATGTAGAAAAAAGCTGTGAAAATAACACTTAGTAAATTAAGAGTCATAAGGGCGGAGCTACTTTTCTGAAGAGTCACAATGGTCGATCCTCACTCTTCTACCATGACATTGCCGAATCTGACTTGTGATGATGGATCCCCCACCTGAAGGATAAAACCTATGCAACTGGCAGTGTGACTCTTCAGAGGAGAAGCACCATTTTCCACCACATGACATTGTTAAAAGTGGCGCTGTTTTGGGAAGCAAAAAAAAAAAAGTAAATCCTTTTTGGATTCTGGAAACCCCATATAATCATCTTTCTCATCATGCTCAATCCACAATAACCGTATGTTTAAAAAATGTTATCAGAGAAACTTATGCCCTGCTGAGATGGAATATCCTGAGGTTAAAAACATTTATTGGAACAGGTTAAAAGTCTACGCGGGACCTCTTCATCAGGACTACCTGGTTAAGTTATAGTATAATCATAGAATAAGAATAAGATGGCGGGATCGCAGAATAACATAGATACAGCTAAACTGTGTACAAGGATCATATATGGAAGTAGCAGTGAAAAATGAAGGCTCCATAGCTTGTGGCCTGCTGCGCATTTCATTATGGAAATGTTCCTGGGTACTGTTTATGTGGGTGATGGTTACATATATGCAATTTTTTTTTTACATTGATTACTGTAAAGAGAGGTATTTATTGAGAAGTACAGTATTTCCTCTTTTTTTTTTTTGAAGCATAGAAAATGTAAAGCCTACATTTTGCAGAAAGCCTCTAACAGGGGATAGTATCGCGCGTGGAATCAGAACTCGGCTTTCATTTTGAAAACGGCATAGGAAAAGTCCAACATGGACTGTGATTGGATAATATTGGATGACTGAAGAAAGAATAGTAAATTATGGTGGACAGTGGTAATAACAGTAATAATAAGAGAGGACTTGTGGAAAGCAACCTATTAGGCCGGGGTCACACTTGTGAGTGTGATGCGAGAAACTCGCGCATCAATGCCTGGCACTACCGCTGGTATTCGCGACCGGAGAATGCGACTGCGTGTGTTTCTATGTAGCTGAATGCTTCAGTGCCGAGTCCCGAGTGCCGGCGGAAGTGCTGGGTATAAGGGCAACTGATCTTTTGTATGTTTCATTCCTCCATTGTGAATTACATAGGTTAGCACTGCATCATTGTCATTGCCCGCTCCACTGGGATTTGTTGGTAATAATGGACATTAATCGTATCTATAGGGCTCCATTCACTTCTCTCCATGCAGTGTGCCTCAGCAGACCTCTAATTACTATTGTGTAGGAAAGAACAGCAGAACGACTTTTCCTATTGTTTTCTCAATTGGAGTCAATGGACGAAACGTGACGTTCTGTGTACTCAGTGGTGTATGCTGAAACCCTTTGTTGGAGCTCATATATGGGATTTTTTTCTGAATGTTTCAATAATGTATTATTTCATTAGTGCGTTATAGAAAATGAAAGCCCATTAGTTTCTTAGGAATCATGGCCACTGTGCACAGCATTATTTCAGGGCCCATTATTTATTATTGTCTTCATATAATTAGTGATGAGCGAATATACTCGTTACTCAAGATTTCTCGAGCACGCTTGGGGGTCCTCCGAGTATTTTTTTAGTGTTCGGAGATTTAGTTTTCCTCACCTCAGCTGAATGATTTACATTAGCCAGCATAAGTACATGTGGGGGTTCCCTAGCAACCAGGCAACCCCCACATGCACTTATGCTGGCTAACAGATGTAAATCATTCAGCTGAGGTGAGGAAAACTAAATCTCCGAGCACTAAAAAATACTCGGAGGACACCTGAGCATGCTCGGGAAATCTCGAGTAACGAGTATATTCGCTCATCACTACATATAATATATGATACAATCCTTCAGTATACTGTAAAGTACTTTCTGTGTAATTCAGCATATTAAAGATGGTTATTTTGAGTTTTGTGATAAAAAAACAACAACAAAAAACTAGAGGTGATCATATATATTAAGGAACTGTCCGTATACTCATTTTGTAAGTCTTCTTTCACATTTCCGTCGGTATGGAGCCGTCACGAAGCGTCGGCGCGACATACAGACAGAAGTGTGTGCTTTCACATTTCCGTCAGACTGCAGGGTGAGGAAAGATCGTGAGAGACATTTCCTGCTGGGCTTGCGCAGTCTGAAACACTGGATGCGACGTACATAAAAACGTTTCCTTGAACGTTTTTCTGTGACGACGGTCCGCCAAAACCCGACGCAACCAGTGCACGACGGACGCAACGTGTGGCCATACGTCGCGATCCGTCGGCAATACAAGTCTATGGGAAAATGCAGGATCCTGCAAATTTTTTTGTAGGATCCTGCATTTTCAAAAAATCGACGTATTGCGACGGTAGCTGAAAGACGGAAATGTGAAAGTAGCCTTACATGTCCAAAATATCTCATTATGTCAAAGATTGAGGGGAAAAAAGGGTTTAATCGGTGGGAGCAAAGTATTTCAGCATAGCTAATCTTTATTCTGAAGGGAGAACTGTCTGGCAGTGACTTTCCCCTCCCCCTAGAGAGAACACATGGACGCTCAGCTGAGCCGAGAGCGCATATGTATAGAGGGCTGGGACTGATACCTGTCAAACGAATCCGCATTCTGTGAGGCTGCAGAAATTGGAATGCACTCAGATATCATCCGAGTGCAGTCCGATGTTTCTCATGCACTCCTTGACTTGCATGGACGAGCGTGATCTGAATATCGGATCAAACTGGGGCATGCAGCGATTGTTTATTTATTTATTTTTTTGTCCTTGGACGGTCTCTGTCCAAAATCGAACACTTGCGATCCGATGTTTTGTCAGATCCCACTCAGACAGCAAATTTTTTCTTTTCCACCTGCCCTCACACTGAGCCTCTCCCCACACATATAGCCCTGATGTACAGTATATACCTGTCTTTCTGTTATTGCGCATACCTAGTGGAACTGCAAGTACCATAGGTCTAGCACAGAAAATATATTGCCTATCATCGGCAAATTGAGCTGAAAGAATGGGGACGTGGAGGCCCTGATAAGAAGTGATTTGAACATTACTAACATTACTAATTACATGAATATCGACCTGATTAGCTGGCTCTGAGAGATATTGTAAGTGCTGTTCTGATGCTGGCCGGATCGTTGGATTGGACCAGCTTCAGTGCCACCTCACTCCTCTAATGCTGCAGAGGCAAATGGGCTTCTGCCTGCCACATTTAGGTCAGCAACAATATTGATGTCCGAACTATGAATGAGTCAGGAGCACACTGCCCCCTGACAGGCCGGAAGCCCGGAGGCTGGGGAGTTGTGTGCTCCTGATCCACTTGATAAGACTGCTCCTACTGTAAGGTCTCCTGATGCTTTTAATCTTCCCCTTTTTTTTAACATTTTTTCATGTATTACAGTAACTGCACACATTTGTATACAGGGCCCCAATCTATGTTAACGAGCCAGGACTAGTCCAGTAAGGCTTTTATTCAGGGAGACTGACAGCCATTGCACTGCCACGGACTTCAGTTTTCACTTCTCCCGGCATTTGACTTCCGTTGTCACAGCTTTGCCCCTCAGTTTGATCTGCTTTTACATCGCCAAGCTATTCGCAGAGCTAAGACAGAGAAAGAGAGATGCTGAGAGGAGAAAAGTAACATGGTCCAGTCCAGGGTGATACATTCCAAATGTTGAAGTTTATTCTGCCATCATATAACAACGTTTCGACCTGTCATGGGTCTTTATTAAGTATACATAGAAACATGCAGAGCAGGTTTATATAGTGTGGCTGGCACGCATGCACCAATCACCGCAAAAAACAAACCCCCTTGTTTAAATATACAAAAAATATCAATTCAGGGCACATAGCCCCTCATAGCAATATATGTTACCATTATACAATAAAATAAAAAGTTGGAAAATGTTCCCCATATTCAGTATTTTATCCTGAGTATTGAGTAAATCCTCCAATCCATAATTAGCAACCCCATAGTTACCCAGATCCAATCCCTTTAGCGTGGATCATGAATGCTTATCAGGTGACATGTGAGGAGTCAATAGAAGATTTCCATAAAGTGGCACCAAATCTTCTAATAAGGAGGTATGCACAAGGCATGCGTCCATTCGCCAATACCTCTCATCACTAACTCTGGCCCGTGCGTCCACCATGCACACACCCACCACCACTCGGCGTCACCCCTGATTATGCAGTGTGTGTGCACCCACGGCGCGCATGGCCAGGGCACATTGTAGGGTGTTACAAGAGCCACGATCATGTGACCTCAGATGGGGCATGCCCACCGAGGTGTCCAGACCAACCTATTCAGGTCCTAATGCAGGCCAGCAATGTATATATGTGTTGTGTGGTAGCCTATCGCAACCCACTTCATATGTAAAGGGGATTAACTATTAGAATGGCGGCGGCACGGGAGGCGAGTATAGGCTTTATTATTTTATCGGGGCCAAACATTTAGTTTAAGAAGGGGTTGTCCTAGTAGTGGGCAACCCCTTTAAGGTTTACCAAGAGAGATTGATTAAAATTCTTCCTCTGTTTCCCTTCTTTTGTTAAGTCTTAAAATTATTATGCAAGTGAAATTTTTCTCGGATTTTCCTAAATGGTCGGTGCAGATGACAGTTAGTTTAATAAAAGTCATCACTCGTTAGAGTATACATCGAATTTTATAGAAGAAACCTCCCAATGATCTACTATATAATTGTCTAAGGGTCACTTCCGTCTGTCTGTCTGTCTGTCATGGATATTCGTTGGTCGCGGCCTCTGTCTGTCATGGAATCCAAGTCGCTGATTGGTCGTGGCAAAACGCCCACGACCATTGCCACGACCAATCAGCGACGGCCACAGTCCAGCGGCAATATAGCCGCTCTTTCCTCCCCGCAGTCAGTGCCTGCTCCATACTCCCCTCCAGTCCTCCAGTCAGCCCTCACACAGGGTTAATGCCAGCATTACCGGAGCGCAGTGTAATGCACTCCGGTTACACAGCTATTAACCCTGTGTGACCAACTTTTTACTATTGATGCTGCGCATGCAGCATCAATAGTAAAAAGATCTAATGTTACAAATAATAATAATAAAAAAAACCAAAACGTTATTCTCACTCTCCGACGTGGCGCTGTCCTCAGCAGTGCAAGCGACAGGTTCCGGTGTTAAGGATGCTATGCGAGAAGGACCTGCCATGACGTCAGTCATGTTACCGCGACATCATCACAGGTCCTGCGCTCATACCAACCCTGGGACCGGAAGCTGCCGCGTACACCGCACACAGGCGACAGGACGGCAAAGGGCCCTCGGAAGGTGAGTATATTTTTTTTTTATTTTTTAACCTGTTATACACGTGGCTGGGCAATATACTACGTGACTGGCCAATATACTACTTGACTGGGCAGTATACTACGTGCCTGTGCTGTATACTACGTGGCTCTGTGCTGTATACTACGTGGCTGTGCAATATACTACGTGGCTGTGCAATATACTACGTGGCTGGGCAATATACTACGTGGCTGGGCAATATACTACGTGGGCTGTGCAATTTACTACGTGGACATGCATATTCTAGAATACCCGATGCGTTAGAATCGGGCCACCATCTAGTAACAGTATAATCTCCAAAAAAAGGGTTGAGGTCAGGGGAAGATGGTGGCCACACTATGAGTTTATCTCCTTTTATGCCCATAGCAGCCAATGACTCAGAGGTATTCTTTGCAGCATGAGATGGTGCATTGCCATGCATGTAGATGATTTTGCTCCTGAAGGCACATTTCTGCTTTTTATACCATGGAAGAAAGTTGTCATTCAGAAACTCTATATACTTTGCAGGGGTCATTTTCACAACTTCAGAAACCTTAAGGGGCCCTACAAGCTGTTTCTCCATGATTCCGTCCCAAAATGTGACTCCTCCACCTCCTTGCTGACGTTGCAGCCTTGTTGCGACATGGTGGCCATCCACCAACCATCCACTACTCCATCCATCTGGACCATCCAGGGTTGCTCGACACTCATCAGTAAACAAGACTGTATGGAAATTAGTCTTCATGTATGTCTGGGCCCACTGCAACCGTTTCTGCTTGTGAATACTGTTTAGGGGTGGCCGAATAGTAGGTTTATGAAGCAAAGCAAGCCTTTGAAGGATCCTACACCTTGAGATTGGAGGGACTCCAGAGGCACCAGCAGCTTCAAATATCTGTTTGCTGGTTTGTAATGGCGTTTTAGCAGCTGCTCACTTAATCCGGTGAACTTGCCTGGCAGAAACCTTCCGCATTATGCTTTTATCAGCACAAACATGTCTGTGCTCAGATTCAGCCACAAATCTCTTAATAGTACGAATATCACGCTTAAGATTTCGGGAAATATCTAATGTTTTGATCCCTTGACCAAGGCATTGCACTATTTGATGCTTTTTGGCAGCAGAGAGATCCTTTTTATTTCCCATGTTACTTGAAAACTGTGGCCTGCTTAATAATGTGAAACATCATTTTTAAGTAGTTTTCCTTTAATTAGACACAATACCATCCACAAGTTTATTTGAAAACAAAACAATTAAATCTTTAATTGGATTTAAGTGCATAATAATTTGGAACACGGTGTAGTGATGAAGCACTGATGGTGAAAACTACACACTGACCAAACACTGATGAAACTCTGATCCAAAACAGTGACGAATTACGGTCTGTTTTTACATACAAGAAAATCATGGGCATCTGAGGGAGGCCTTAGCTGTAACAGTTCATATAGTTTGATTTGTAGATGTCGTCCAAGTAATTTTGCCATCTTTTTTTTTTTTTTTATGCGTTATCCATCCTCTCTTTTTCCTATTCACACAAGCGTATGTTTTGATCCAAGTGATGTCCATGAATAACGGCCAGCACATGGATCAATATTATTGAATGGGATGCAGATGAGCAATTTGTTTTATTTTTAATTGACCGAATTGGCGTTTTAAAAAAAAAAACTGCAGCATGCACTAGTTTCTTCAGTCTATGGGTGCACAAAATAAAAGTCGGATACCATACAGAGCCACAGTGTAGCATCCGTTTTATGGATACATTGCCATTCTTTAACGTTGAAAACTGTAAATGGTTTGTAAATTATTAACTGCTGCTGTAAAAAAAAAAACAGATTGCATATGGATTGCTCACAGATGAAAATTTACAAAAATATTTTTCCACTTTTTTTTTGATGAAACTACCGATTTTATTTACCGGTATTTATTTTTTTTTATACTCTTGTCTCGTATGAACTTAGCCTTATTATTTGATAAACGTACACAGTATTGTAGGACACTTGTCATGAAATCCTTCTATCCTTATTATCAGGTTTGGTGGGACTTGTTTGCTACTTTTGATGCCATGTTTCAAAGTAGGGATTGGTATCTTCATACATGGCAGATTTGTTTTTGAAATTTCCGCAGCGGTTTCATTGATCCATATGGGATTTGCAGAATCCATGCTCATCTTGGAAATGCATGAAATGGATTTCTGCTGTGTGTAGATATATATCATGCCAACCGTGATACCTGAAAATTCCATGCAGTTACAAAATGTCCATGTATTCTTAACAACCAGTTTACGTCTTTCTTTGGGAATCTGTGGGAAAGTACTGGGACAATTGTAATAATTTCCTTCTTTGGTTTAAACTCCTTTTTCTGGTAATGCAATATTATTTTTATATGCCTTTTTATAAGGGAAACCTCTGCATGTCCTGACATGTGTACGCATAAGATTTCTGCAAGTCTCATTCATTATGATGTTACTGAATGGCTACACAATTAGATACCAGCACTTTCACCATTGGAGGTTTCTCTGTTGAAAATTAGACTCGTGACCCTTTAGTACAGCAGAAAATCAAGTGAACAAGTTTTCCAAGAAACAACTTCAGTGTGAATCCAAATTAGAAGGTGAAAATCGAGTGATCTGAACGACTTCAAAATAGGCATGGTCATCAATGCTAACTAGCTGGAACCAGTATTTTAGAAGCTGCCAACCTTGTGGGGTTTTCTCATGCATTGGCTTTGAGAGTCTATATCAAGGATATGATCGAGGGAAAACATTCATTGTAAGGAGATCCTGTGGACATAACTTGCTGACGAAAAGGGTCAGAGGAGGATGTCTAGAATCATTCTGACTACTGGCCGGGCACAGTCAAGCAAACTGCAGACAAATAAAGCTAATTTTTCCGTAGCATGTATAGATTATGGCGACAAGTTCGAGTGTCATTGTTGTCTATGGAAATTCGGCAAGATTCCAATGTGACCACAAAAATTGGAGCACTTGCCTGGTCAGATGAATCCAGTCTTCTGTAAAACAATGTTGATGTTAGGGTTAGTTTGACACAGCAGAAATTCATCAAGCCTTCCTGTAAGGTATTAACAATTCAGACAGGTCAAGGAAGAGGGAATAGTGGGATAAAGTTTTTGGGCACATTCTGGGTACTCTGAAAACTGTTCATTGACATTAGGATAGTAGGGCTTATCTAAGCATGGTGGCTAACCAAGCCTATCCCTTTGGGGCAGCTGTTTACCCTGTTGCAGAAGGACAATAGTCGTATAGTCATGGATTGGTTCCATGAACATGACGGCTTCCCTAGCTTTCATAGTTCCCAGCAACTTTTAAACTAGGTAGACCATGCTGTACTTATCAAATCATCACTTTCCTGTCTTTAATTCTTGCAAAATGTTTTCAACGCCTAGTGGAATCTGTGTCCGGATGTATTTCTGCTGTTCGGAAGGACAAAGGAGGTCGAATGCACTACTGTATGTGTGTCTCTAATAATATGCCCCCTGCAGATACAAACTGCTTTGGACTACAACAAAAGTTCTACAACTATATCGGTCTAGAAACAAAAAAGCCACACAGCTGTGCAATAGTCCAGGATCAGCCGCGGTTAATTCAAAGCATGTTATATTGCACAGGAGCCCGATGTCCAGGTAGAGGTGCCCGCATGGAAACAGGTTCAAAACCAATGGCAGCATACAGAACAAAGCGGCAACACTCACCGGCTGTGTACCGTGGAAGCGCTATTGTCGGCGCGAAACGGCCGTCGTCACATCCTGCTCACCTCCTTCCCTGTTTGTTGCCCCGAAGCCGTGAAGATGACGGTGTCTTTGTATACTTTCTAAATAAAGGATTCAGACTACACCTAGACCGGTGAGTGTTGCCGCTTTGTTCTGTATGCTGCCAAAAGTTCTACAACTGAATTCTACCACGCAGACCTGGGTGGACAGGCAACAAAATGCTGAATGAGGTTCATAGATAGATACAGGTTCCAAATCTGTGACCCATTCATAGCATGACAACTGGGAACTTACACTTCCGGAATGGAGACGTGACATGGTTATTCAATCACTTCAATAGGAGTTCCAAAAAATGGTGCAACCCACATCCATCAGACATTGATGGCACGTACTGTGGATTTACCATAAATAGTCAAGATAGGAATATTCAATGTCAAAATACCAAAGCATGGTTTTATTGAAACTAGTAATGGTATTAACAGTGTTAAATGTTGATCCTGGGAACTGTTTGCCAGTAGACATGTTGGAATGATTTTTTTACCTTATGACCAATTGGACTATCCCATTTTGGATTCCCATTTGCATTCGTGAAGATCATCCAGTGTTTTTAATGTGAAAGGTTGAACTTGACAGACTTTTTTTAAATTTATTATTATGTGACTTTCTGATGTAGCATTTTTCTGTTCACAGAAACTGATGCAAAAAAATCCTCTGTATGAAATCAAAACCATATGGAGGTACATGGAAGAACTAGTTCATCTTTGTTGGAGCACCATTATGTCTCCTTACAGAATGGAGCCATAAAGTGTCCTAATGCCACAAAATGTGAGAGATTTAGCATATCATCCCCCTTCTTTTTCTATACATGGGCCGTGCCAGAGAAGGTTTTGGGCTTAGTTATTGAAATGAGTCAGTTAGCCAGACCCTTCACCTACTCTGTTGGAGCTTTGATTTTTATAGAGCTAAAAATCCTTTATATACCTAGTGGTGGCTGCAGGGTGTCTGGCATTTATTATTTAACTCCATGGCCCGATTCATCCTTTGCATTTTTACTTTACTTATTGTTTTTGTTACATTTGTTTGTGGTAAAATGGCACATGCCATTCATAATTTTTACTTTATACAAAATTCATCTTCGTTTTTGGTCTTTAACTTTTTTTTTTTATAAAGCATAAAAAGTTGCACGTTTTACAAAATGGTGCAGAAATTCCTCTAAAATTTTAGACCTTCATTGTGGACTTTTCGAAAAGTCGCAAATGATGAGTCAGATGAAAACATCAGAAACACTAAACTTCACCCACAATGG
This sequence comes from Ranitomeya imitator, assembly GCF_032444005.1. Lineage (NCBI taxonomy): Eukaryota > Metazoa > Chordata > Amphibia > Anura > Dendrobatidae > Ranitomeya > Ranitomeya imitator. The sequence continues at coordinate 167,501,894 of NC_091284.1, forward strand.
CCAACATAAAAAACAAATAGGTGAACGCATCTAAAATAAAAAAGTTAACAGGAAAGGCACAAATGAAAAGATCAATATGGAAAAAAACAGTAGAAACGCAACAAAAAACAGGGAAAATACTAATACAAATAATGGATCAGACCCTTAGAGATTTGTATCTGGAAAATTAAGCTTTGACTGCTATAAAAATACATCAGGAAATTTATTAGCATGGAAATCTGGACCTTTTTAAGTGAAAATAAGCAAAATTGTATTCAGTTGTGCACATTCACTTTAAACCTTGCATTTAGCACAGCAATTACGTATTAATTATACCACTGGCTTTACAATATGTTAAAATCTTTGTTAAAGGTGTTAGTTTTCAATTGTGTTCGATAAGAATACTATAGTGAGTTTTTACCAGCAAATGCTGATAGCTGCAGAAACGTCTGCCTGTTGGCAGTATGGATGGTTCCAAAATTATGATCCCACTCAAAATCGAGAGTATCATTAAATGTAGTCAGACTGTCTGTAATGCAAAAATAGACACAAAGCAGATTCAATATGTTGAAATAGAACACTGGCAACAAAATATGAGCAACTTCCTTAGATAACAACCCAGGCCTGTCTCCATATTATTATAGCACTCTGGCCCAAGTGGCAGGGCTGGCGAACATCATCCCATTTGGCTACTGTTAACTGAGGATTGTCTTTGTGTGGACTATGAAGCATAAGCCAGTCAGTCTCAGTACTTCGTTATTGCATCCCAGTTATATATTAAGTGTATACTGTCAACAAAAGGCTGCAACATACATATTCTTTTAACATTTACTATGTGGTTGAGCCCCTATGTGTATATTTAACAGATGGAAAACATACTTCTCTAGCAAAGTGTGAAAAGAACCTAATACATGTGCATCAAAATTCAGGTATTACCCTGGCACGTGTTGTAAACCTCAAGAGGCCAGGGGTTTGGGCTAGACGATTATCTGGTGGACAAATCACATGCCAGAATTAGCATTTATGATTTGTTTAATGGCTCTTATAGTTTTCAGAAACTTCTGACATATCATAGTGATTACCCCGGCATAGCTCAGTGTGTGCCGGGGTAATGACACCATCACCAATTTCTTCACGTACTGTATACTGCGCACTACCTGAGCAGTGCCAAAGCCTTATCGTGTATTCGTCACCAGCCACACAGGATCTCAGATGTTGCAGGAGTACCATAAAACATGTCTGAATTTTCTCAAAAACATCTCCACAATAGTCTACCTGGTGTGTATGACATCGGTGCACAGCCCCATTCATTTTACTGAAGTTGAGTCTGTTGTTACCAATGGGTGCAACATGAGATCACCCGGCTCCTGCTGAAAGCAGGTAATAATGGAGCAGAAAAGCCTATGGAAAATATCGACGAGACAGGTTTTAAGTGTATGATTAATGGGGGTCCTTCTGCTAAGGATCCCCTTAACCACTAAAACTGTGGTCTCAAGCAGCCTTTTCGAATGAAGTTGTGGTGGTGGATGCGTAAAAAACTGCTCTGTTCTCTGTCTGTTGGAGATGACTAAGTACAGCGCTTCCAAGACAATTGTTGTAAGGCTGTTCCATATGATATGCCTTTTATTATTACACACCTGTGATAATTAAGGGCCCTGATGAAGCATTTGCATTGAGGCCCATGAGTTTCAAGTTATATCACTGGATTCTAATGTGGATATACAGTTGTAACAGTGACTGGTCGATATTTCCCAAATATATTTGGTACATAATATTTATTTTTACTTTATTAAGTTATATAGCACCATTAATTCCACAGCACTTTAAAGACATTATCGGCACTGTCACCGATGGGGCTCACAATCCAAACTCCCTATCAGTATGTCTTTTGAGTGTGAGCGGAAACTACCCCTTTAAAAAGGGGTTTCAATTTTTTTGTCCCATTGGTTTGCATCTGTACAAAACTAACCCTCCACCCCAGCGCAGGTCTTTGTTAATAAGCTGTAGCAGTGAGTTCTTGACTACAGTGTATATGACAATGTCAGCCATTCACTGAGTTCAGCGGCTAGAGCCGTCCGCATTGGCATCACTGCTGAACCCATTGGTTGGCTACAGTAGTCTGGTGCGTTGTTCACGTGACATCACCACTGAAGCTCGTCACGTTTGTCAAGACCGGGGCAGTGGTGAAGTGGCATGCTGGACCTGGTGAAGGTTAGTCCTGCTGTTTGTTGTATTTTACAGGTGCAACCCTATGGAACACCAAAGCTTTAACCTGGGCAAACATTTTAAGAATAGTATAAGGGCAGTTGCAGAAGCGCGTATTTGATAAGTGCAATCTGACATCTTTGGATTGCACTCGGACCAATGTTATGCTATGGGGCTGTGAACATGGCATGCCCAAGACTGATCTGATATTCGGCCATGTAAGTCAATGAGCGCAGTCTGATTTCCGCGGCAGCACAGAATGGAGAAGATGCATCTTTTTTTCACAATGTTCTCCTCACCCGAGAGAATTGGGGCACACTGTGCTGATACTTGGATCACTCTATTCAGAGTTTAATCAGAGTATCATTTGCGCATTTGGCCCCAATTTGCTCAGATGAGAGAATCTACCGCCGTCTGCACCTGCCCTTATGCTAAGGATTGTACTTTTGGAATATATTTGGCTGGTACATTTCTGTACTTATATGTACTATGCTTATATAACCTGGCGTTCAGTGCACTAATACTGTGTGTGCACTGGCCTCTCCTAGCAAGCAAGGCGAGGGCAGGGTGATCTACATCACCTATAATGTCTATGGCAGAGGCATGCATGGAATGTTAAGCTGTCCTCCGAAATCCAAAGCGGAGCCCATGGTAGACTGTAACAACAGCCTGGCCAATTCCTGTTTACTAGCACAGAGAATCGCTGGCATTCCACCTTCTTCCAGCGTTTCCCATGATGGGTGACTTTACAGAGCTTAGCTTGTCACATCGTTGTCATTTTTCTGTCATTTTTAGAGAAAAGACTCCGCATATTTGTATCTGACCGTGCTTAATGCCCCGAGCGTATACTATAAAATGATGGATGCTCAGTGTAACCGATGCGAGTAGTGTCTGTATCTTGGTAATTTATGCAGCACAGATTTATCTTTTTGGTGCAATTGTATGAAGGTTATTGGAAAATTATGAAGAGCTTTAGTTTAGACCACTTTAAACTGTAGTCTATAATGAAGTCAAGACATCAGTCTAGGTGCCCCGAGACTGCAAGGCATCTCCGCGTTTATGTTGAAGAACAACATCATACCGATACATCAAAGTGTTTATGCAACAATTTTTCTGCACCAATTTTGTGACTTTTGGCGTTTTCACGCCTGTTTTGAAGCAGCTCAGCTGGAAAGGGTGTAGACAAGATGGGACAAAGCGTGGTTATGCCTGCCCGTCACATTTATCTGAAGTGCTGGCATTACTTATGTCAGAAATGTTACTCCAGTCTCTGACTGGAGTAACGTTTCTGGCATGGTGCACAAAGGCACACACAGCTAATGCCTCTTAATGAATTTGGTGTATCTTATTCCTCAACGGCTCTCATTAAAGTACCAAATGTCAGTCTTAATGATTTAGGGCAAGAGTGTTTTTTTTTTTTTTTTTTAATGCATTTTGTAACCTCATAAAAAAAAGGTGAGATGCTGATCTTTTTACTTCCATAATTGATCTGTAGTTTAGAATCATTACACACAGCAAAATATTTATTCTTTTCTGTTCAGAAAAAAAACCCTGTGTTTCATTTAACTGTGGAAATAACAGAATTTTTATCACAGATTTTTAAAGCAACATTAAACTCAGAAATTGCACACAGAAAAAAATAATAACCCGGCAATTTTTCTCTTGATCTACTCCATTTCTCTGAATCTATTTTGTCTCATATTACAATTACATCTGAAAAAACTATAAAGAAATTTGTGTCCCGGTAGATCAGCCTTGTCCCCCCTGCTCTTCACTGCCATGTTTCTGCAGACCACAGACTGCGGTGTCTGCAGAGGATTGCTGAGCCGTGCCCCGTGGGTAAAAACATAGGGCCAACAGCGAAACATAAAAGTGATCTGTAGAAAATGATCCCTATCTGTTCTCTGCAGAGTTGTGTTCCTTTATGTAAATTGAGGTTATCCGAGCTTAAAATAGTCCATGTGACCTCTCATTGCGCACACTGCACGCTGTCAGGATTCTCTAGGACCAGGAATGGCGGTCATTTGACTAAGTGACCACATTTCAGGCCTCACTCCACGCACTTGAATTGAGCGAGACTGCCCCCATCTAGTCGGAGTGTGCTCAGGAGTTTAATTATGGCATTCTTGTGGTCATGTTTATTTATTTACCTATTTTACCCACTTATATAGCGCTATCATATTCCACAGCGCTTTACAGATATTATCATCGCTGTCCCCAATGGGGCTCACAATCTAAATTCCCTATCACCATGTCTTTGGAATGTGGGAGGAAACCGGAGAACCCAAAGGAAACCCACACAAACACGGGGCGAACATACACACTCCTTGCAGCTGTTGTCCTTGTTGGGATTTAAACCCAGGACCCCAGCGCTGCAAGGCTACAGTGCTAACCACTGATCCACCGTGCTCCCCTATGTGACCGCCATTCCCAGCATCATTTAAGTAGTTTGTGACCTGTAAATTCAATTCCAAAATCGTTGCCTTAAAGGGAACCTGTCACCCCCAAAATCGAAGGTGAGCTAAGCCCACCAGCATTAGGGGCTTATCTACAGCATTCTGGAATGCTATAGAAGAGCCCCCGATGTATCCTAAAAGATAAGAAAAAGAGGTTAGATTATACTCACCCGGGGGCTGTACCGGTCCAGTCCGATGGGTGTCGCGGTCTGATCCAACGCCTCCCATCTTCATCAGATGACGTGGTCTTCACACTGTGGCTTCGGCACAGGCGTACTTTCTCTGTCCTGTTGAGGGCAGAGCAAAGTACTGCAGTGCACATGCGCCGGGAAAAGTCAGAGAGGCCCAGCGCCTGCGCACTGCAGTACTTTGCTCTGCCCTCAACAGGGCAGACAAAGTACGCCTGCGCCGGAGCCGCAACGTGAAGACAAGAAGAAGACGTCATCGTAAGAAGATGGGAGGCCTCGGACCGCGATGCCCATCGGACCGGACCGCCCCCAGGTGAGTATAATCTAACCTCTTTTTCTCACCTTTCAGGATACATCGAGGGCTTATCTACAGCATTCCAGAATGCTGTAGCTAAGCCCCTGATGCCGGTGGGCTTAGCTCACCTTCGATTTTGGGGGTGACAGGTTACCTTTAACTTTAAACTCATTTAACATTTTCTAACGATCACTATAAAATAATTCTATGCCTGGGAATCACAGTATGAGACACTAATAGCTGTTGATTCATTTGCGACCACAGGTGTATTATCTCCACCTTATTCCTACTACATTGGATATAACTGAATGGAAGGGGCATTTTCCGATAAAACTTGCTTTTCTATGAAATTTAGCAACCACTCAACTTTTTCGTTCTAAGTTTTTATAAATTTTCCTCAGAGTTAAGTGACTGATGTTGCATTGTGTTACTGATTTATAGACCTATTGTTTTCCGAATAACAATGGAGGAACACAGCAACAACATGTAATAACATTGGGATCGGGGAAAATAACAACTTTTTCTAATGATTGCATGAGAGACTTGGGATCGAACAGCACCTCTGAGGTTTCCTAAGTGAAATAAACATTTAATTGAGAAGTGCAGATATAATTATTCGGGTTTAGACATAGGATGTCTGCCAGTGCGTTCCCAGCATATTATGTATTGTGGATTGTCATAACTATTAACATTGAGAATCCAGATGGCAGATTGCTCTCGCTGCTCCGACCTACCGCCATATGTTGTGCGTTATTTGTGTATGTAACATCTATAATTGTTACTCAGCACAGATTCCTCTCTGACAGTCACAACACAGCTACGTATTGGTAACATGCACTAATATTAGAAACATATGCAAGAATCAGAACATCTGAATCCATTTCTGTTGGCTAATAAATTATTTCTTGTACTGTTTATTTCTATGGATGCCAGATATTTTGAAGTAGCTCCTAGTATTTCCAAAGGGGAGGGGTTGTCATTGACATTCTCAGTTTAATAATCAATTTTCATTTGTGTATTGTATATAGAAAGCAGCTTAGAAACTTGGGAAGAGAAACATTGAAGGCCATATTCACATATTTGGGATTCCACCAACAGTCTGCCATAAATGCAAGTGAATGGGGTATTTCATATCCCATTCGAATGATGCGGAGAAATCCACATGGAATTATTAATAATGGCTTGGCATTTAAAATCCACAGCATGTTCATTTTTTCTGCTAAATAGCTCAATTTAAAAAGTGCTTTTCACCCAAATAGTGTCTACAGAATGCAATAAAATATTTATGAATTAAATATTTTTTTTTTTATTTTTGATTTGGAGATATTTGCAATCAAAGTATTTGTCATCTAATGAGTTAACTATTGTAGGTCCACTGTGTTTTATCAGATAGTTTTTACTGGGGGGGTGTACTTTCTGTATGGACTTCTACTGTGTGAGATGTAATGACACCCTGGTCTGACCTCACATCAAAATCAGTAAAAGTTCAGCACTACAGATATAAGTGTGATTACTGAGATGTCACTGGACAGGCAGTGTAGGGGAGGGCCAGTACATCAGAGCTGACAGTGTTAGAACAGGAGATGATAGAAGGGTTTGTAATGTGACACAGCTAAACTCAGCTGCACTATCCCTTCCCCACAGGTTCCTTATCTGAAAGGTGTTAGTCATCTGTGCTTTCCAATCATGCAGGAGGTTAGACGGGGGATCAGAGCTGTATTATTACATCACGCATATTGAGAAATCTGCACTAAGTTATTGTTGGGTATGTTCGTTTTTTGGGGTGTTGCTCTCTGCTTATGATTGGTCAGCATAATGCAGGGAGACGTACACACCCCTAGTGAAAACTGTCCGATAACAGCCTTTGACTTAAGAAAAAAACCAAAGCAAAACAAAAAAAAAACAATCTATAGGTAGCAAATATTTTGATTGCTAATATCATTACAACGAAGAGGCGAAACAAAAACATTTTGTTCTACTCTATTGCCACGATTACAGGCTTTGTCCAATTCAACATGAAAAACTTGATGAAAGCTCCCCTTTAAAGGGAACCTGTCACCCCCAAAATCGAAGGTGAGCTAAACCCACCAGCATCAGGGCTTATATACAGCATTCTGGAATGCTGTAGATAAGCCCCCAATGTATCCTAAAAGATGAGAAAAAGAGGTTAGATTATACTCACCCGGTCCGGTCCGATGGGTGCCACTGTCCGGTCCGGCGCCTCCTATTTTCACCAGATGACGTCCTCTTCTGATCTTCACGCTGCGGCTCCGGCGCAGGCGTACTTTGTCTACCCTGTTAAGGGCAGAGCAAAGTACTGCAGTGCGCAGGCGCCAAGCCTCTCTGACCTTTCCCGGCGCCTGCGCACTGCAGAACTTTGCTCTGCCCTCAACAGGGCAGACAAAGTACGCCTGCGCCGGAGCCGCAGCCTGAAGACAAGAAGAGGACGTCATCGTAAGAAGATGGAAGGCCCCGGACCGGACCGTGACGCCCATCATACCGGGACCGCCCCTGGGTGAGTATAATCTAACCTCTTTTTCTAAAATTTTAGGATACATCGGGGGCTTATCTACAGCATTGCAGAATGCTGTAGATAAGCCCCTGATGCTGGTGGGCTTAGCTCACCTTTGATTTTGGGGGTGACAGGTTCCCTTTAAGGCTGATTTCCCATGTCTGATATTCCCGGTCCTACTATGAGGCTTGATGTCCGAACTGGTCATAAGGCCCCTTATACAAAGTTCTGGTCTTGCCAGTCTGAACATCAAACCGCAAATAATGACCTAAAATGTAAAAGCTCAAAGTTAACTTTCATAATTACAGGCAAGTACTAGATTCAGCCGCATATTTCTGCTAAGAATTCTTAGAAAGATCAACCGAATATTTTCCTAAAACAGGAGCTCAAACCTGTATGTCAAGACCTGGAGTTTAAATGGCATCAACGTGACACATTTGTGAAATGAAAGCAATGGGATCAATTGAGACATTAGTTTCCTGCTATGATGTGTCCATACTGTGTATACATGTATCAGTTGTTTTTCCTCTCCAATATGGCATTGAAATTCTGGAAGGATACTGATGGTAAAACTGATCCAGTAGTGTTCTGTGATTTTTGAACCAGCTATGGATACACTGCACAAGTGCACCTAGTACGTTAGTTCATCAGTTGTGTCCAACCCAGAATATAATGTGTCCCATAATGCGTCCCACCCATTGGAGTTTTGACAAGTCCAGAACAAAAGTGATTTTAATTAGGAAACAAAGAAAAAAATTGTAAAACCTTACTATCCCAGTTTTTTATTCTTGAACGTCAGTTCTCATGGACTTGTCAGTTCTCATGGACTTTTTTTTTTTTTTTACCACTGCTCAGAATAATAAGACCCAGTAACAAATTTATAGAGTAGAAATTTTGAACAGATTTTTATTTTAATACCAAAATAAGTCATCTGGGTTTTTAGTTTTATGGGCAGATTTCACCAACCAGAAACCGCATTACACTGTTATGTGCCAACCTTTTCTTGTATATTCTGGGTATATTTTATTAGCGCTATTCAATGGCATTCCTTGTATATGTATTTTTGTTGTGGTTTGGCTGTGCATGCTATAATTTTACTAAAGGATACACAGTACTAATTATCCAAAATTATAAAGGGATTTGGTTTCAAAATCTAATGGCTGATACATTTATATTGGCTGCAACAAGCATTAGTTTCCACTCTCCATTTGTTTTACGATTTGACACAATTTGCGTGATTCAGTATATCTTTGTCTGTGTTGAATCAGGATTTTGTAAAATTAGCAGGATTTTTTTAGCATTCTGAGACATTTGCCGTGTAGGCAATTGCAACAAAGTCCAGTCATATGACAGTGTGGATTGGAGACTGAAAGTTAGGGACACTAGGAAAAAGTACGAAAACCTACTTTATTACTGATCTGAGATTTCTATGAAAAAAAATAAAAAAACACTAACCGTTGTAGAAATTGGTTGCATTTTACTATTTACAGAAGAATCTGCACTAAATTGTTGGGGATTAGCTCTACTGAATGCAGCATCAGCAGCTCATCCACATCAGGTCCACGGCAAAAAAAGCCTGCTGATGTAAGACCAACAATGTCATACCACCTAAAGGAGTCAGATCTTACATGCTATAATCATCCCCCCAGGATGTGCTTGGTGTACCTCTCATTAACCCCATCATCTCTGTAGCGCAGTGAGGAGAAGGTCAATCATGTAAAGTGAGATGTGAATAAGGCGTATGTGGCTGGACTGCTCTGGTTGAAGCATCTCGCGGCCGGACTAGTCTGAGGTAATTGACATATGCCACGGACAACTATAAAAGTTTTCCACTACTAGGACAACCCCTTGTCACTCTGAATGTTCCCGGGGCTCACGTGAGGTTATGTCACGTGAGCCCTGCACCCAATCAGTCACTGTCCCCGCCTTTGGATGGATAAGTAATCAAGAGCTCTCACTTCCTCCTGATTACTTATACGTCCGAAGGCGGGAACAGTGATGCCAGCGCTGATTGGGCGCAGGGCTCACATGACTTAACAACCTCACTTGAGCCCCGGGATCGTGAGTGCCAACATTGCCGGGATGGTGCCATCACCGGAGGTGAGTTTAGGTGTTTTTTTTTTTTTTTTTTTAATGGGGGCAAACATTCAGATTGAGAAGGGGTTGTCCTAGTTGTGAGCAATCCCTTTTAAGGGGCTTGAAGTGGCAGTGGTGGTGGTTTGGGAGGCTTAGGGGACCTGACATAATCTCTGTAAAAAGCATGCACTATTGCGTTAAATATGGTAAGTGTAATTGAATTGTAATATTAGTTGAATATTCTCTATGTGCTCTTGGTAGAGGTATATCCTACACCCGGGACCCCTCTCTGTGAGCGTCCAGTTTGATGGACCAAGTCCGACTTACAATGTAAGGAGAACTGTTAATGCTGCTGTACTGTACCTCTGTACAGCACTATTATATGTACGTATAATACAGTACCTGTGGAGCATGCATATATGATTACAATAAATGTAAACTCTGTGAAACTTCAAGCCTTGTGCATTTGTGTGGAGGCTTTATGATGTAAGTTAGTATGTTTCCTATATCCTGGTGGGAGCCTTGCTACAAAATTGCAAGTTACTTGCTGATCACTGGGGGTCGGAGTCTGACCGCTGTGACTCCCGGCGATCCTGAGATCTGGGCTCTGCCGAGCTATGTCTTGAGTGGAGCAGAGGTGCACATGCTTGACTTCCATTCATTGTCTGTGGGACTGCCAGGAAAAGCATAACACATCAGTTGGCTACTTCTGTCTGACCCATTGACAATAAATCCACAATGTATTTAATCTATGGCTTCTTGTGTAGTTAATACAGCTAGCACGGTCAGAGCAAACCCTGCTGTTTTTGATCTCTATGAAGTCAGATTTCTTGGTCTATGTCACATGAAGTCTTGTCATTTATAAGGGTGTTGCCGGCCAAATACTGAGCTGTTATGGTGTTCCCTGCATAGCATCTAACACTGTTCCACCCATGTAATGCCTACAGAAATAGACCTGAAATTACCTTTATTAAACAGGAGCTACTTTTTGGAGAAATCTCTGTATATTCTGTCTATGTACTTTGTCTAGTGCTTCCGCTCAGATACATGTGCAGTGTATACTGTAGGCATCATGTTTAGTTTTCTGCCTCACATTCCTGAAATGCATTTCTCCAGGATTATTTCCGGCAGCGAGATGTCTGCAAACTGACATAATTGTTACATCAATGACTATTGGACTTTTCGGTAGCAGTAGGTAGCACAGCAGAAAACCTGTATTGTTAATCGGTATGGTATGGAGAAACGGAGTCCAAACCCGCTGCCCAGGGTGAGTTAATGAAGCGGGTTACATTTCAATATTTTGTACAGTGTTTGGAGACTTCTAGCATAAATCAGACAGTTCGAGCCTGTCTTAGACATTGACCATTTGCTTTTACGCTTGTCAAAGATGCCTTGATCGGCTTGCCAAATTCCCATGAAAGGGAGACACGAATTTCAAGAGCTTCTTTATATCCTGGCTGGTTAAAGCTTTTAAATGGAAAGCTGTAAAATAGCTCACATGCAATTTACAGAACTAGTCCAAATATTGTATTTTTGTTTTCTTCTCCAGAAATGTAGTTAAAGCTCTGTTACATTGAAAGTGGTGTCATTTTATTTTTGCCCTACCTGAGGAGTATAAAGTTTAATAATACATTTCCTACTTTTAATATCATGAGACAAATCCCTTATTATTTCCATATAATGCATAACTGAGAGTTAATTGCACACTTCAATTACCTGGGAAGGATTTTTAATTAGAGGCACGAGGCACGGTCCTATAGGCGGCCCTCTGGGGAGGGGCACCAGCTACTCAGGGGAAGTAGCTGCTAAATACTATTTGGGTAATTAGTTCTTATGTAGTTATATACATTTGCTTTGTATTAAGTTTGCACATTTATTTCCACAAAGGTTATGGTGTTTTGCATGGCTTTATTAATGGAAGGGTCTTGGGCATTAAGCATTTTTTCCTGCAGACTTCTGAGATGAAAATCTGGTATTGATTATTCTTCCCGGCTATAGCTATTACCTTCCTACAAGATGTAACCCCCTCCCTCCCATTCCGAGCAGCTGCTATCGATGTCGGCAAGGTATTCGCTTGCAGAGTTGGACGTCTTCTGATAGTGGCCGGGGCAGGGTATTACACATCCACCTACTTTTGATTTGATTTACAATATTTCATAAGAGGTACTGGAGTTACTTGAGGATGGCATTGACAGGCATCCCAGGTGTCCTAATACACATTCCTGGTGTTACCGTTAGAATATATGGTTGTCATAGACTTCGTTCCCCATAAAGTTTGACCTGAAACATGGTGCAGACTAAGACATCAATGATGTTTATGTTTGCTTAAATGGAACCTGTCAGCAGGATTGTGTACAGTAAGCTACAGACAGTGTCAGGTCGGCGCCGTTGTACTGACTACAATGATAATGATCCCTTGGTTGATGAAATCCGTCTTGTGGTTGTTGCTAAATCTTTATTTTCAGTTTTTTGTTAATGATATGCTCGTGCTCCGGGCCGGGCTGATGGATGCTATACCCACCAATAGCTGCTATCCTTAGACATATTGCAGGGCGCGTTAAAAGGTCATTATTAACTTGTAGGATTTCTAAGGTTCAAGTCCTCTTCCGCTCTGAAGAGGCAATTTGCATATGTAATTTCCCAGAGCAGCATGGAAGCATTTAAGTCTCCTCATACTGGCGTATTACTCGTCACAAGGAGACACCTTACCACTTAGGGTATGTTTCCACGTGGCATATCACATCAGGATTTGCAGCGTCCAGATTTTACAGCATAGTGGAGGGGATTTTATGAAATCCCGTCTCCACTATGGGCGCACGGCCGAATCCGGTGGCCCTGCATTTAAGCACATGTGACGCGTCTTTCTAGACTGCAGCATGTCGATTTATCTTGTGGAGATGCTCCGTCTCTGCAAGATAAATAACCTGGTCTATGAATACGATGCGGTGATTCCGCCTGTGTTCAATGAACACATCCGGAATTACCGTGCGTACAACGGGGCGGTGCTGTGGGCGGAGCGGGGTATCCGCTGCGTCCAAAGCACTACGTTTCCTGACCGTGGAAACATAGCCTTAGATTCTAACACTACATAAATACAGGTCCTTCTCAAAAAATTAGCATATAGTGTTAAATTTCATTATTTACCATAATGTAATGATTACAATTAAACTTTCATATATTATAGATTCATTATCCACCAACTGAAATTTGTCAGGTCTTTTATTGTTTTAATACTGATGATTTTGGCATACAACTCCTGATAACCCAAAAAACCTGTCTCAATAAATTAGCATATCAAGAAAAGGTTCTCTAAATGACCTATTACCCTAATCTTCTGAATCAACTAATTAACTCTAAACACATGCAAAAGATACCTGAGGCTTTTATAAACTCCCTGCCTGGTTCATTACTCAAAACCCCCATCATGGGTAAGACTAGCGACCTGACAGATGTCAAGAAGGCCATCATTGACACCCTCAAGCAAAAGGGTAAGACCCAGAAAGAAATTTCTCAACAAATAGGCTGTTCCCAGAGTGCTGTATCAAGGCACCTCAATGGTAAGTCTGTTGGAAGGAAACAATGTGGCAGAAAACGCTGTACAACGAGAAGAGGAGACCGGACCCTGAGGAAGATTGTGGAGAAGGACCGATTCCAGACCTTGGGGAACCTGAGGAAGCAGTGGACTGAGTCTGGTGTGGAAACATCCAGAGCCACCGTGCACAGGCGTGTGCAGGAAATGGGCTACAGGTGCCGCATTCCCCAGGTAAAGCCACTTTTGAACCATAAACAGCGGCAGAGGCGCCTGACCTGGGCTACAGAGAAGCAGCACTGGACTGTTGCTAAGTGGTCCCAAGTACTTTTTTCTGATGAAAGCAAATTTTGCATGTCATTCGGAAATCAAGGTGCCAGAGTCTGGAGGAAGACTGGGGAGAAGGAAATGCCAAAATGCCTGAAGTCCAGTGTCAAGTACCCACAGTCAGTGATGGTGTGGGGTGCCATGTCAGCTGCTGGTGTTGGTCCACTGTGTTTCATCAAGGGCAGGGTCAATGCAGCTAGCTATCAGGAGATTTTGGAGCACTTCATGCTTCCATCGGCTGAAATGCTTTATGGAGATGAAGATTTCATTTTTCAGCACGACCTGGCACCTGCTCACAGTGCCAAAACCACTGGTAAATGGTTTACTGACCATGGTATTACTGTGCTCAATTGGCCTGCCAACTCTCCTGACCTGAACCCCATAGAGAATCTGTGGGATATTGTGAAGAGAAAGTTGAGAGACGCAAGACCCAACACTCTGGATGAGCTTAAGGCCGCTATTGAAGCATCCTGGGCCTCCATAACATCTCAGCAGTGTCACAGGCTGATTGCCTCCATGCCACGCCGCATTGAAGCAGTCATTTCTGCCAAAGGATTCCCGACCAAGTATTGAGTGCATAACTGAACATTATTATTTGATGGTTTTTTTGTTTGTTATTAAAAAACACTTTTATTTGATTGGATGGGTGAAATATGCTAATTTATTGAGACAGGTTTTTTGGGTTATCAGGAGTTGTATGCCAAAATCATCAGTATTAAAACAATAAAAGACCTGACAAATTTCAGTTGGTGGATAATGAATCTATAATATATGAAAGTTTAATTGTAATCATTACATTATGGTAAATAATGAAATTTAACACTATATGCTAATTTTTTGAGAAGGACCTGTACATGTTACTTACCTTTATATCAGGGAAAGGCATTGGTTGTCACACTGTAGAAACTGTATATTAGATCATCCCTGGTATATAACATGCCTAAAACTTACACATTATTGTAAGGTAGCTATTCCCAGATAGTAGGCACAGTTAATGGCTAAAGTTTTTTCACTGCAGTTTTTACTTTGATACACGTATGAAATTGGCCACTGGCCAAACTGAGGGATAATCTTTGTATTAATAATTGTATTCTTCCAAATTTTTTGTGGGATTAAATCTGTTTTCTAAGAAGAATGAAATGATTTGATCTCTTAATTCTGGTAATAACTGGATTTCTACAGAGAATTCCAGAATAAAAAAACAAAATACCTGTTCCCTCCTGTTATAGGGTGGGGCAATAAATCAATTTTGTTTCATTTTTATAGGGATTTTCTCACTCTAGCATCTTCTCTTATCAACAATATAGAAGGGGGTTGCTTTGTTGACTGATGCAGTAAACGGTGACCGCTGAGTGCTGCTGCATCTTTTTTGCTTGCTTGTTTGCACTTCAGTCACAGCCGTTATGTGCGAAACTTGCAGAATCCACCTGAAAAACGTGCCATGTGCACATACCCTGACAATTGCACCAATTCATTATTTCATTGATTTATAAAGGCCATACTAGTTCTGTTAGAAGAACTACAAAAGCCATCATGTCTATTTCCCCAACTGCCAAAATGGCAAAATTTTACATATGCATTGGAGGCTCCATTCAGAGTCCCATCTCAGATTCTGGCCAAAATGAGATGCAAAAACGTGCAGAATCCTACATTAAAGGGAACCTGTCACCCCGAAAATCGCGGGTGAGGTAAGCCCACCGGCATCAGGGGCTTATCTACAGCATTCTGGAATGCTGTAGATAAGCCCCCGATGTTACCTGAAAAAGGAGAAAAAGACGTTAGATTATACTCACCCAGGGGCGGTCCCGCTGCTGGTCCGGTCGGATGGGTGTCTCTGGTCCGCTGCGGCGCCTCCCATCTTCATTCCAAGACGTCCTCTTCTGATCTTCAGCCATGGCTCCGGCGCAGGCGTACTTTGCCCTGTTGAGGGCAGAGCAAAGTACTGCAGTGCGCAGGCGCTGGGCCTCTCTGACCTTTCCGGCGCCTGCGCACTGCAGTACTTTGTTCTGCCCTCAACAGGGCAGACAAAGTACGCCTGCGCCGGAGCTGTGGCTGAAGATCAGCAGAGGACGTCTTGGAATGAAGATGGGAGGCGCCGCAGCGGACCAGAGACGCCCATCCGACCGGACCAGCAGCGGGACCGCCCCTGGGTGAGTATAATCTAACGTCTTTTTCTCCCCTTTCAGGTAACATCGGGGGCTTATCTACAGCATTACAGAATGCTGTAGATAATCCCCTGATGCCGGTGGGCTTACCTCACCCGTGATTTTCGGGGTGACAGGTTCCCTTTAAAGAAGCACTCATCCTATCAAAATGTTTAACTTCTTAATATATTGCACTCATCATATTACATAGAACTGTGTACTTACAATTGTTCCTTTTGCCTTTCTACCCTGATAATTTGCCTCCTTTCAATTAGGTGCATGTCATCACGTGATTAAATCAAACTAGCTAAATCCTTCTAATCCAGAAATGTTAAACTCAAATACACAGATATACAGAGGGCCAAAATGAAAAACGTGGACAAAGTCAAAGTTTTTCCTTATCAAATATAATGATGAGCCATGAATATAGTATGTTTTAATTAATAGATCTGAAGAGTCAGATCACATGATCGGGGCATTGGGTATTTCCTTGTGGCAGGGGCATACATAAAAATCATGGTTCCCTATATAGCAGAAGTTCTAATTTGCCCCCCCCCCCCAGAAAAAGCCATAATATCTTGTGAAGGTCACAGAATAGCATATCTCACAACCCTTACAAAGTAAATCTCCTCCTATTGAAGGCTTTAGATTGACCATTTCCCCCATAAAGTATGATGCCAACAAAAGTGCACACCAAACACAGTATGTAAGCACCACAATAAATTCCTCCACAGTACCCTCCACACACATGGTATGATGACCCTACTCTACCCTCCCTCCCTCAGCCCCCACCGCCAGCAAAGTACGGGGACCCAACACAGTATGATGCCCCAACTGTGATTCCTACACAGATCTTCACACAGTATAATTGGCTCCACATATTCCTCCGTACAGTACAATGAGCCCCACATAGTTCTCCATACAAAATAATAGGTCCCACATAGTCCTCCATACAGAATAGTTGGTCTCGCATAGTCCTCCATACAGACTAATGGGTTCCATATAGTCCTCCATATAGTATTATGGGCCCCACATAGCCTTCCAAATAGGATGCAGACACAGTTGAAAGTGGGATGCTGGGCACGTATGGGGGTGGCAGCAGCGTCGTGGACCAAATATAATTACTCTGCAGACCAGATTTTACCCGCGGGCCAGAGTTTGATGTGTGTTCTTCCTGTTTCTACATACAGCACAGAAAAGAGAAGAATTAGCTGTGCAGAAAGGCAGAATGAGCAATTATAAGTACACAGTGCTTTATAATATGACTAGATGGTGGCCCGATTCTAACGCATCGGGTATTCTAGAATATGCATGTCCACGTAGTATATTGCCCAGCCATGTAGTATATTGCCCAGTGACGTAGTATATTGCCCAGCCACGTAGTATATTGCCCAGCCACGTAGTATATTGCCCAGTTAGGTAGTATATTGCCCAGTGACATAGTATACAGCACAGAGCCACCTAGTATATTGCACAGCGACGTAGTATACAGCACAGAGCCACGTAGTATATTGCCCAGCCACGTAGTATATTGGCCAGTCACGTAGTATATTGCCCAGCTATGTAGTATATTGCCCAGTTACGTAGCATATTGCCCAGCCACGTAGTATATTGCCCAGCCACATAGTATATTGCCCAGTGACGTAGTATATTGCCCAGCTACATATATTGCCCAGTTGTGTAGCATATTGCCCAGTGACGTAGTATATTGCCCAGTGACGTAGTATATTGCCCAGTGACGTAGTATATTGCCCAGCTACGTAGTATATTGCCCAGTGACGTAGTATACAGCACAGAGCCACGTAGTATATTGCACAGCGACGTAGTATACATCAGGGGTGTCAAACTGCATTCCTCGAGGCCTGCAAACAGGTCATGTTTTCAGGATTTCCTTGTACTGCACAGGTGATAATTTAATCGCCTACAGACATAATGATTCCAGCACCTTGTGCAATGCTAAGGAAATCTTGAAAACACGCATGGTTTGCGGCCCTCGAGGAATGCAGTTTGACACCCCTGGTATACAGCACAGAGCCACATAGTATATTGCCCAGCCACGTATGTCACAGGTTAAAAAATAAACATATACATATTCCGAGGGAGCCCTTGTAGTCATGTCGCCTGTGTGCGGTGCACTCGGCAGCTTCCGGTCCCAGGGTTGGTAGCGCAGGACCCGTGATGACATCGCCGTCACATGACCGTGACATCATGGCAGGTCCTTCTCGCGCAGGACCTGTGATGAGGTCACGGTCACATGACCGTGACGTCATGGCAGGTCCTTGTCGCATACCATCCATGCCACCGGAACCTGCCGCTTGCATGGAGCGGTTACCGGAGCGTCGCGAGGAGTGGGAAAGGCAGCGGAAGGTGAGTATATAATGATTTTTTATTTTTTTAATTATTTTTAACATTAGATCCTTTTACTTTTGACGCTGCATAGTCGGCATCAATAGTAAAAACTTGGTCACACAGGGTTAATAGCGGCGGTAACGGAATGAGTTACCCGCGGCATAACACGGTCCGTTACCGCTGGCATTAACCCTGTGTGAGCGGTGACTGCGGGGAGTATGGAGCGGGTGCCGGGTACTGACTTCAGGGGAGTAGGGAGGGACTAATCGGACTGTGGCCGTCGCTGATTCGTCGCGGCAGCCATGACAGGCAGCAGGCGAGACCAATCAGCAACTTGGATTCCATGACAGACAGAGGCCGCGACCAATGAATATCCGGGACAGACAGACAGACGTGCATGTTAGACCAAATGAGAATCATGAGGTCAAAAGAACTGGCCAAGGAACTCAGAGGCAGAATTATGGCAAGGCACAGATCTGGCCATGGTTACAACAGAAGTTCTGCAGTACTCAAGGTTCCTAAGAGCACAATGGCCTTCATAATCCTTAAATGGAAGAAGTTTGGGACCACCAGAAGTCATCCTAGACCTGGCCATCCAGCCAAACTGAGCAATTATGGGAGAAGACCCTTGGTGAGAGAGGTAAAGAAGAACCCCAAAATCACTGTGGCTGAGCTCCACAGATGCAGTAGGGAGATGGGAGAAAGTTCCACAAAGTCAACTATCACTGCAGCCCTCCACCAGTCAGGCCTTTATGGCAGAGTGGCCTGATGGAAGCCTCTCCTCAGTGCAAGACATATGAAAGGTAAAAAAAACACATGAAGGACTCCCAGACTATGAGAAATAAGATTCTCTGGTCTGATGAGAGGAAAATAGACCTTTTTAGTGATAATTCTAAGGCTACTTTCACACTTGCGTCGTGTGACGGACGTCGCAATGCATGGTTTTGGTGAAAAAAACGCATCCTGCAAATGTGCCTAAAGGATGCGTTTTTTCTCCATACACTTGTATTACCGACGCATTGCGATGTATGGCAACACGTCGCATCCGGATGCGTCGTGTTTTGGCGCACTGTCAGCACAAAAAAAGTTACATGTAACCTTTTTTTGTGCGTCGAGTCCACCATTTCTGACCGCGCATGCGCGGCCGGAACTCTGCCACCTCCTCCCTGGACATTACAATGGGGCAGCGGATGCGTTGTAAAACTGCATCCGCTGCCCATGTGGTGCTAATCAATTACACTGGCCGACGGTTTGCGACGGCCCGTACCAACGGACTAGTGTGAAAGTAGCCTAAGCGGTATGTGGGGAGAAAACCAGGCACTGCTTATCACCTGCCCAATACAATCCCATCAGTGAAACATGGTGGTGGCAGCATCATGCTATGGAGGTGTTTTTCAGCTGCAGGGACAGGATGACTGGTTGTTATTGAAGGAAACATGAATGCTGCCAAGAGTAGAGATATCCTGGATGAAAACCTCTTCCAGAGTGCTCTGGACCTCAGACTTGGCCGAAGGTTCACCTTCCAACAAGTCATTGACCCTAAGCATACAGCTAAAGTAACAAAGGAGTGGCTTCAGAACAAATGTGTGACCATTCTTGACTGGCCCAGCCAGAGCCCTGACCTAAACCTAAACCCAATTAAGCATCTTTGTAGAGACCTGAAAATGGCTGTCCACCAATGTTCACCATCCAACCTGACAGAATCTGAAAGGAAGAATAGCAGAGGATCCCCAAATCCAGGTGTTAAAAACTTGTTACATCATTGCCAAGAAGACTCATGGCTGTACTAGCTCAAAAGGGTGCTTCTTCTCAATACTGAGCAAAGGGTCTGAACACTTATAACCATGTGATATCTCAGTTTGTCTTTTTTATTAAATTTGCAAAAATTTCTACATTTCTGTTTTTTTCAGTCAGGGTATGTGCACACATTCAGGAATGTTCACGTTTTTTTCACGATGAAAACGCATAGGATGCATATGTATGTGCTTTTTATCATTTAGAATGCATTCCACAATTTTTGTGCACATGATGCGTTTTTTTTCCGCGAAAAAAACATATTGCGGTAAAAAACAGCATGTTCATTAATTTTGCGGATATTTTGCTTTTTTCCCGCTATTTAATGCATTGGGAAAGACTGCGCAAAAAAAACGCGTGTGGATTTCTGGCAGAAATGTCCAATTTTTGTCAGGAAATTTCTGCAAGAAATCCTGACGTGTGCACATAGCCTGAGGATGGTGTGCAGAATTAACTTTTTTGAATTTACCAAATGGCTGCAATGAAACAGAGTGAAAAATTTAAATGGGTTTGAATACTTTCAGTACCCACTGTACAGTTTATTATTGTGGCTACAGAGCTCTATTTTAGCCTCATCACACAGGATTTGTTTCCAAAATGCATCATACTTGTTAGGATCTTCTTTTGCATACTTCTGATGGTCATTCACATGTCCCAGGACTGAGTGGTCCATGTTAATTTGAGAGACCTGTCCAATTTTGATCCAATTGTTGGGTCAAAATCATCTCTGAAAATCTTTCTATGGAAATTTTTTCACGATCTTTTTTTCTTCTTGTACTATAAAAACTGATGACACTCTGATCGAATTCTAATCAAATTACGGTAGGTGTTTTTTTTTCTCATACGTGAGAAAAACAAACATCTGAATGAAGCATTAGTGTTTTAATTGCTGCCTCCATTCTGCAGAAGCTAAAATGTAATTATATATGCTAATTGGGATGCTTGGTGCACCCTTGGTGTTGCCAAGAGGCTCAGTGAGCCGCTCCGCCCACTGGTTTTGCAAGTCTCTGCTTCCCTTGGTGATTGACACAATTGGCTAGCCTGAGCTTTTCCAGGCGAGTCAGTGCTATCTATCATCAGTGAGGGAGGCCAGAATATGCAAAACCAGTGGGCAGAATGGTGTACCAAGGCTCCTGGCCACACCAAGGGTGCACTGAGCAGTCTAACAAGCCTCTTTGATTAAAGTTCAGTTTCTGCAGAATGGCAGCTGTCCTCTAGCATGGTGTTACACGTCATGACTTTTAACATTTATGTGCTCCTGGGATAGACATCAATGTTTGGTAGAATGAGACTTCCATTGATCAGCTCAATGAAGAGGCCACGGGTCTTCAAAGGCCACAATATACTTATTGTTTGCACAAAAACAGCATAATATCTGTATCATCTTCTGTATCTGGCACTGCAGCTTACCAGATACAGAAAGAAAGGATATACAGCTGCAGTGCCAGGCAAACAATTCTCGTGCGTATATATTAACTATGAAAACTTCAGTGGGTCATTAGCAGAATTACAGCTACTGTGAGGGTGGAAAACACTATTCATGTTATCCTAATAGTTTATGAAAGTATGGCCATTCTAATAATTTTTTATGCCGTGCAGTTGTAAGGAGATGGACATACTGCCCACGTTACCTCTTGAAGATCCGTGTATTGTAATGTGTACTGTGTATTGTGACATGCGTTATTGGTGAGTGTTGTGTTCTGTCCGACAGAAGCGAGAGTTAATGTTTTAGGACTAGCCCAGATTGGGAGGGGTTAAATTGAATTGGCAGAGACCGTTTTCTGTCAGATAAGGCCCAGCCTGTAATAGAAGCAGGCCGAAGCTCTTAATAGTTAGCAGAGCTGCATGATGTGGATATTCCTGATGTGAGTGGAAACCGAGGCAGTGGATAGCAAGATTCAGAGTAGAGACGAGAAAAAGCCACAGATAGACAGTGATGTACTGGAGATGGGTCCTGAGTCACGACACCTAGCAGCATGGCCCCGAGTTTATCACTGGGATAGGTAACGGGCCTAGACGGAACAGGGAACGTGAGACGAATAGAGTGCCTCTGGCTGTATTTCCAAGGTGGCAGCAAGCAGAGAAGCTTAGTAACGGCTATCGTGGCAAACTAGCTTCCCTAGAGGGAAAAAAGCTGCAGAACTGTGGGATGAAGTACATGACTCTCACTTACTGGACTTAATACTGTGTTGGGTTGTAGTAAAGGCAGATGAACTTGGCGATAGAAGCAAGTAAGCCTGGAAGAGGTAGCGAGACCGTGCGTGAAGATGTTCCATATTGTAAAGGAAACGGCCGTGAAGTTATGCGGCTGCTATCTATGGTATATAATTCCCAAATTACTGTTGGGTAAAAAACTGTTTATTGATAAATGGTGGAGAGCCTCATTGAACTTCTCAACATCTGGTCCTGGCCAGTCGAAATCGCCTACAAGAGCGTTGGTCACCCATAAACAGAGTCAATACACCCAGCCATCCCCCCTTCTTCATGCAATGTTCCGGGGCGTGAAAGACGAATACATTGCTCACGGCTACTGCCCTGCGCCACGTTACATAGTAATGATGCAGTGAGGCAAGTAAGTAGTAGAAATTAATCCAGTTGACTGAAGAATGCATTAATCAGATATACAGGTAGGGAGAGTACTGGACAGTTGCTTTCTGCACGAAATGCCTACATTTCACTTACAATTTTCTGGTTGATGTAACATAGACCTTCCAGACTAGTAAGTCAGTTCCAGTGTGTGTAAACCCAATTACTGCTCATTGTTGTAAATGAACCCTTTGATGAGATTCATTTAATGACACTTTGTCCGGGTTCCAGATCTTGATGGTTTCTTCTAGTTACAATGTAATGTTTTCACCATAGTTCAGTCATTAGGACATTGCATGTGGTAGTAACACTTTTCAGCACCTTTTACTCGTGCGTTTAATATCATCTCAGTGGAGAGTTTATGTACTTTGGGAGAATTGGCTGGATTTCATATTTGCAGTTTACATTTTAGAACTTCTTGGCATGGCTGGAGTGCCATTACAAGAGCTGGCATGTTGCAGCGAGCGCTCGGTGACACACTTACAGCCTTGCTATTCAGCATCTATAACAGTCTGGATAAGAATTTTGTTTTGCACAGCCTGGATTATTTTTTATTAAGAACATCAATAATCCCTTGACACGAAGCAGTTGTTAACTGTTTACAAGTGGTACATGTGGTTTCTTATATCACCTTTCCTTAACCCCTACTACATTACAACATTAATGAGGTTGACTGTCTTGGAAAACTGTTTTTAAAAATACCCTTTTAGGTTTTTTAAACACATTTTGAGATATTGAAATGGTCTGCCTTTAAAGTCTTTAATCTCACAATTATCTTTGGGAAATCCTTCTAAAAATGGGGTTGCCTTTTTTTTCATTGGCACTGTTTTTGGAAAATGATACAAACATAATAATTTTTCTAATCTTCATCCTTTATGAAAGAAGCACTCCAGTTATTTTTGCACATGTAATATTTACTCACCATCAACCCTAAATGGACTCACCATTAACTGGCTAACATGTTTATATGTTTCAATGTTGCCAAATGCACCCACACTGAAAGCTGGGGATGCATGTAAAGCTTGCTGTAATGCTGCCAGAGCTGTTGGCAGTTCACACTAACGGCAATTAGAGCACTAGATGCTCTCACCTGCATTTGCGTCTGCATTCAGCATTTGGGTGTACAGAGGGGTAAGTTGTGATATATAATCCAAATAGCCTTGCTCAAAAAATCCTTTTTATATTAACGCATAATTATTTTAATAACGATTATATTTTTATTTACAGCGATGGGGGACCGCAATGGGGACCAGGTTCGCACCAAGTTTAGCAAATTATATATGGGGGTTGGAAGATTCTGCTATTTTCCCTACTGAGCAGCTTTCTGTCATCCTGGTCTTCTGGAAGTAGTTTATTGATGGGCTGATTATATGCGTAGGAAATTAAACAATTTTTGTAGAGAAAAACCAAATTCTCATCATGGCCTAATAGCAGCAATAGCTATATCTTTATCTTAAGCTGTCATTTAAACGTTTAGCTAGAACATATCTTCAATCGCACACTTATGAAAGTATGGAAAAATTGCCATTTCTGATAGTGAGAGAGTGATAAAGTAGGTGAGAAACTGGAGCTACTGTATATATCACATTGGATACACTGAGACTGTGCTGTTTACATCACATAGAATACACTGACACTCTGATGTATACATCACATAGGATACACATAGTCTTTGCTGTATATATCAGGGAACGGCAGCTCTATGTCACTGATCCATTGGTGGCTGCAATAACAAAAGAGCAAAAGCATTATAATGATTTGGGCATCAAGAGAAATGTAGTTTGCATTAGAACGATATCTGAAGGCAAGAAGGAATCTAGAAAGCAGACAATATGGAGCTGACAATTCAACTAAAACCGGTATACAGAAGGCATACACAGGGAATAAAGCAAGACAATGATCAGGATTAGTTATCTACCTAGAAAGGAGTATTTTGGAGACAGTGGGGACATTTCTCGTTGTTGCTACAACTGATATAAAAATTTGGATATTGTGGTGCATACTATATTTATGTCATAGTATTCGCCTTTTTCCTTTTTTTTTTTCAATGCTCACTAATTTTCTTAAAAAGTGAGCTTAGCTTAGTAGTAGGGATGGGGCTATATGTGACCCAACATGTTTACTGTACTTTACTCCAGAAAATGGAGACAATCACAGTGCAAGTCTATGCCACCAAATGTAGGATTGTCTAAAATGGAACCTATCACCTCCATAAATGCTATTTACTGTTAGAGCATTGAAATCATACCTGGCTGCCGTCCAAGAGCAGTGGCTACAGAGAGGTACTGAAGATTTATTTTCCCTGCAGCTGCTTGCTTCCAGTCATCGGGGCTGTGCCGGGAAAGTATCCACCCGCAATAGAATGAGCACACTGTAATCGCTCCCTGGCACGTTGATTGACAACCTACTCTGCAGCATGTATCTGACCCGTGAGTGTGCTGAGGAGTGAATCCAGCCATGGTCACTGTGTGGTGAGCCGGGACTATCACAGCTCCCTTCATTGCCTCAATAACTGGAAGCGAGTGGCTGGAGGATAAATAAAATGTCATTTTCTCTCTGTACTTATTGCTCCAGTTAGGTGGCCAGGAATGACTTACACATTACCTGCAGATTACATCTACTGTGTGTCTGCAGGTAAATGGCGTTTTTGGAGGTATCAGGTTCACATCTTCATAACTGAATATTGTCAGATAGTGCTTGTACTGTATATACAAGGAATTTTGCAATTTCCTACTTATTAAAATTTTCAGCCGTTGTTTAGATACTAACTCTTGTTTACAAATCGTTTCCTTGGACACCGACCATCACTGCTAGACAGTAGAACATGTCCAGTGCTCTTTTTTTTTATTGAGCTTGCAAGTACGGTTTTGAAACTGGCCAGGATCGTCGGAGCGTGCTGTTACCTCCTAATCCTCGCTAGCTTTATCGCAATGCTTGCAAGGTGTTGTGTAGTGGTGAATTTTTCCTGCCTGCTTTGTGCGGTAAAATGTATGCAGTTGTGGTCTGTAGGACCTTTTGTCTCATCATGTGACTCTGCCACATTGGCTAGATATTTGTTTCTTTTTTTCTTTTTTTGGGTTGAAACAAAAGGAATGACATTTTATATCATCTATGTTGATATTTTATATAAGTATTCATTGCATGTATTACTATTGTAACCTTCCGTTTTGTCTTGTGATAGAATGCATGCAGTTGCGACCTGTAGGACCTTTCTATTTGTCATGTGATCTCAATTGAGTATGTGATAGGTCCATATTGTCTATATAAGCAAGACTAAATGTGGGTTTTATATGGGCATGAATAAGATCCCGTGTGATCGAAACGCGTTGCCTATATTCATGTAACCACCTGCGTCCTTGTTACTTTGTAAGGATGTCCTTTTTAATGAAGTTGGACTAATAAAGAATTTTGCCATTTTATTGGAGCTGGAGTTTCCACGTTTTCGTATACTGCAGTTGTGTAGCGGTAGTTGGTCTCCTGTGCACTGAGCTGGGATCAAGAAAAGAAAAGTGTTAATATCTCAAGAATGGCAAATTTTAATAAACAGTAAAGTGCTTGTTTCTTCCAATCACTATCTGACAATATCCATCCATGAAGATAGGAGTAACACTTTAATAATAACTCTCCCCCATATTGATATTTAGATTATTCTTCCACCTATAAGGAAAATTTTGACTCATCTTAAAAGGAGTTTAGTTTGTGTAAAATAATAAAAATTTTGCACTCGATGTAAAAGGGATAAATTTTAGTAAAATGTTACATTTAGCTTCTCAGCACTACGATGGTGGCACTGATGGCTATGTGAGAAATTTCACAATATTTGAGTTTGGCCACTGGGCACAGGCTATGAAATCTGACTTAAAGGGGAAGTAAATATGATATTATTATGAACCTTCAATGTTACTATAAAGTAAATAGGCTGTCATTATAGCAAATGAGAAAATGCCAGATAAAGGTTCTGTCAATGCCTAGTGAGGTGAATTTGGCTGTCTTTTCAAGAAAAAAAAGGAATACCAAGAAAGAGGCTGGTAACAATGGTAACGACAGTTTGTTGACAGTTGTCAAATGTTTCCTTGGCAGTTAGAGGCCGGTCTTGTAGCGATTAATGGATGGACATTCCTCAGTTAGCATTCTTTTCCACTTCTTGGCAGTCTCTCCGTTCAGCTATCAGAGGCAGGGTACTAACCGCATTAGACGGATTTGTAGAGAATTAGAATTAGATTTTTAGAGACTCTACCAAATGTCGGCTTTATCTACTCTCTTCATTAACTCGATAAACATATTACAGCCTTTTTTGGAAGTAATAAAAAGGTTTATTAGGTGGTTCAGCAAGATGAAGTACCTTTCTTCTATAGCAAATGAAAAGCTTCACTCCTGGTAATGAAGCGCAGCCTCCCTCTAACAGAGAAGCTCTTGTTGGTACAGATCGTTCACTATGGATTGTAATAAGACACTCCAGAGATAACTGGGCTGAGCTTAGGTGGATCACGTATTTGGTGCATCCTAAAGTGATAAACAATTCTTCAAATATTGTGCTACACACAATGACCAGCAACTAGGATAGGGATATTTGAATTAAGGGTTGTCCACTGCCTAGTGGCCATTCTCTGGTACTGCTGCTCAGCTCCCAGTCACTTCATAGGGAGCTGAGCTGGAGCATCGGAGAACGGAGCTGTGGTGTTCTACTTCTGGAATAAACCAAAACCCAAGAGCAGGGACTAAAAGGAGGAGAGTCACTAGGCTAGGATATACATATATTCAATTTTATTATTACGATAGCAGATGGTCCAATTACAAAACATGATAAAAGATATATTAAAAGAAGATGTGCATTACAGGACATATAATAATATTAATAATATAATTATTACATAACTATATAAAAGTGACCCGCAGTATGAAAAAAAGAAGAGACCTGATGCTGAAGAGTTAATTAATAATAGGTGTGAAAAAACGGTGAAAAATTATATCTCATATGATAAAAAATATATATATACATATAATAATGTAAATAAAATTTGTCAGTAATCTAAAGTGCTCAAGTGCCACAGCAAGCATAAAGTGTTTACACCGGTCCAGTACAATTATCAGGGCCAGCGTAGATATTGGAGCACTGCTCTGCCAAAGATAAAACCGGTGTAAAAATAATGAAAAGCATTATTATTATTATTAAATAAATTATTTTTATTTTTATTTTTTTATTTATTCTCTTCTTTCTTTCTTTTTCGCTTTGTGTCCATGTATGTATGTAATCTTATATGTATACATTGCTATTTTTTCATGTAGATTGTATATATGTATACATATTAATATTATTGTAGTTTCTTTAGGGTATTTTCGGCCGAGATTTGCTATTAATGGGCTATTCAGTCATTCCTGATATTGTTATAGGCTCCGGTTTATGCGCTGATATATGTAACTAGCTATTGAACCCGTTCTACGCCCGGGTGGCGAGCATTTATATTGGTATATGGTCTCCATCCTGGTATGTGCTGCTCCATCCTGCGCCCCCATCCTGTCATGTGCTGCTCCCATCCTGCGCCCCCGTTCTGTCATGTGCTGCTCCCATCCTGCGCCTCCATTCTGTCATTTGCTGCTCCCATCCTGTCATTTGCTGCTCCCATCCTGCGCCCGTTCTGTCATTTGCTGCTCCCATCCTGCGTCCCCGTTCTGTCATGTGCTGCTGCCATCCTGCGCCCGTTCTGTCATGTGCTGCTGCCATCCTGCGCCCGTTCTGTCATGTGCTGCTGCCATCCTGCGCCCGTTCTGTCATGTGCTGCTGCCATCCTGCGCCCGTTCTGTCATGTGCTGCTGCCATCCTGCGCCCGTTCTGTCATGTGCTGCTGCCATCCTGCGCCCGTTCTGTCATGTGCTGCTGCCATCCTGCGCCCGTTCTGTCATGTGCTGCTGCCATCCTGCGCCCGTTCTGTCATGTGCTGCTCCCATCCTGCGCCCGTTCTGTCATGTGCTGCTGCCATCCTGCGCCCGTTCTGTCATGTGCTGCTGCCATCCTGCGCCCGTTCTGTCATGTGCTGCTGCCATCCTGCGCCCGTTCTGTCATGTGCTGCTGCCATCCTTCGCCCGTTCTGTCATGTGCTGCTGCCATCCTGCGCCCATTCTGTCATGTGCTGCTGCCATCCTGCGCCCGTTCTGTCATGTGCTGCTGCCATCCTGCGCCCGTTCTGACATGTGCTGCTGCCATCCTGTGCCCGTTCTGACATGTGCTGCTGCCATCCTGCGCCCGTTCTGTCATGTGCTGCTGCCATCCTGCGCCCGTTCTGTCATGTGCTGCTGCCATCCTGCGCCCGTTGTCATGTGCTGCGGCCATCCTGCGCCCGTTCTGTCATGTGCTGCGGCCATCCTGCGCCCGTTCTGTCATGTGCTGCTGCCATCCTGCGCCCGTTCTGTCATGTGCTGCTGCCATCCTGCGCCCGTTCTGTCATGTGCTGCGGCCATCCTACGCCCGTTCTGTCATGTGCTGCGGCCATCCTGCGCCCGTTCTGTCATGTGCTGCGGCCATCCTGCGCCCGTTCTGTCATGTGCTGCTGCCATCCTGCGCCCGTTCTGTCATGTGCTGCTCCCATCCTGCGCCACCATTGTATTATATGCCCCCCGCTCCAGTGTGTATGCCCCCGAATGCTGCTGCCATATAAAAAAAAAAAAAAATACCATACTCACCTATCGTCCGGCTCCACTGCAGGTATGTCTTCAAGAAAATGGCGCCGGAAAGCGGGGACTGCGCAGGTGCCGATTCCGGCAGCAGGAATCGGCGCCTGCGCAGTCCGCGCTTTCCGGCGCCATTTTCTTGAAGACACACCTGCAGTGGAGCCGGAGTGTGTCTTCAAGAAAATGGCGCCGGAAAGCGCGGACTGCGCAGGCGCCGATTCCGGCAGCAGGAATCGGCGCCTGCGCAGTCCGCGCCCTCCGGAGCCGGGAGCAGAGGAGCCGGGAGACGGAGCCGCAAGCAGCGCTGGAACCGGGAAAGGTGAGTATACTTACCCTCCCTCCTGGCGGTCCCTGACTCTCCGGTGGAGATCGCGGTATGCGTTCAGTGCTTACGCATACCGCGATCTCCCGGGAGCGTCGCTCTGTGAGGCCCAGACTGCGCCGGCGCTTGCGCAGTCTATAGAGGCTTCGGACAGAGTGACGCTCCCAGCGTTATATTATAGATAGTAACCCCCCCCCTTTTTTTCTTGTACTGATCGCGCTGTCCATAATAATTTTGTTTGTTTACCTGCATTTGATGATGGCGCGCTCCTGGCTGTGCGCATGCGCGGTCTGTGCCCCTGGGCTCTGTCGCGTCGCTGTGGCCTTGGTAACGCCGGATCCACAATGCCGTGCGTCCGGGCACGTGACGTGATGCTCCGGGACTTCCGGGACCTCCTGACAGCGCATGCGCAGAGTGCACCCGGACCGCGTCTAATCATTAAATTGCACACACTATAAATACTTGGTGTTGTATTAATGATTACACCCCCTGACGAAGGAAATTCTACCGAAACGCGCGTCGGGGCGCGTTGTGCACACGGACATTAACCCCCAAAAGTTATCCTGTATGCTTTTCATTATTGTTACACCGGTTTTATCTTTGGCAGAGCAGTGCTCTGATATCTACGCTGGCCCTGATAATTGTACTGGACCGGTGTAAACACTTTATGCTTGCTGTGGCACTTGAGCACTTTAGATTACTGACACATTTTTTTACATTATTATATGTATATATATATTTTTTTTATCATATGAGATATATTTTTCACCGTTTTTTCACACCTATTATTAATTAACTCTTCAGCATCAGGTCTCTTCTTTTTTCATACTGCGGGTTACTTTTATATAGTTATGTAATAATTATATTATTAATATTATTATATGTCCTGTAATGCACATCTTCTTTTAATATATCTTTTATCATGTTTTGTAATTTGACCATCTGCTATCGTAATAATAAAATTGAATATATGCATGTCTATTGCTCCAGTCCCTGACAGCAAGCAGCTTGGATGGTAAACATATCATTCATTCTCTGAGCTGAAATATCCTGCATGTCTATTGCTCCAGTCCCTGACAGCAAGCAGCTTGGATGGTAAACATATCATTCATTCTCTGAGCTGAAATATCCTGCATGTCTATTGCTCCAGTCCCTGACAGCAAGCAGTTTGGATGGTAAACATATCATTCATTCTCTGAGCTGAAATATCCTGCATGTCTATTGCTCCAGTCCCTGACAGCAAGCAGCTTGGATGGTAAACATATCATTCATTCTCTGAGCTGAAATATCCTGCATGTCTATTGCTCCAGTCCCTGACAGCAAGCAGCTTGGATGGTATCTGAGTCATTCTATCTTCGGCATTGAATCCTGCATGTATCTATATATGTTAGTCATACTATTATGCCTTTGTGTTTATAGATATTTAACTCACTTTTGCATGTCCTTACTCAGAGAGATCACATAAATGTTTCAAAGTGCTTTATGATCCATGTAGACCTGGACATTTGTTTATCTGATCACTACATTTATTGTGTCCTGTTGTCTCAACTGAGTTAGATTGATTGCTAACGAGCTTTAACACAAAAAAAAAAAAAAAAAAAAAAAAAGAGATCTAAGGGCTAGCCTTCTATAAATGTAGATGTAGCTTGGGGATGCATTCGTGCACTGTTATTCGTGTATTTTTTATTCAAAGTACTTTTTTTTCTAAGTACTCGGCAGTTATAACATGGCAGTTAGACAGGGCAGGAGACAGGTAAGAAAAACTAAATCTAATCCATATTCACTTGAAACAGCACAAATACTCACCATATTTATTTGTATAATCTATATTCTGGCTGCTGCATTCACTCACATTCACCGCCCTTGCATTAACTCTCTACACTCCATCCATATCGGCCCCTCTGTCCTTGCCTCTCCTATGTATAGCACTCATGCTCTATTCACATTGCTTAACAGCACAGATCCATTCAGTCCCAACATCCAACACAAGAGACGCTCTCACAAATCACTTAACCATCTGCTCACTCTTTCGATCCTCCTTCTCCTAGTCGCTGGAGACATATCTCCAAACCCCGGCCCCCCATGTTATAGCCAGTCAAACCTCCCAATTGCTACACCCAGAAACCCCTCTAACCTTATTAATATTCCCTGCATGCCTGCTGTCTCTTTCAATTGTGCCCTTTGGAATTCTCGCTCTGTGTGTAATAAACTCTCCTTCATTCATGACTTCTTCCTTTCTAATTCTCTTAATCTCCTGGCTCTTACTGAAACCTGGATCCAGCAGTCAGACACCACCGCTGCTGCTGCTCTTTCATATGGTGGACTGCACTTTTCTCATACCCCAAGATCAGACAACAGAGCAGGTGGAGGCGTTGGTCTGCTCCTTTCACCCAAATGTACTTTCCAAGTTATCCCCCAAGTACCCTCACTTGTCTTCCCTTCCTTTGAGGTCCATGTGGTCAGACTCTACGTCCCCTTCTCCATGCGAGTGGCGGTGGTGTATCGTCCTCCCGGCCCCTCTCATCAGTTCCTGGATCACTTTGCCACCTGGCTTCCACACTTTCTCTCCTGTGACACCCCTACCCTTATCATGGGTGATTTCAACATCCCCATTGCCTCTCCCCATCTGCTTCTCACCTTTTATCTCTATCCTCTTTTGGCCTCTCGCAGCATACTAACTCTCCAACACATGAAGATGGAAACTCCCTTGACTTGGTCTTCTCCCGACTTTGCTCAGTGGATGACTTCACAAACTCCCCTCTCCCGCTCTCTGACCACAACCTTCTTTCATTCTCTATCAAGAACTGCCATCCCGCTCAGGTCACCCCCACTTTCCACACCTATAGAAACATACAGGCCATTAACACCCAGAAACTTATGATGAACTTGCAGTCCTCATTGGCCCCTATTTCCTCCATCTTATGTCCTGATTCTGCATTGAAGCATTACAATGAAACCCTGCAAAGTGCTCTGGATGAAGCTGCTCCTCCTATACATAAAACAACTCGGCACAGACGGCAACAACCGTGGCACACGCTGCAAACACGTTTCCTGCAGCGGTGCTCCAGGTGCGCAGAACGTCTGTGGAGAAAATCTAATCTACCCGAAGTTTTCATCCATTATAAGTTCATGCTAAAGACATACAATTCTGCCCTTCACCTCTCCAAACAAACCTACTTCAACACCCTCATCACCTCCCTGTCCAATAACCCTAAACGTCTCTTTGACACGTTCCAGTCCCTACTCAACCCAAGAGAGCAGGCCCCAACCACGGATCTCCGTGCTGACGATCTGGCCAATTACTTCAAAGAAAAAATTGACCACATTCGACAGGAAATCATCTCCCAATCTCTTCATACCATGCACTGTCCTCCCTCCCCCACTGCATCTAGTTCACTCTCTGACTTTGAAGCAGTTACAGAAGAAGAAGTAAGCAGGCTCCTTGCATCTTCGCGCCCGACCACTTGCACCAGTGACCCCATTCCGTCACATCTCCTCCAGTCCCTTTCCCCGGCTATCACCTCTCACCTAACAAAAATATTCAACCTTTCCCTCACTTCCGGTATTTTTCCCTCCTCATTTAAGCATGCCATCATACATCCATTACTTAAAAAACCATCCCTCGATCAAAACTGTGCCGCTAATTATAGACCTGTCTCTAATCTTCCCTTCATCTCTAAACTCCTCGAACGCCTGGTCCACTCCCGTCTTACCCGCTATCTCTCAGATAACTCTCTTCTCGACCCTCTTCAATCTGGCTTCCGCTCTTTACACTCTACTGAAACTGCCCTCATTAAAGTCTCTAATGACCTACTAACAGCTAAATCTAATGGTCACTACTCCATGCTAATTCTCTTGGATCTCTCTGCAGCATTTGACACTGTGGATCATCAGCTCCTCCTCACTATGCTCCGCTCCATCGGCCTCAAGGACACCGTTCTCTCCTGGTTCTCCTCCTATCTCTCTGACCGATCCTTCACTGTATGTTTTGCTGGTTCCTCCTCCTCTCACCTTCCCCTTACTGTTGGGGTTCCTCAAGGATCAGTCCTAGGCCCCCTACTCTTCTCGTTGTATACTGCCCCTATTGGACAAACAATCAGTAGATTTGGTTTCCAGTACCATCTCTATGCTGACGACACCCAATTATACACTTCTGCTCCCGATATCACACCGACCTTTTTAGAAAACACCAGTGATTGTCTTACCGCTGTCTCTAACATCATGTCCTCCCTCTATCTGAAACTAAACCTGTCAAAAACTGAACTCCTCGTGTTCTCTCCCTCTACTAACCTACCTTTGCCTGACATTGCCATCTCCGTGTGCGGTTCCACCATTACTCCAAAGCAACATGCCCGCTGCCTTGGGGTCATCCTTGATTCTGACCTTTCATTCACCCCCTACATCCGATCACTGGCTCGCTCTTCTTACCTGCATCTCAAAAACATTTCTAGAATTCGCCCTTTTCTTAATTTCGACTCTGCAAAAACTCTGACTGTTTCACTTATTCATTCTCGTCTGGACTATTGTAACTCTCTACTAATCGGTCTCCCTCTTGCAAAACTCTCCCCGCTCCAATCTGTCCTGAATGCTGCAGCCAGGATCATATTCCTCACCAACCGTTACACCGATGCCTCTACCCTGTGCCAGTCATTACACTGGCTACCCATCCACTCCAGAATCCATTACAAAACTACTACCCTCATCCACAAAGCGCTCCATGGCTCAGCACCACCCTACATCTCCTCCCTGGTATCAGTCTACCACCCTACCCGTGCCCTCCGCTCCGCTAATGACCTCAGGTTAGCATCCTCAATAATCAGAACCTCCCACTCCCGTCTCCAAGACTTTACACGTGCTGCGCCGATTCTTTGGAATGCACTACCTAGGTTAATACGATTAATCCCCAATCCCCACAGTTTTAAGCGTGCCCTAAAAACTCATTTGTTCAGACTGGCCTACCGCCTCAATGCATTAACCTAACGATCCCTGTGTGGCCTATTTATAATAAAAAAAAAAAAAAAAAAAAAAAAAAAAAAAGGTTCCTCGCATCATGTTCTCATACACTTTATGCAGTATTAGCCCTCTGTGTCTGTACTGCTACATACTGGTTCATGCAGCTTTACATGAACACCTGAGCCTTACACTATAGCTGGTCCGAATAACTAAAGCAATTGTTACCATCCACCTCTCGTGTCTCCCCTTTTCCCCATAGTTTGTAAGCTTGCGAGCAGGGCCCTCACTCCTCCTGGTATCTGTTTTGAACTGTATTTCTGTTATGCTGTAATGTTTATTGTCTGTACAAGTCCCCTCTATAATTTGTAAAGCGCTGCGGAATATGTTGGCGCTATATAAATAAAATTATTATTATTATTATTATTATTATGTATATCCTAGCCTAGTGACTCTCCTTCTTTTAGTCCCTGCTCTTTGGTTTTGGTTTATTTCATGCATGAGTGGTTTCCACTTACTTTTACCACACACTCTATACACCGTATTTCTATATATATTATATCTATTTAATTGTTTTACTATATTTATTTTTTAGATATATATTTTATTTGGATTGTATTAGTGTGTGTGTCTTTTTAGGTGTTCTACTTCTGCAGCTCTGGTGGCTTCAGGACCTGTTTATAGCTGATTGGTGATGTTGCCTGGTGTCTGATACTGATGGTCAATCCTACTACTAAGAGTAGGTTTTCAATACCGTGGTCTTTCTCAGCCCCTTTAACATGATCCAGTAAGTTTATTGTGTAAAAGGATACATTTGGCTATGGGATCGATATAAGGACAATGTCTCTCATTTGGTGGTGCTAATCTAGAATTCAGCCTTTCTGGGGTAGTGTTTTTCCAGCTAGTATCGTAGTGGTCAGACAGTTCCAAAAAGTCCATACTTTCCATACTCTCTTCCCTTAAATGGAATCTGTCAGCAGGGTTTTGATATGTAATCTGAGGACAGCATGAGGAAGGAGCTGAGATAGATTTCATGGATGGGTCACTTATCAGGCTGTGTGCTGTTGTTTACTTCTAATGAAGGTTTTATCACTAGGACATTTAGGACATTATCATTGCTATGAGTAGCTGGCTTGTGAACAGGTGTCCTATCACGCCCCACCCTCTGATAAGCAGCACACTGTTAATAGATTATGTACATAGAAAGCCTGATGTGTGCAAAGGCAGCTTTCTTGAGGTTTGCTTCATGCTGCATCTAAGAACTCTGATTGTGTCACAACTGCTGGACCCAGTAAACTAAGTGATACATCATGGGATTCAGGGTCTCTTTGCTTTCATCACACTGCACTCAGATGAGGTAGCAAAAATCTACTGGCAGATTCCCTTTAAGATAAGATTCATTATAGTGTCATCCCATCCTCAACTCCCATGCTCCTATCCACACCCACTCCCACCCCCTTTTTTGTCTCTTTTCCTTCTTGATCTCTTTCCCTTTTCTTCATATTCCTTGTTATCCCATTTCTTTCCTTCTACAGTTTAGACACCTAATGATAATGGTATATTTTTATTAAATGATAAATGTTCGGGGACATGATCTACATTCTTGCTTTATGTACATATTTTGATGAGGCTGTGTATCAGACCATAAAAACTGATTCAGCATAAAATAATACAGTTGTTGCAAGTGGAACTTTGTGCCCCCAACCTCATCAAAGAGTGTTCAATAGGATATGCCTTAAATGTGAGATAGATGCTCAATATGGAGACCTGTGACCTAGTGCATCTAATCCTTTTTTGAGGACAAGCCCTTTTACTCTCCATGTTCTTGTTCTATCAGTATTGGTTTGGCCTGTTAAAGTATCAGTCAAGTGCAGATGTGTATCTAGAGGGGACAAGGTGGGGCAATTGCCCCAGGCACAGCTGGCAGAGGGGTGCTGTAGGGTCGCCTAATGTGGCAGTCTGAAGTGTCTTCCCCAACGGCTGCATTTGCTGCCCCCTGGACTGGGAGTTCTGAGCCAGCTGTCAAGAGTATTTCTGATACAAGTACAATTGAAGCTCTGACCACAGAGTCAGAATGACACCAGCTGGGTGATCAAATCATGTAAGTGTTCCAGTGGAGCTGAAGACAGCGAAAGTTCAGTGTTACGTGGGGGAGATTTAGGAGGGGGGTATTTAGTGTGTGGGGAGATTTAGTGTGGGGGAGAGGTGGGGAAAATTTAGTGTAACAGGAGGGTGAAGATTTGAGGACATAGTTTGGGGAGCAAGGAAGGGAGATGTGTACATACAATATGGGGAGCCGGAGAAATTTGAAGACACTGTATGAGAAGCAAGATGAGTGTTGGGTATATCTATGAGGAAACAGTATGGGGATGGTTTGAGACACAATATGGTGAGTGGAAGATGAGTGCGGACACAGTATAGTGAGTGGGGGATGGTGTGGACACAGTATGATGAGCAGGAGGGTGCAGACACAGTATGAGGAGTTGGGGAAATTTATAGGGAGATGAGTGCAGACACACCATGGTGCAGACTCAGAATGGGGAAGATGGCTGCGAACACAGTATGGGGAGCAAAGGAGGGGAATGTATGCAGGCACAGTATGGGGAAGGAGTGGGAGTATGGGTGCAGACACAATATGAGTAGCAAGGGGAAAATTATTTGCAGACACAGTATGGCGAGCAAGGGTGATGGGATGTGTGCTGACATAGTATGGGGAGCGAAGGTGATGGGATGTGTGCAGACACAGTATGGAGAGCGAGGGTAATGGTATGTGTGCAGACATAGTGTGGGGAGTCATATAGATGTGTGAGGAGGCAGTATTGAGAGTAATGGGGTACATATATGAGGCGACAGTATGGTTAGCAGGGGAGATGTGAGAAAAGACAGTATGAGGGGGGGTAACTTATGAGGAAACTATCGAAGGGTATAGTGTGAGGTGACAGTATGGGGGGAGAAAAGTGTGAGTGGGCACAGAATAGAGACTGAGTAGTGTGGGTGGATAGCGTGGGGGGACAGTGTAAGGGCACAGCCAGGAGGGGACAATATGTCAAGGAGAGGAAGTGCGATGAAGGGGCACAGTATAGAGATTGGGCCCCATAGGGAGACACAGTGTGATAGGATAGTGTGAAGAGGGGGCCCAGTATGATGAGGTGGGGGCAGTGTGGAGAGCATGTACCATTAACCCCTTCGCGACACGCGCCGTACTAGTACTGCGCTGCCGGCACTGCATTAGTGCCAGCAGCAGTACTAGTACGGCGCACCGATCACCGCGGTCTCGCGCTGAGCGCCGCGGTGATCGGGTGCGGGTGTCAGCTGTATATGACAGCTGCCACCCCGCAGCAATGCCCACGATCGGCGCTATCGCCGATCGCGGGCATTTAACCCCTCTGATGCCGCTGTCAGTAGTGACAGCGGCATAGAGGGGGATCGCGCAGGGACGGGGGCTCCCTGCGCTCTCCCACCGGAGCAACGCAATGAGATCGCGTTGCTCCGGTGACCCAGAAGGAGTCCCCGGATCCAAGATGGCCGCCGGACTCCTTCCGGGTCATGAAGTGACCTTTCTAGCCGGCGCCTGCTGAGAGCAGGCGCTGGAAAGCCAGCTAAGCTGCCTGTCAGATCGTTGATCTGACAGTGTGCTATGCACAGTGTCAGATCAACGATCTGATCTAATACAGAGATGTCCCAGCCTGGGACAATGTTAGAAAGTAAAAAAAAAAAAAAATAGAATGTGTAAAAAAAAAATAAAAAAAAATCCCCAAATAAAAAAAAAAAAACATTTCCCAATAAATCCATTTATTTATGTAAAAAAAAACCAAAACAATAAATGTACACATATTTGGTATCGCCGCGTCCGTAACGACCCGCTCTATAAAACTATCCCACTAGTTAACCCCTTCAGTGAACACCGCAAAAAAAAAAAAAAAAAAACAAGGCAAAAAACAACGCTTTATTATCATACAGGCGAACAAAAAGTGGAATAACACACGATCAAAACGACGTATATAAATAACCATGGTACCGCTGAAAACGCTGAAAACTTATAGCTCTCAGAATAATGCGATGCAAAAACAATTATTTTTTTATATAAAATAGTTTTTATTGTGTAAAATCGCCAAAACATAAAAAAATTACATAAATGAGGTATCGCTGTAATCGTACTGACCCGAAGAATAAAACTGCTTTATCCATTTTACCACATGTGGAACGGTATAAACGCCTCCCCCAAAAGAAATTCATGAATAGCTGGTTTTTGTTCATTCCGCCTCCCAAAAATCGGAATAAAAAGCGATCAAAAAATGTCATCTGCCCGAAAATGTTACCAATAAAAACGTCAACTCGTCCCGCAAAAAACAAGACCTCATATGACTCTGTGGGCCAAAATATGGATAAATTATAGCTCTCAAAATGTGGTGATGCAAAAACTATTTTTTGCAATAAAAAGCGTCTTTTAGTGTGTGACAGCTGCCAATCATAAAAATCCGCCAAAAAAACGCTATAAAAGTAAATCAAACCCCCCTTCATCACCCCCTTAGGGAAAAATAATAAAATGTAAAAAAATGTATTTATTTCCATTTTCCCATTAGGGCTAGGGTTAGGGCTAGGGCTAGGGTTAGGGCTAGGGTTAGGGCTAGGGCTAGGGTTAGGGCTAGGGCTAGGGTTAGGGTTGGGGTTAGGGTTTCAGTTATAATTGGGGGTTTCCACTGTTTAGGCACATCAGGGGCTCTCCAAACGCGACATGGCGTCCGATCTCAATTCCAGCCAATTCTGCTTTGAAAAAGTAAAACAGGGCTCCTTCCCTTCCGAGTTCTCCTGTGTGCCCAAACAGTGGTTCCCCCCAACATATGGGGTATCAGCGTTCTCAGGACAAGTTGGACAACAACTTTTAGGGTCCAATTTGTCCTGTTACCCTTGGGAAAATAAAAACATAGGGGATAAAATATCATTTTCGTGGAAAAAAAAAATATTTTTTATTTTCACGGCTCTGCGTTATAAACTGTAGTGAAACACTTGTTGGTTCAAAGCTCTCACAACACATCTAGATAAGTTCCTTTGGGGGTCTAGTTTCCAATATGGGGTCACTTGTGGGGGGTTTCTACTGTTTAGGTACATCAGGGGCTCTGCAAATGCAACATGACGCCTGGAGACCAATCCATCTAAGTCTGCATTTCAAATGGCGCTCCTTCCCTTCCGAGCTCTGCCGTGCACCCAAACAGTGGTTCCCCCCAACATATGGGGTATCAGCGTTCTCAGGACAAGTTGGACAACAACTTTTGGGGTCCAATTTGTCCTGTTACC
Source organism: Ranitomeya imitator (assembly GCF_032444005.1). Classification (NCBI taxonomy): domain Eukaryota; kingdom Metazoa; phylum Chordata; class Amphibia; order Anura; family Dendrobatidae; genus Ranitomeya; species Ranitomeya imitator. The sequence goes on from NC_091284.1 coordinate 167,541,567, forward strand.
CTTGGGAAAATAAAAACATAGGGGATAAAATATCATTTTCGTGGAAAAAAAAATATTTTTTATTTTCACGGCTCTGCGTTATAAACTGTAGTGAAACACTTGTTGGTTCAAAGCTCTCACAACACATCTAGATAAGTTCCTTGGGGGGTCTAGTTTCCAATATGGGGTCACTTGTGGTGGGTTTCTACTGTTTAGGTACATCAGGGGCTCTGCAAATGCAACATATGACACCTGCAGTCCATTCCATCTAAGTCTGCATTTCAAACGGTGCTCCTTCCCTTCCGAGCTCTGCCATGCACTCAAACGGTGGTTCCCCCCCACATGTGGGGTATCAGCGTACTCAGGACAAATTGGACAATAACATTTGTGGTCCAATTTCTCCTGTTACCCTTGGGAAAAAAAAAATTGCGGGCTAAAACATCATTTTGTGGAAAGAAAAAATGATTTTTTAATTTTCACAATGCTACATTCTAAACTTTAGTGAAACAATTGGGGGTTAAAAGTGCTCACCACACATCTAGATAAGTTCCTTAGGGGGTCTTCTTTCCAAAATGGGGTCACTTGTGGGGGGTTTCCACTGTTAAGGCACGTCAGGGGCTCTCCAAATGCGACATGGCGTCCGATCTCAATTCCAGCCAATTTTGCATTGAAAAGTCAAATGGCACTCCTTCCCTTCCGAGCTCTGCCATGCGCTCAAACAGTGGTTTATCCCCATATATGAAGTATCGACGTACTCAGGACAAATTGCACAACAACTTTTGGGGTCCAATTTATCCTTTTACCCTTGGGAAAATAAAAAATTTGGGGCAAAAAGATCATTTTTTGTGAAAATTAATACAAATTTTTTTTTACGGCTCTACATTATAAACTTCTGTGAAGCACTTGGAGGTTCAAAGTGCTCACCACACATCTAGATTAGTTCCTTAGGGGGTCTACTTTCCAAAATGGTGTCACCTGTGGGGGTTTCCACTGTTTAGGCACATCAGGGGCTCTCCAATCGTGACATGGGCTCCGATCTCAATTCCAGCAAATCTTGCATTGAAAAGTCAAATAGCGCTCCTTCCCTTCCGAGCTCTGCCATGTGCCCAAACAGTGGTTTACCCCCACATATGGGGTATCGGCGTACTCAGGACAAATTGTACAACGACTTTTGTGGTCCAATTTCTCCTGTTACCCTTGGTAAAATGAAACAAATTGGACCTGAAGTAAAAATTTTGTGAAAAAAAAGTTAAATGTTCAATTTTTTTAAACATTCAAAAAATTCCTGTGAAGCACCTGAAGGGTTAATAAACTTTTTGAATGTGGTTTTGAGTACCTTGAGGGGTGCAGTTTTTAGAATGGTGTCACTTTTGGGCATTTTCTGTCATATAGACCCCTCAAAGTCACTTCAAGTGTGAGGTGGTCCGTAAAAAAATGGTTTTGCAAATTTTGTTGCAAAAATGAGAAATCGCTGGTCAACTTTTAACCCTTATAACGTCCTAACAAAAAAAAATTATGTTTCCAAAATTGTGCTGATGTAAAGCAGACATGTGGGAAATGTTGTTTATTAACTATATTATGTGATATAACTCTCTAATTTAAGGGCATAAAAACTAAGAGTTTGAAAATTGCTAAATTTTCATAATTTCCGACAAATTTTTGTTTTTTTCACAAATAAATGCAAGTCATATCGAAGAAGTTTTACCACTATCATGAAGTACAATATGTCACGAGAAAACAGTGTCAGAATCACCAGGATCCGTTGAAGCGTTTCAGAGTTATAACCTCATAAAGTGACAATGGTCAGAATTGTAAAAATTGGCCGTCACTTAGGTGAAAACAGGCTTTGGGGTGAAGGGGTTAAAGGGAAGATGGGGAGTCTACAGAGATGGGCTGTGGATGAGAAAAATCATCATGGAATCCGGACAAGATGAGGAAAAGAAAGCGAACAACTCCAATCAGAGACAAAATCCATTATCACGTAGCTGGATGTAAAGGTTTTTTTGTGATACTAATTCTCATATTTTTATTTATGTTAGGAGCATTAAAAGGGTTGTTCATGTTTGTGAGTCTATAGTCATTCTCTGTGACTGCGGACTTCCGAATTCTTACAATGGGCATTACACACGGTTAGGATTTCCGTACATGTGGTCACGTGCCAACTAAATATGCGTGGCCTCACTCAATGAAAATGAATTGAGCGAGGCCAGACACGTCTAGTCAGAATATGGCCATAAGTATACAAATCGCATACTTGTGCTCATATGACCATCCACTCTTGCCACCGGCAAGAGAGAATCCTAAGAGTGTGCAGTGCATGCTCTGTGAGAATTCAGAGATCTGCAGTTAAATAGAGTGACTGCAGACTTTAATCTAAAACCTGGACAAGCCCTTTAATTGTAAAATTAAGCTCTGTAGCATGCCAATCCTAACTGTGTGTAATATACTCACTGTCAGGATTCAGCTCTGCAGGTTACAATAGTCATCACATGACCATTTCACTCACATGCAATTTTCAAACTTACGGTCACATGAGAACGAGATTCTCTTCCTGTTTCTCTGTTTTTCACTGAACATTGCGAGAATTAGGTAGAGCAGCTCATCAGCACATGCCTGTAAGGCCCCTTTCAAACATCACTCTTTTGCCATCATTCTCAATTCAGCAAATTTTGAAAAAAACGGATCCGGCGAATGTTGCCGTCGGATCTGTTTTTTTTCTCATAGACTTGTATTAGCGACGGATTGCGACGGATGGCCTCACGTTTCATCCGTCGTTCACCGGATCTGTTGAAAATTGTTTATCCGGCGGCCAGAGAAAACGGACATAGTAGCGTTTTTTGTGTCCGTTGAAAAATGAACAGCGACGTCCGTCGTTTGCTAGAATGAAAGCCTATGACGGAATTAGGCGACAGATTCCGTTTTTTTTAACTGAGCATGCTCTGATTTTTTTAAGGATCCAATTAGCTGGATCAGCTAGTCGGATAGGGCGAAAAGAGGATCCGTCGCATCAGTTTTTCACAATCTGCGATGGATCAGTTTTTTTCAACATTTGACGGATTATGACTGATGGCAAAAAACTGATGTGTGAAAGCAGCATAAGAGTGCAACTCACATATGTGTTTGAGAGATGGGGGCAATAAATTGAATTCTTGCCATAGGTGCCAGAAAACCTAGATATACCTCTGTCCAGTGGTTGACCAGTGCATTTTACTCTGGTGCTTAGTAGAATACAGCACTAAATCCCCTATGGAGAAGCCCACATTTGTTGCAGATGCTCTTGGAGTTGACAGAGTGAACTGTTTCCTATACAGTGACTATGCATAATAGTCAAGGCTGGCCAAGATCAAGACGATAAATGACTCCAAGTATCAGCCGAATTACAGACTTGTTTTTGCACAGTGAGGATTGAGAAATGTGTTTTAAATAGCCGTGTAGCTTGTGTACCCTGTGCAGGTCAGGGCACGTTATTACTGCAGAAGAACCTGGTAAGAACCTGTAAAATTGGTCAACACTAGGTAGACTCGCAAAGCTTAAAACTGATGATTGGCTATATTGGGAATGATGACATAACATACTGTATTATCTTCTTTGTAGTGGTGCCATTTATGTCATTTACTAGCTTGGGCAAGTACTACACTGGTGATTCAGTCTGCTGACAACAGACCCTCTGGCTCTAATGGCAGCTGCAGATACTGTTGGGCACTGGTAGTACCAAGGATGTCAAGGGATTGTTAGTACTCCTATCTCTTGCAACCCAAGGGTAAAAGTCATAACTTCTTTAAAATACATTTTCCTATTTACTATTTTATTAATTTACTTCAAATCCCTGCAAGTGTTGACTGAGGAGTCAAGTGGGCGGTCTTTCTCAGTGTGGCACAGCCTCCATTGAATGAATGTGCATACAGAGATATGATAGTCACTGATGAGGACCATAGAGTAAACTCGTAAGCCCAGATTAAGCAGGGCTGTACTGTAAATTAATAACATGCAATTCCTACTACTGTAAATGTTTTACATACAAATCACAGATTAGCCGGTACAGCTCCTCTTCTTCTATGAAACACTGCATTATGGGAATTATGTTGCATGTGACTGGTTTCCTTTTAAAAAAGACTAAAGGTTGTCCTGAGGAAAATATGGAATTTCATGCCAGCAATTGAAATGAGTGGATGGACAGGGTCCATCAGAAATAAGAATGATGACTATTTTACCTAATTGTTACAGCTCTAAAAATTTGGTAGGACTAAAAATGGCTACCATGGATAAACATAACGCAAGCCACTCCATTTACCAGATACCAGGGGTTTCTCTGGCCTTCACCCTTTAAACACCGTAGACAGGCATCTGGGTTGGGGCCACGGAGTCGGCTGCTGGCAAATGTTGCAGGCTTGTAGGAGTTGTCAAGTAGCTGAGTCACGACCTGGGTGGCAGTCAAAATGCAAAATCAGAAGGCAAAACACTGGTCAGGAAATGCGCCACGGTCCGACCACAGGAATACAGTCATCATATGGAAAGGCCTTTGAGAATTTTAGGCCATGTTCACATAACATAGTCATATTTGCTGAGAGTTTATTAGACAATCTGCAGCAGAAATCAGTACCTGATACTTTAATTTTCGCACCTTATTGGACCGAGGACTCAAACACTAATTAGCCCCATTGTAATACATTGAAGTTGGCAATTTTTCAGCGTGGAAGCTTTTGAGGGTTTGGAAAAACCCTATTAACATTCATTCCAGTGAGATACCAGTAGAATCTCTCAAGATTTAGCTGTCGAATCCGCTCAGAAATCCTGACATAAACCTTAGTGTGTCAATAAAGCATAAGGGAATGGGTATTTAAAAAATTGTGCATCATAAACAAGTGACAACTGAGCTAAAGTAATGGAGCGTCAAATCCGGGTAACTGTAGGCTTGAGCCTCGTGCTGAATCAGTGACATGCAAATGAAATCACGTTCAATGGCCATTTCTGTGGGTAGAACTCGCCAAAATCCTGCTGCAATTGGCCACTGAACGTGGATGTGGAGTTGTCTTCATGCAACTGCCAGACTTATTGGTGTGCATTTTGATTACAAATGGATCATTCTGCCTCCTGTTTCAAAATTGTCCATTTTCCATGCATTTATAAAAAGTAGAAAAAAAAGAGTCAGGTCACCCGTTAGGCAGATATTCCAGAGTCCAGATCTCGCATGGACGAAGGCTGAGCAGCCGGTATGAAGACAATGAGAAGTAGGTAGAGTCCAGCAAAATCTAGCAAAAAAACAAAACCTGTGTCTTTAGTAGTAAAATATAGCTTTTAATGAGCCATTTAAAAACAAAATTTCATTAAGTGAGCATGTTCCACCAATAGTAATAATGCACATAACAGCTTCATGCACACAGCACAGCATTTTTGGACCAACGCATTTCAACTTACGTCTTAATCATGGTAAGTACAAGGGAGTACTGAAAGAGTTTACAAATACAAACAATAAAATAATATGCAATTTAAGAAAACATAAATGAGAACAACAAATTCCTAAAGGAGAAAAATGGTACAAAATGTAAGCTGGACTAATATTGTAAAACAAGGTCCTGTCTGTGGTTCAGACCATGTGGTATTATGGTCTCCAATGTGAAGATCCAGAATGATTCTCTGTTGAGGAGTTTTCGTCTGTGATCTCACCTCTGCATGGTCTGTGTACCTTCTCTATGCCACAGAATTTTAGACTGCTTACATCACCTTCATGGACCTGGGAAAAGTGTTTTGATACCGCAGAAGAGGATATAGCCTGAGGATTAGCAGCATCTGAAACATGCCATCTAATTCTTGTCTTAGGAGAACATGTGGTGCAACCTACATATTGTAATTTACAGATGATACATTCTATAAGGTAAATAACAAATATTACAATTTATGAAATCATTAATATAATATACAGTGGAATTATGTAAGGACTGATATTTGTTGGTTTTGTATCATCTGTAAATTGGAAGAGTATTTCAAGTGGGGTACCACAAGTCTCTGTCCTGGCCCCAGTGTTGTTCAGCATTTTTATAAATGATCTAGATAATGGAACTGAAGGCAAACTAATCAAATTTGCAGACAATGCAAAGCTAGTTGGGACAACTAAAGGTACCGTTACACTAAACGACTTACCAACGATCACGACCAGCGATACGACGTGGCCGTGATCGTTGGTAAGTCGTTGTGTGGTCGCTGGAGAGCTATCAGACAGCTCTCTCCAGCGACCAACGATCAGGGGAAAGACTTCGGCATCATTGAAACTGTCTTCAATGATGCCGAAGTCCCCGGGTAACCAGGGTAAATATCGGGTTACTAAGCGCAGGGCCACGCTTAGTAACCCGATATTTACCCTGGTTACCATTGTAAAAGTAAAAAAAAAAAAAAAACACAGTACATACTCACATTCCGATGTCTGTCACGTCCCCCGGCGTCAGCTTCCCGCACTGACTGTGTCAGCGCCGGCCGTAAAGCAGAGCACAGCGGTGACACCACCGCTGTGCTCTGCTTTACGGCCTGGCGCTGACAGACAGTGCAGGGAAGCTGACGCCGGGGGACGTGACAGACATCGGAATGTGAGTATGTACTGTTTTTTTTTTTTTTTTTTACTTTTACAATGGTAACCAATTATCTAGTGCGCCCTTAAGGCAATTAAATCATAAATTAATTTTGGGCTGATCCTTTTACTCTGATTGCGAATCTTAGAATACCCAGTGTGGGTAACAGGGCAGTCTCCCCGGCGGCCATTTGCTCTAGGTGCAGTTCCCTTACTGACCTGAGAGACAAAGGGGGCGCCGGAGAGCTGGGCCTGTGTAGTGACGTCACGGATTGGTGACGTGGGAGGAAGGGGTAATCCTTCACAGAAGTCTTCAAACAGAGGCTGGACAGACATGTCTTAGATGGTTTAGTGAATCCTGCATTGAGTAGAGGGGTGGAAACGATGACCCTGGAGGTCCCTTCCATTCTATTCCTTATGGCATTGTCACAATATCTGAGTGTTTCCTGCCCCTTTGCTACAAAGACAGTGACATATTCCTGCTTAATATTTCCTACTGTGTCTTCTGCAGTATTATTTTCATCGAGCGGCTTGAGAAGATTATAACTGGCATGGTTCTGATATTACTTCTAGGTTGGAATTTCAGAAGAATGTTATTGTCCCCTCCTGTTTCTGCTCTCTGCCAACATAGTTTTCCTGTGCAATACCAGTTTAATTTACTTTTTCCTCTTATTGTTTGCTTAAAGTCTTTATAGACTTCTCCCTGTAGCTTCTTTTACTGATATTTGTGGAGATTTACTGTAGCACAAACCTTCCTAAGGAATAGCTTCAGAATGCTTATGCAAAAAGTATAAAGTGGGGGTCTTTAAGATTTGAAATTTGCTTTGCTTTCAAAGTGGCTAACATAGGATGTATAGAAACATTAATTATTACTCTTAAACAATACCAGTTTTAATTTTTTGTGTGAAACGTACCGTATCTTTGAAGAATAGAAGATAAAAGCACAGGATAGATCCCATAGGGTGATTTTTGGGTGCCTGTTGTTTTTTACCCTTAACACTGAAAAGAAGCACAGAAGGTATTGTGACTGCAGCTGCTTCCTTGTCCGGGCAGCGGACACAGGAGAGAACACAGATATCAAAGCTGCTTAGCAAGCGATCATAAAGATGTACTGGAAAAAACCCATTGCTATTAAAACGCTAACCGGATTCCACAATACAAACACCATATATTATTAAATACATCTTTTATACCTGATAAGGCTGGTATACTTACTTTGAAAGTGTCAGAATGCTCTTGTAAATCTATTGGAAAGTATAAAGGCAATCTCCGCCCATGTGGCCTGATGGCTCCTCAGTGATCCTCCTCATTGCTGAGATATCACACTGCTCAGTACCAGCTGCAGCTGTCAGGCTGGGTGGGCGTGACTGAATACACATCAGCTCTTATCAGCTATCTCACTTTCTAGCTGGACCTACAAAATGGTCATGTTCAAAAGTAATATTTGCCTCCAGATAAAGGGTCCATCTGCAAGTAAATGGCGTTAAAATTCTGTTTTGTCTCCTTACTGAAAGCACGGCTATTGGGAGAAAATTTACATCTATCCTCTGTGTAGCCTATCGATTTCATCCATAGGGATGTGCACAAAGCAGTAATAGTTACCACTCATTATAGTCAGTGACTTTGACAGTTTGCTCTGCGGCTTGTGTTCATCTGCTGTGTGCAGAGCAATCTGGCAATCAAAGTACCTGGGAGTGATTACAGTGGCGCTCACAGTATAGCGAGTGATGATTGTTGTCAGTCGCCCATGCCCCTATGACTGAAAGAAGCGCTACCACCATGAATTTCAGGGCCCCATACTAGCAAAATTTTCTGGTCCCCCTTGAGACTCAGTCCAAGCTCCACCCCAACTCTACGTGAACCCCTCAAGCCTTCCACAGTTCCACGGCCCACTCTTGGAAAAACTCAGCTTCTGCACCACGTCCTCACCAATCACACACAAACAATTCACTTTAAACACCTATTACATACACAGTCATAATACGAGGGACATACAAGGGATAAATGCCATCACACCTTGACCAGACTACATATTGTAAACACATAGTGTCTGAATAATACTAAATACAAATGACAAATACCACCACACCATGACCAGACCACATATTACCACCACATAGTGACCGAATACTACAATACTGATCATTAATTAAACCCCGCCCACAATACTAATATTACCATTAGTGCCATTATACACCAGAGCTCTGTACATAGTATATAGTGTCAGTGTACAAGTAATACAGTGATCACCGGTGACATTATACACAGGAGCTCTGTATATAGTATACTGGTAATACAATGATCACCAGTGACATATAACACAGGAGCTCTGTAAATAGTGTGACAAAGTCATTGGAAAAGTGCTGGAGGGGAGATATGTTTAGCTGAGGCTAAAGGTTTAAGTGATATGAAAACCCAGAAGTTTTCCTTCAACACATGAAGTGTTGAAAGGGGTTAAATAGTAGTTTTTTGGAGGGCTGGGTTTTTGTGGACAACCAATGAGCGGGTGGGTGGTTGTCCACCTTATCTCCACCCTAGGGTGTGGTCTGGGGCTTAAATAGTCAGCCTGCAGAGCCAGTCAGTGATCAGTAAGGCTGGAGAGAGGATCTCCAGTGATTTGTGTCCTGCAGGGCTGTGGAGTCGGTAAGCCAAACCAACAACTCCTCAATTTCCATGACACCGCCTCCACGACTACGACTCCGACTCCACAGCCTTTGTGTCCTAAGAAGGAAAAGCTGAATCATTGCATGGTTGTTATCCTGAGCTGGTGGATCCCCACAGATGCAAAGACTAGACCCCACTTTTTGTTTTCTTGTTTGGCCCAAAGGGTTGTGTTTTTTTTTTCACTTCATGTTGGTTTATGCCACCTGTACAATAAACCAACAGCAGATATAAAGCGAGTGAGCCGATCTACCACAATAGTGTCAGTGTACAGGTGATAGTGTTCACCAGTGACATTATACACAGGATCTCAGTATATACTGTCAGTGTACAGGTAATACATTGATCACCAGTGACATTGTACACAGGAGCTCTGTACATAGTATATAGTGTCTAGTGTCAGTGTACAGGTAACACACTGACTCACCGGTGAGTCACTCTAGTTGAAATTCTTCATCTTAGCTTTTATTCTTCATCCAGCGCAGACCGCCATCACTTCTTCCAGCCAGGACTCGTCTCTGCCGAAAATAACACAATTATTTAGAGCGCATTCCCCAATTGTTCCCCAACTTCTACAATACGCCAGATGAAGAAAAAAAGCGAAAGTGCCATCCTGCACAATAACAGGCTCCCTCACTACAAACCGTATCCTCAAAAATAAAATACATCACAGCAGTAATAATTAGAGATGGGCGAACTCAAACAGTAAAGGACTTTCATGTTACTGTTCGGGTTTGGCACCCCGAACACCTGGTGCTTCTCGCTCTGTCATGTGCATATATATTGCATATTAGAATGCTGTATATCAGGGTTGAATGGTACTGGCCTTACCTCATATGGGACAAGGCTGGTGACAAGTTCCCTTTAACATGATTTATCTGCAGGTAGAGTTTTCGAACATGACAAGTTCCCTTTAATAACATGTACAGTGGGAAAAAAAAGTATTTAGTCAGCCACCAATTGTGCAAGTTCTCCCACTTAAAAAGATGAGAGAGGCCTGTAATTGACAGCATAGGTAGACCACAACTATGAGAGTCAAAATGAGAAAGCAAATCCAGAAAATCACCTTGTCTGATTTGACAAGATTGTTTGCAAATTATGGTGGAAAATAAGTATTTGATCACCTAAAATTGTGCAAGATTTCTGGCTCTCACAGACCTGTAACTTCTTCTTTAAGAGGCTCCTCTGTCCTCCACTCATTACCTGTAGTAATTGCACCTGTTTTAACTTGTTATCAGTATAAAAGACACCTCTCCACAACCTCTGTCACACTCCAAACTCCACTATGGTGAAGACCAAAGATCTGTAAGAGAATTAGTTGAACTGCTATGTTTGCACACTGCCCTTATGCGACAGTTATATCAGGCATATATGGCTTTTTGCTGCTACTTTTTTCTTCTAGTTATCTCTCTAAATCGTTATGTTGAGATGCAGCATACAATTTTAGATCTATGCTGTCTTTTGAAGTTGTTGCCCTATTTCCTACGTTTTTACTCTCAATCTGCCATGGATATTTAAATTCAAGTTAACACCTTGAGGAGAAACGTTTCTGCCAGCTCCGCGATATTCCATGCCTTATTAAATCGCTTCTGTAGAAGTGAATAGAGGAACCTGTACAAATGTGCCATCACCTAGTCATCCTATATGTGAACGCAACTGTCATACCAGGCAGTTCATGGGACACCCATTCCGCACATAAGTGCAGGTCTAAAATATGGGAACTGTATCTATCAGACACATGTGACCTATTCTGTGGATTTGGCTTCTGCGGTATTAGCTTTTGTGGTCACGTGCCATACGTTCAGCACATTATTTTCCCTTTTTAGCAGCCGCACCCAATATACCTGTGGTCGTTGTGGTGTCATGTATGTGAGCGTGGCTACAGTAGCTCTGCTTGTAACAAAGCATGTCTGAGTAATCCTGACTACACCTGTGTGGCTTTACCTGACGTTTTATCGTCTACTGGCCTGGTACCTTTACAATATTTATGAAATCTAGCATTCAAAAGAGAATGTTGCAATTGGAAGATGATAATGAGAAATGCTTAGATACCAAAAATATATTTATTGGGACGGCCCCTTTAGAAGGGAATTTCTCACCAGTTTTTTGCACCCTAATCTAAGAGCAACATAATGCAGAGACCAGACAATCCCTAGCCACCCAACTAAAAACTCCACCTTGGACTTGGCTCCCTAAAAGACAGAAATGTAAACAGTGTTTGCCTAGCAAGAAAAATCCCTTTGCTGAAAAGCTGGAACTCCTTAGCACTAATCCACTTAGAAGTATAGCCAGCAAGGAAGTGTAGTGAAGGGAGAATATATATAGCCCAACCCAGAATGTGATAGGGCAGCCAAATTGGACAATGAAACACCTGAAGAGGAGCAAACCCAGAAAGGAAAAATAAAGGCAATACGAACCATCAGCATAAGGACAGGGAAGAAAAGGGCAATATCTCAGCAGACAGGAGAACTGACCATGGAGCCAGAGGTTACTGGTTCAAATCCCCAAACCAAGCCATGACAATAACCCCATCCTCACCACTTATTGCCAGGTCACTGCCTATGCACAGTGTACACAGAAAGGTATTAATTGGTGGTGTGGGCGGGGTTATACCGAGCTCAACATTCACTGCAGCAGATAAAACAGATATTTTATCAAAATGACAGCAAGCAGCTCAGTAAATGCTTGAATTAGGATCTCTGCCTCAGACTAGGTAGAAAAATAATCTGGTGATAGATTTACCTACCGTCCATCTACCATTTGCTATTAATAGTGGAGTTTGTGACAGAGGATCCATTCTGCCCCATCAGTGGCCTTTGCGTGTTAGTGGTGCAATTGCTTCCCTCTTTTGCATATAGACGCACACCTACAAGTACACTATAGTGTGGTCATTGCTCACAAGTGCTCGGGGAAAGTACAGAGAGATATCAACATCTGCGTAAGAACCATCCCCAAGACTAAGAGGTTTTATTGTGATTTTATGTTAGAAGAGATATCTACAGATGTTTTACATTGGAGGAAATGCAAAGTTTAATTCTTTCAAATTTACTTCTGAGAAATATATGCCCCCACGCATTCCACACTATCCCAAGAATTGAAAGTGATCATTCTGTGTAGTGTGAGGCTATGGAAACACGTGAAGTTCTTGATCCTGCCGTAATAGCCTTCTTAGCTCCATGATTTAATCACTGCAGACATTGTCTTGTTTTTATTGCACAGAGAGCAGAGGAGACATACTTTCTAACACATTTTATGTGTAATATTTGGGAAATGCTGCTTCTCAACATTGTTTAAATTACACATTGAAATGATCTCTGTATCTGATTATTAAGGGCCGTTATATTATAAAAACAAGGAAGCAATGCAGTATGGTGCAGAAGCTACCATCAAAGTAGATCTGCAAGGTGTACAAATTGAAGATTGTCACTAAATGCAACAATTTAATATGATGGGTAACCTGTTGCAGGGAATCAGTCAGTAGGATCAACCTTCCTAAGCCATCTGTATGGGCATGTAGGTCACAGGAAGCTCAATACAATGACACCCAGATATCTGTGATCCAATGTCTTATTCCAAAGAAATCAATGTTTTTCTTATATGTAAATGACTTGGGACTACGGACTGGACAATGATCAGCATGAGCATCCACCTCCAGAGATTATTTTACATGAAGGGGGTGTTACTAGTGTGATATGTAGTGGCTGCTCTCCTGATCTCACTGCAGAGCTGTATGTAATTATAACTGACACATCTGCAGGTTCCTCTCAGCTTCACCTTCCATATCACAGGCAGACAAGGTTACAATATTGTTGTAATACAGCAGAGCTGTGAGAGCTGCAGCTGCTAACGCGTTTGTGTGTTCAGTTATATTGTTCTGTGTCTGTACCCGGACTTCTCCAGGAAGTCTGTGTTACTGTTCAGGTTTGGCACCCTGAACATCAGGTGTTTCCCGGTTTTTCATCTCTTTGACAGTGTGAGAAACCGCGGCTCTGATCGGCGGTAAGTTAGTTACTGCCGGTCAGAGAACTACGGTTCCCACGCTGTCAGATGACATTATGAGTCAGCAGCTGTGACCGGCAGTAAAAAGGCATCAGCTGATGAGAAGAATAATACTCTCAACAGCGAGAGCAGGCACTGCTGATGGTAGTATTCATCAGCTGGTGCCTGTGCTATAAATAAATAAATACATGAAAAAAAAACCACTGCCATAAAACAACTGACATCAACCCCACAAATATTACCCCACTTGCCACCACCCCAGGGCAAGTGGGAAGAGTCGGGCAAAGTGGCTGAATTGACGCATCTAATAGATGCATCTTTTCTGGGGTGGCTACGAGCTGCTATTTTTCAGCTAATGGGGCCAATGTCCATGGCCCTTTACCAGTCTGAGAATACCAGCCCCAGCTGTCTGCTTTAGCTTGGCTGGTTGTCAAAATGGGGGGATCCCACTCTGTTTTTTTTTTTTTAATTATGTATTTAAATAATTAAACAGCATGGGACCCCTCCATTCTTGATAACCAGCCATGAAAAAGCTGGGGGTTTCAGATGACAGCGTGGCAAATAACAGATGTTTGGCCCCCCATTCATTTGAATGGGCTCTGAGTTTTGGTTTGGGTACTGTTCTGGTACCCGAGCCAAACTTTTTTTTTTTTTTATACATTTTCGTCCAACCTGCTGGACCCGAACATTCAAGGATTCGCCCATCACTAACCTGGAGGGTTGATTTTTTGTTTGGATGTGCCAGGCAGTCTTTTGATATTTGTATACATAGGCTCTTAGACTGAGCATGCCACCCCTCAGCCTCAGGCTTTCCCATATAAATGTAGGCATTTGCCCAAGAGAGGATTCACACTGGCAGGTTCCCAGCAACGAGAATTGCCTTATCATGGCTGCCGGGTAAACCTGAATTGGCCAATTTATGCGCTAAGTATTCTCAATTTTTCTAATTTTCTAGATTGAATTGTAGTACTGCAATTCAAATTTCATATATTTCATGTGTGCATGCTATTGCGCTACAGAGTGCTACTTTGTACAGACAAAGGCAGTATCTTATTTATTATCTTCCCAGTTCATTGTTATATAAATTTGTGACTGAGGATGTTATATTTGCATGTAGCTAAAAAATGGGGCCCTGAAGTTGTTTACTGGTGGGCCCTTGACACCCAGTCCAACACTGCGCACCATTATCATTCATTGTTTTCAGGTAATAGTTTATCATTGGGATCTGCCGTCTGCATGGTCACCGCATCTGCTGTTATTCTTCTTGCTATGCAATAACGAATAATGGGTAAAGTTCTCTCAATTAACCACTTGCAATAAGAATCTTCTGATAGCCGTGATAATAGCAGTGGAGGAAAAAAGATTTGGTTTTCTTCATGAGGCTGAGTTAATTTTTAGAGCCACAGAGTAAAATTTTAACTGTACCATGCTTACTGCTGTAGCTCTGTCACATTGCTATGTGCTGATGCCGTACATTTCACAAATGCTAAATCTCAGGAAACATGCATGGATAATCAAAATCATTTTTTTCTCTGTAGTTTTATAGTTAAAGGGTTAGATTTGCGGGTTTTGCTAATGTACAGAGAATAATCCAAATATATAGAATCTGAGTATTAGTAACCATAGGTCTTCCATCTGAAACCCAAGTGTAACACACAGGTGCTTGGATGCAGTGACACCGGAACGCAGAGCAGGGGTTAACTATTATTAAATTGTTCAACAGCAATGAACTCCTGGCAGGGAGATAACAGGGGAAAAGGGATGCAAAATAAACTGTAAAACTAGACAGTCATTTGTTATCAGATTCAACTTATCGTGGCTCCGCTGTTCTTCACTCTCTGGAGGTCTAACAGGTGATGGGTTGCCGGCAAAGGCTGGTGCAGCGTCTTCAGACATCCCTACCCCCAACACACGGGGTCTCGTTTCTGGCGGCAGCGGGCGGTCACCCATTTTGCCCACTGAACCCCTTATCAATTTAACTGCGGAGCAGAAGAGTGGAGCTCTCCGCAAGATTTCACTTGGCACGTGTCTCTCTGAGCAGCCACCGTCACCTGAATGTCCGCGTTGCAATGCTCTGTCCGGCGCGCATCCCTCTGTGTTCCATCCGATACCTGGACATCCGCACTGCGATGCTCTGTCCGGCGCACATCTCTCTGTGTTCCAGCTGATACCTGGACATCCGTACAGCGATGCTCTGTCCGGCGTGCGTCCCTCTGTGTTCCAGCCGATACTTGGACATCCGCACTGCGATGCTCTGTCTGGCGCACGTCCCTCTGTGTTCCAGCTGATACCTGGACATCCGCACTGCGATGCTCTGTCCGGCGCACATCTCTCTGTGTTCCAGCTGATACCTGGACATCTGTACTGCGATGCTCTGCCCGGCACGCCTCCCTCTGTGTTCCAGCTGATACCTGGACATCCGTACTGCGATGCTCTGCCCGGCGCGCCTCCCCCTGTGTTCCAGCTGATACCTGGACAT
Organism: Ranitomeya imitator; assembly: GCF_032444005.1. Lineage (NCBI taxonomy): Eukaryota > Metazoa > Chordata > Amphibia > Anura > Dendrobatidae > Ranitomeya > Ranitomeya imitator. The sequence goes on from NC_091284.1 coordinate 167,557,244, forward strand.
CCGTACTGCGATGCTCTGTCCAGCGCACATCCCTCTGTGTTCCAGCCGATACCTGGACATCCGTACTGCGATGTTCTGTTTGGCGCGCGTCCCTCTGTATTCCAGCCAATACTTGGATGTCTGGATGTCCGTACAGCGATACTCTGTCTGGTGCGCGTCCCTCTGCACACCCGCTGATATGGGTGAGTCTCTAACGCGGCCGCTCTGAATCTGCGCGCTGCAGCCTATCTCACTCCTCTCTTCAGCCGTGGTCCGCACCTGCTCAGCTCGCTGGCGGGAAGCCTGCTTCAGTTCCCGCATAACCCTTTTTAACCCACTCACTCTGGCTATGCCCCCTTCATCCAGGTTACCAGATCGCTCCGTCTGCAATCTCATTCCCTCCAGCAACAGAAGGTTCGGCCCCAGCAGTTCCGCACCCTGCGCATCAACAGCACTTGCAGCCCGGTCCTCTCTTCTACACAAGCAAACTGCTGATTATGTCAGGGTAAACCAAGTCCTGCCATTCTGTTATAAGCAAAATGTGATGTAAAAATGTTAATGTGAACATTTGAGTAGAAGATGTTATGGCTATGGTCATCCACACTCCCTAATATCACATTGTTGTGTGTATGGATAAAGCTGGTCTAAATGAGATAATGTCTTTAAACATATTGGCCCCTTTTCTAATGTCTGCAAAATTTAGTTTGAAAAACTCTATTAGAAAAACTTTAATCTAAAGGGAATCTGTCAGCAGGTTGTTGCAGTGTAATCTGAGGACAGCATGAGGTAGGGGCTGAGATACAGATTTTAAGGATGTATCACTTATTAGGCTGTGTTGTTGTTTCGCTACAACGAGTGTTTTATCAGCAGGACAATATCACTACCCTGATTAACTTCCTCATGCCAAGTGGTCTGACCACACCCCCTCCTCTAATATGCAGCTCACTGTCAATAGACATCATACACAGAATGCTGCAAATCGAGGGTGTGGGTGGGGGCAGCCTACTGAGCTCTGCTATATGTAGAAACTCTGATGACAGATTCCCTTTATAGAAGAACTGGGATCTCCTGACTCAGTTAGCCAAAGCTTAGAGCAGCCAAAAAAAGGTCTCTCTTTGGAGGATGTGCCATGACCATATATTACACAGGCAGCCCATCAAGGTCAATAGACACTGTGTAGTACTCAGTTTCCTCTATAGTGGCGCTATAGGGATTTTTTTAAAATAGAGACAAAGACAAGACAAATGCAAAACATATGTTTTCTACTAATGACGTAGCGCAAGAAAATATATTTATGTTAAGAAACTTTTTTTTTTAATGTTCTCTTGAAAAAATAATATAAAATGTACGCAATGGAATCCAGGAACTCATGTCTAGACTTTATTTGCCCAATGGTAAATACAGTAAAAGCAGCAGCTGTTACACCTCATAAATATCGACATTGATTTTATACCTTCAGACCGGAATAAAATGCGCAAGGTGACAACCCTGTGTTGGTTTTCCTTCCATAAGCTGATTTACTAAGGTGTGGGATCCTGTCCGGGTTCAATGGGTGGCCTCATGTGAACTCCAGCGTATAAATGGCTGGGATTGCCTGTCACTTGGCCCAGTATGTACTGTATATACAGGGTTTAGTGGATGTTATAATCTTCTCAATGTTTCATTCTTTGTCCTCTGGAACTGCAGAAATGTAAAACATGGTCCAAGCAGAATTCCTTTTAGTCTGGGGTGTTAAGGTACCGTCACACTCAGCAACTTTGCAACGAGAACTACAACAATCCGTGACGTTGCAGCGTCCTGGATAGCGATCTCGTTGTGTTTGACACGCAGCAGCGATCTGGATCCCGCTGTGCCATCGCTGGTCGGAGCTAGAAGTCCAGAACTTTATTTCGTCACCAGGTCGGCGTGTATCGTCATGTTTGACATCAAAAACAATGATGCCAGCAACGATTTACATGGAGCTAACAACCAGCTACAACGATAAGTGAGTCGCCGTTACATCACTGGATCGCTCCTGCATCGTTCTGGAGCTGCTGTGTTTGACATCTCTACAGCGACCTAAACAGCGACGCTCCAGCGATCGGCTCGTTGTCTATATCGCTGCAGCGTCGCTGAGTGTGACGGTACCTTTAGACTCAGAATTACCGTACATGATAAAGCAGAACTTGCACTTTAAACTTAATTTCAAAGGGCTCATTGTCTCGACGAGGGGTCTGCAGTAGAAAAGACCATTGTTAAAGGGTTTTTTCAATCCCTGATTTTATTTTCTTAAAGCATGCAGGAGACTTAAAATGGAAAACAAAGGAAACTTACCTAACCGATCCACATCCTGGGTCCCCCTCCAGTCACCATTGAGGTTCATGTGACCACTCCAGCCGATGGTGATAATGTGTCACCACTGTGACCAGTGATTGGAAGCAGAGGTCATATGTCTGTATGGCAGGAACAGGATGTACGGTCGGGAGGAAATCTTTCCATTGTGTAACTAATTATACCGGTTTAATTAATTTGTGACTGTACAGCTTCAAGTACAGAGCGTCACATAAGTGTGTACATTATGTAACTGTGCCATTACGCTCTGTGAATATTTGATTTATTGCACAGTCACTGGTTCTTACACGTCACTGAGTCACCCAAAATACTGTCAAAAGTTTCCTCTTGTTCTGTGATATAAATAATTTAAATCAAGGATTCCTGAAAATCCCTTCCATCTAAATTGTATTTATAGGTATATTCTTGGAGTTATGGTGAAACCACCAAACTTGGCCATCAACTTTGAACTCCTGCTTCTGTGGTCAAAGAGTACTGGCAACCATGAAAAAGGATTCCAAAAAAAGAATGTAGCCTGTTAACCTGTCCCACACCCTGCTTAGGTCAATGGCTTATTAAATTGGGTAATTGTTTGCCCAACCTTCAACGAAGGTGGGTAGAGAGGCCTCCATTTTCTTACAGTGGACTTCTAAATTCTGTCATATCATTTCCGGCATCCACCAGCAAAATCAACTCATCTTAGATCAGGTCGTGAGGAGAATAGTTTATTCTGAAAGGAATGGTCTCTGATGAGACGACCATCTTAATAAAGCAATGACCTCGATTATGATGCCCATATGGTCTAACAGAGCATATGGAAAAGGTTTCTTCGAAGGGGACAACCAGAGGAAGCATTTCCAAAACTTGGTAGATCTTGGACTTTGCCGAGTTACATTTCTGCATATCGTGTTTCTTGCTGTAAGAGATTTTCTTTTTTTGAGGATTGTTCATATCTGCAAGAAGGAAGTCTGCAAATAATTTACTGAAGCAATGTGCACATTCCTTAACTTTTCACCCAAAACTATGTTAGGCTTTAATGTAATTATATGCATCGTCATGCCATTACTGACCTTGTTTGACCTTGGGTCATTTTGCCTTTAGGAATAAAGGGGGAAATATGAAAAAGTTCATTGGAGCAAAGGAATCCATGATCGTTATGTGGTGAAGTGTTTATGGAATGACAGGCCGGGGAATGTTACCTTTTGGTTTCGTGAAAGGACATTACTGACATAACCACATACCTTCGTAAATAATTCATAGTATATTCGAAGGAAAGGAGAAAGTCTAGTTTTACCTGTTCATGAGTAACAGCCTTATTATACTTAATGAAATATTCATGCACATTCTTGGCATTGTTACTTATCAGCTCTACATAATTGCTGTGTACACAATGCCATGTTGATGTATATTTATAATGTACATGTTTTTCCTGAATGTTGTCCCATATGGAACATTTATGGCATATCAACAGGAAACAGAGTGAATATCCTCTTCATGCATCTGTCTCGAGAATGTGACGTGTGCAGCCAGGAATGGAAAGGTGGCCGACCCTGCATTGATCACGCTGTACATTAGTATATTGTTTAAAAAAAAAAAATCCTTGCCAATTTATGGAACTCCGTGAACAGAAAGAGTTTGGACATGATAGCTACCTCTCCACCCCTGGCTGTGCACCCGTTCACACAACAGAGGTTTTAATGATGGATCGGACCCACAGCTATCATGGGGCTAAGCTACAGATATCCAAGATGGGAAAAATTAGGGACACTGCGGCTAAGCAGCTGTCCCCTGACTGTCGTACCCCCCTGTGGTTTTACAGAGGTCTCCCTTTTCAGCAACGCCGACGAGAAGATTTAGGCCATGCCCCGTAAGGTGCAGGGTTACGGTTTAACTAGGCCTTAGGGGCCTGACGTCACATCCGGTTTCCCAGTACCCAGACCTGTTGGGCAGCCGGCAACATGGACCCGCTCCAAGATGCGGTGAGGGACAGGATCAGCTGGGAAGGCAGCGCTTGGCTACCAGCATTGTTAGCCGGGAGCGACTCCTTCCCTGCCACAGCGCAGGCGATGCCGCCGGACGGCGACCTCGTAGAGCCACCCGGCCTTCGGCTTGGCTTAGCCCGCTATTACATTCAAAGAGGAGCGCGCGCAGTTCGCTTGCGCATGCTTCCTCTATTTCAGGCACCAAGCTTCTTAGCGCAGCTACAGGGGTAGAGCAAGTGCAAGGGGGAAAAACTGGAAGGTCTGAGTTGGGGAGCCTCACCGATATCCACCCCGCTGCCCTAGAGGGTTACAGAGGGTGTATGTCACAGCAAGTACCGCCACATTTAATAAGAACAGGGCAGTTACCGGCAAGTAATATTGGGGAGCTCAGGGCTCATCTTCCTCCTCTCATGATTCTAGAACAGCAGATAGTGGCGTAGGAGCTCCACAGGGAATTAACCCATCAATTTCACTACAAATGGGGGAAGCAAGCAATAATGCTGAAAGAGGGAGGGAAATGATAGTACCAGCTCAACAACATATAATACACAAATTTGTATTTGTAATTTTAATACAAATTTGGCCCATATTTGGGCTATACATGTGTCACAGAATGTTTGCGCAGAAATTGCCAATCTCTTTATCTCAGAAAGCTGCCATATAGGGAACAATAAATTGCCACCATTAAGTGGGACATTTTATCATCTCTTTAAAGTTCTGTGTACAGAGAGCTTTCATATAGAAAAAGAGAGGGTACAAGCTACTAGTCTGCGAGAAAGAGGCCTCTTTCCCCTAAGGAACTACATTATAAACACACATTTCATTGTACTACGGATGTCCTAAAATAAATAAATAAATAATCATAACTGTAATTGCACATTAAAGGGATGTTTCTATCTCATAACTTACAAAATATGTATAGTAGATCGAGTTCCCCCCAAGGTACCTGCATCGTTCTCATATACAGGACCTTGTTGCGTGCTGCTTTCACTGGAGAGACGGTCAGAATTGTCATCCAACGGAGGAGATTCCAACCACCTCTTCACTGACAGCAGTGTGCATCAGGGCTCTGCTCCCATTCTTAAAAAATTATCATCATCATCATCATCATCAAGAATGGTTAATCTTGCAAAGTACATGTAAAAATAAGCAACGTTCCAATTTACCTGTTTGTTAAAAATCCTGTCTTTTCTCGAGAATCGAGAGATGTTTAATTCTATCATTTCTATCAATCTACTCTTTCTCAAGGATTGTAGCGCTTACAAGCTCGTTGCCATAGACTTTGTAAGTGCTGCTCTAAAGCTGGTAGGATCATTGGCTCGAGCCAGCCTCAGTACGTTCTTCCAATGTTACAGAGGCAAAGTTGCCTAATCCAGAAGCATCAGATTATAACGCGGATCCAAATTCCCCGGGAAGCAAGATGCTGGGGTGACAAGATAAGAAAACACCTTCTAGATAGACGCAGGTCGCATTGGTGAGACTCACATCTACTGTATGTTTATGCAGGCTCGGACTGGCCCATAGGGTAACAGGGGAAGCGCCCGGTGGGGGCCTGTGCAGATCTGGGCCCCCAACACCACTGTATGGGCAGTACTTGGCATAATTCACTTGATTCACTCTGTACAGAAAAAAGGCAGCATCTCATTCATTAACCAAACTACCCAGTTTATTATTATATAGAGATATAGGTACATTTGTGAATGAGGGTAGTGTAATAATTGTATGAGGTGAAAAATGCCCCCCAGTCAGTGTTACTGCTGGACCCTTGGCAGCCCAGTCTGACCCTGTGTTTATGGCATATCCAGCCAATTTGTTAGAAATGTACAAGATGGGAATACCCCTGGAAGAAATGGCTTTATGTTTTGGCTGTTGCATAGCAAGTGCCCCTTTGCCTGTAGTGGTCACTGGTTCATTTCTGTGCTCTTATGTAGATGTGTTTGAGTAGCGCACGTTTCTCTGCAAGTCTCGGCAGCACACCAAAAATTATCTTACTGGAAATGAGACCTAGCATTCTAAGCACATTGCTATATAGCTCAGTAGTAATTTAATTAGAATATAGTCACATGTCCAGTAACAGAAATCTTTGAACAATTCCAAAGGGATCTTTGGCTTGTTTTCTTATCTTTGATTTTCAGGAGCGCATGCTCTGCTGCCTCCTGACATGAGGGAGGGCATTACGATTTTGAATGATTGACAGTTTGCACCAGCGACCTTGTTTAACTGCTGGTCAATGATGTGCAATTTGCGCTGCTGCAGTCAGAGGCGGCTTTGCTTCTGTAGCATTGCTAACACTGCGCTCGTTGCACAGGAAATCAGCTACTGCAGTACAAAATGAACATCCTTCTGTTCTTGAGAATGTAGTTGTCACGTATTGCAGTATTTCAACTGAATTTCCATTTTAGAAGTTCTAGAAGTTTGTGTTTATTACACTTGTCAATATTGAATTTTCAACACCAAGAAGGGAATGTCGTGGAATGATGGACATCACCAGATCTTGATAATATGTATTGATTATGAGCAGCATGCGCATAAGTCCCCACACTTGCACACCTTGGAATGCTTTTAATGAGGTTATTAATGGAGGTTTTGGGAATGTTGTTCCAAGAAATGTGCTTGAATGCTAAATCATCAAGATCCGCTGCTGGCAGGTCCCTTTGCAATTGCCTTCCAATTGTAGTCTAAGTTGTTCTCCAGGTGAGACATGTCCAAAGATGCTGAAAGTCATGGTTTAAGCCAAGTAAGTTGCCCACAGTTGCACTGGCAAAAAGCGACCTGTCATAATCTTGTTGAAAAAAGGCTCATTGGACATTTTGGAGAAATGGACAGTGGTACCACTGGTTCCATGATTAAATCAATGTAACAGTGTATGACAACTAGAGTGGGCTGGAGCCTGAAGACCTCTACATGTCGTTGCCAATGTAGTCTCCAGATCGGTCCCTGGCTATCATTGCTTCCAAGGCAAAAGCAGTCCTCATTGCTCAACATAATAGACCTCTATATTAGCCTCCATTGACGTCTTGCTCTCTACAGGTGATAGCCATTGAGAGCAGTGGTGTGAAGTCAATGGAACACCTGTAGTTGGGCATCTGACTCTTAGGACAATGGATGATGCATTAGAATTGGTATGTGACATACAATTTGACTTATACAGAATGAATCAGTTGTGGAACCAGTGATGCGGCCATTTGTCCAAAGTAACCCAGAAGCCATTTTTTAACAAGGCAACGCTCAGCTGTATGTTGCCTGTGCTACAGTGAGCAGCCTGTGAATCATAAACATGCCACCGTGGCCTGCAGCGCCTGTGGACTTGTGTCCCATCAAGCACATCTGGCACATCATTGGTCAGCAATTGCAAAGAGACTTGCCAGCAACGGATCTTGATGATTTGCGTGCCCAAGTGACTTCGGCATGGCAAAACATTCCTCAGACAACCAATAATAATCTCATTGATAGCAACCAAGGTGGCTGGCGCTCATACTCGATACTGAATAAATTGAAAGGTTTTGATTTTTTTCTCTCCATCTTTCATCATTTGGATATCAATAACATGTTAATCGATCATGTGATTTCCATAATTCCATGACTTTTCCATCTTGGTGTTGCAAATTCAATGTTAAGTGGTGTATTTTTAACATTGCTTTACATGTATTGATTTTACCTTATTATCTTAACTATGTAAAGTGTAAAAAATAGTAAGCAACTGCAACACAAGCACAATTTCACAATATCGCTGTGTATCATTGCTCATTCGACTTTGCTTCTGTTGCTATTGAATGCGAGAATTCTCAGCTCCGTCAGATGTTTAGGGCAGGGGTCAGTTCTCTACTTGTTGTATTTTTAAGAGCCTGGGAATATACATGTGGGCTCAGACATAGCTCCGAGTGACAAACTGAGACATCGGAATACATAAAGCCAGTTTATCTAATTTTACGAACAGCTGTTAATTAGTTTGTTTTGCCAAACTCCCAAATCACATCCTAGAAATAGCTAACGAAGCGAAGCATTTTACGCCACGTCTATTTCTGTGGTTACGTCTGCACAATAAATCGTGCTCTTTAATCTCATAATAAAACTGTAGATGTAAAAATAGCAATCATCCGAGGAAGTGGCATGTGGCCTCCGCGCGTTACAAGAAGTTGGATTCTAAACATAAACAGTCAGTGGAATGTCGCATTCTGCAGAGCAGAACTTTTATTTTTAGGACTCGGGTTCTGTATTTTACTATCTACTATATATTCTACTATCCATATTTGTATGTATGAAGTCATCGTCCTTTTATGTTCCTCACTTTTATTATTTTATGTTTAAAAAATATAGAACTACCGTAAACTGTTTTGGTAAGGCTCTCGACAAATATGTGGGCCATGCAGTTGTGGGGAATGTTTAAAAATGAAAAAAAAAAAGATACCAAAAACTTGGGATGATCATGCACGTCATTGTCATTTTTTCAAAGCATGATAACAAAAAAAAACCACTTTGATGTCAAAGACCACGTTCAGTATTTGGTCAGTATTTTACATCAGTATTTGAAGCCAAAACCAGGAGTGGAACAATCAGAAGAAAAGTATAATAGAAACATATGCACCACTTCTGTATTTATCACCCACTCCTGGTTTGGGCTTATAAATACTGAGGTAAAATACTGACCAAATACTGAACATGTGAACACGGCCTTAAGGTTTTCAAATTTCAGAACTATCACATTTTTTGTAACATGGGCTTACCAGGGATGTCTTAATGTGAAGGCTGTTAATTGTATTACTTTGGTCTCTCAAATGTTCTGTATATTATAGGTTTTTAAAGGGGGGATGTTGAAAGGAACATCCTCTGCCCAAGTATCTTATCAGGCTACATGAATGTCAAAGACAGTGTCTAACATCACTGTCAGTTCTGCAGCCAATGGTAAAGCTACTTTGCGGTCTTCTCACTGAGAATTTAAACCTGTTAGTACTGAGTGCTCCGATTTTATTTCATTAATTAAAAATTCTGATGCAGAACATAGGGGAAATTGTGTTAAATGGAGCGAGAGCCCTAAGTATTAATAGTATTATGTGCAGTGGACAAGAAGAAAATCTGAGATTAAATTTCACCCAATATCTGAGTGATGTCAGAGAAGGGGGGCATCATTTTGGCAATTTATGTAAAGCTCAGCAACATTAATATTTATTTTTCTCACTTTGTATAGTGCCAGTAGCACTTTATAGACATAATTATTATCGCTGACCCCATTGGGGGGGCTCACAATCTATATCCCCTATCAGTATGTCTTTGGAATGTGGGAGGAAACTGAAGAACTCGTAGGAAACCCCCACAAACACGGGGAGAACATACAAACTCCTTGCAGATGTTGTCCTCGTGTGATTTGAACCCAGGACCCCTGTGCTGCAGGGCTGCTGTGCTAACCACTGCGCCACCGTGCTGGACGTCATAGAGAGATTTTTCCAAGAGCTTGGACAAAGAGGTGGACCCATCTTTCCCCCGACATCATCTGTTTGGGGAGAGTCAGTTTCACCAAAAACTAGCTAATTTGGCCAACTTACTTTAATTTGTATTGGCCAGTAGAATAAAGCATCATATTCATCTCTGTAGATTACACTTTTTAACTACAGTAACTTATGTTATTGGTAGGCAGAATTTGTAACCTAAAGTGAATGGATCCAACAAATCTCTTTTCTTGTTCTTTTCAGGATAACAAAGCCTTTAACATTTGCAGACTGTGTTGGGAATGAACTGCCTTTAGGATGGGAATTGGTTTACGATCAGCAAATTGGTGTTTATTATATGGACCATATAAACCGTAAGTTTCTTGTCCTAACATTAGGAAGATTAGAAACATGTTAGGTTCTTTCCTTTCTGGCTCCTGGCCACAGATATTAAACCTATGAATAGATCTCAATTAACTGTATAGATGGATGTTATACTGCATTGTTCTAAAAAGACCTTCAAAACAGAATTTTTAAAGGGGTAGAATTTTTTTTTACAATGTTTAAATCTCTAAATACCTTTTAATTAGCTTAATCGTATTGGTTATCTCTAGGGAAGTAAACGCTCATACAATACAATAGCTGCTGTGACCTGGAAATGACTTGTCAGTACATGGTATAGAGATTCCTACTGCACATGCTCACAGGCACCTGTTCTAATATCCTGGGTCAGGTTTTTGTCAGTTTAACGAGATGATGGCCATTTGATTGTAATATAGTGATTACCTGACTAGACAAAAATATTGTTTTATTGACAATTTAAGGTATTTATGAATTTGTTCTAAATTACCTTTTCTTCCTTTCTTTATTAATTTTATTTCTGGAGATCCCTTTTAAAAGGAACCTGACTGTGGATACAAGCTTCCCATTTTTTGGGCAGCATGTATCAGACACTGGCTGCATGGTTTCAGCTAGTTACGATTGACTCTGTAACGCAGCGGCATTTCAGATGTATTGTAAGAGCCGGTAGGGACCAAACAATTGAGCGGCTAGTTGGACAGGTGGCTCTCCGGTGGCTTCTCCCTGCCTGCTACCCTTAGGTGACAGGTCCCACCATGTATGCCTGCATAGTGAGTGACCTGTCGCTCCATGGGAGCAGGCGAGGAGAAGCCACAAGGGACCCACCTGTACGACCAAAGCATTTCAGAGTCAGACATACCTGGCTGAAATACTACAGCCAGTATTTGATACATGGTAGCCCATGGATTAGGCAGCATGTATCAGCTGTCAGGTTCCTTTTAAGACTATGATTTCTCTATGGAATTTTTTACCTAGTGCATGTTCTGGTAAGAAACTTATCATGGTGTACATGTCACTGAACTGTAGAAAAAAAAATGTTGCTTATCTGGCAGTGCATAGACTGATCTGATGATCTTCTGTGATTAGACTGAGTAGAGCAAAAATATCAGATGCATCTAACAACGTAAAAAAAATCACTTTATTCCCAACAAATTAGTAAATGACAGTGCACTGAGTGTAATTCTTCATTGCCCAGTTTTCACAATTTGTCTGTGGTGCATCATCACGTCCAAGGTCAGGCACCTGAGGATTTCCATCCATCGAAGTCCAACATCACATATCATTGGATCAGTCTGAAATCAGTCACATGCTGACAATCTAATGAAATGTTTTCCTTTGGCATGTATTTCTAGCAATGCTCTCAGTTTAATATTTTGCATGTCTTCTTGTTGGCTTGAAGAAATCACACAAATTGAGGACCCTCGAGAGCAATGGAGAAGAGAACAAGAGCGGATGCTGAAGGAATATTTGGTCGTAGCCCAGGAGGCTCTTAATGCCAAAAAGGAGATTTATCAAATCAAGCAGCAGCGGTTCGAGTTGGCTCAGGAAGAATATCAGCAACTCCATGACCTTTGTGAGGATGACAATCGTTCCCATGCCAGTTGTGAGTACATAGATGGGCCCTGCCTCTTATATCTAGCACAGCTTTTCTGCAGAACACTTCTTCTCCATTAACGACAATGTTATAACGGAGTGTAAAGTATAAGCCAAAGCATACTTTCTAGTCTTGTAATATGGATCCACAGATGGTCTTTTAACCATGCCGATGAACTTTTGTTTTGTTATAGGCTGATGTATGATGTTTGGTCAAAATTGTGTTCATAGAAATACATATACTGTTATGCCTTTGTGTTGGTGTTTTGGGGTGTAATGGGAACTACATAAACTGTTTATGGGCACCTATTTTTTACCACAATAAAGTGTGTTTTTTAATTTACTATACATACTGGATGTTGGCAATATGCACACATACCAACATCCATGACGGATGCACCCTGTTCAGATTTCCGGAGAGTCAATGTGAGAAGCTAACTTTAAAGGAGTTCTCAACTACTCTTATGTTAATGACATATCCTAAGGTAAGTCGTCAAAATGAGACGTGGGGAGTCCAACACTCGGCTTCCCCAGTTAATAGCTGCTTTGGCAGTGGGCCAAACAGTGTGACAGTGCGATGATATTCTGCTCTTTACGTCATTTACATCTTCGTAGCATTAATATAGTGGCCGTAGTGGTTTAGAAAGATTAAAACTTCAGGCATGTTCCTTGTAATAGAATAGATGGGTATCATGACTGATGAATGTGTTAGAAATCTATATGAAAAGCTGAAGATTTTTCTAGTATATTTGTGCTTTCTGAGGGTTTTTCTAGGCGTGTACTATGGAGGACAGAGAATGAACTTCAATCCAATATTGCAGCCAGCATGCAGCCGGCGGGTAAGGAAAGGGTGAATCAAACACCCGAAAACCTCGCCCCTATGGCTGAAAATTGTTCCCTCCAAATTCAGGTGACAGAGTCCTTTTAAGTTCCCATGATGAGTTATTGGGGAGTTTTTGACGCTATGCATTTTTGCTACACCCAAAACGCGATATCTTTCATTTCCAGCAAAATTGATAGAAATCTCATGTCTGCACTGGGTTTTTTTTTACGCAGTGTCAACTGACCTGGAATTTGCAACAGAACAATTTCTCTGGCAGATATGCTGAGTTTTAGGTATGGATTTTCCCTATAGAATTGCATTAGATGCAGAGAATCCGCAGGTAAAAAAGACATACGAGTTAAAAACGCATGAAATCTGCACATTACTGTTTCAATAAATTTTGCCAACCTGAATACTGGGAAGTATCAAAAACAAAGCAACTTTATACCAAAAAAGAGCTAAAAACCGCAGCGTCAATCATGAAATAAAAGCATTCAAACACTTAATGAAAAAAAAACAACAATAACCTGATTTAGGTAATAGGTGCAGAAATGCTGCTGGAAAACTGCAACGTTAAAAACTAACCAAATACTCATCGTGGGAACATAGTCTCAGGGTATGTGTCCAAATTCAGGATTGCATCAGGATTTGGTCAGGATTTTTCATCAGTATTTGTAAGCCAAAACCAGGAGTGGGTGATAAATGCAAAAGTGGAGCATATGTTTATATTATACTTTTCCTCTAATTGTTCCACTCCTGGTTTTGGCTTACAAATACTGATGAAAAATCCTGACCAAATCCTGATGCAATCCTGAATGTGGACACATACCCTTAGTTTCCATGAGATCTGGCTCCACCTAAATCATATGTGTCACTATATTTCACAATACAGACTTCAATCATTATAACCTACGACTCTTAAAACTGATGTACTTTCTTTGTAAATCCAGTTCAGAGCAACTGTATAATCCCCCCAAAAATGACATTTTATGAGTCCAACTAAAGGCGCACTCGTAAAATGCTCATTTTTATTTTAGCCTGGGAAAGTTTTAAAAATATAATTCTAAAGTTTTAAAAATATTATGAAGCCATTCCAACACAGATGGGCACAGTAAGTATATCAGCCTCATCGGGTCTAACAGATCAGCTAATAAATGTATGTAGTATGTATTGAGAAATCTGGCAATCGATTTTTTTCTTTCTTTTACACATAGCACTTTTCCAGAAGAAGGTTGGACATATAGGACCTTGTGATGTATTCTTAGTTTATAGACTCGCCATATGCAATCAAATACAGAGCTGTACGTCCAATCATCATGTGTAATAGATCATAAAGTAATAAAGTGAATTTACTCTCCAAAACCTTATTTCTATTTCATAGACAACAGCGGCGTATTCACATGTAGCTTTAATGGTGCATCCAAAACCCGCAGCAATTTTGCTCTGTAGCTAGGAGCTACTGATTTAACAACAGCAGCATTTTGCTGCAAAACTGTATATGATCATAAGCCATATTTGCCATATGTTGGCCATAACTCAGAACTGTGGTTAATTATTTGCCGCAACATTAGCATGTCTCGTGAATGCACATTAATGATCACATTTCTTTTTCTTGCATGTCTCGTAGACTTCGTAGTCTGGTCGCTGTTTTCCACTCTTTAGATAAGAATGTCATCTGGCAGCGGCCTATGTGTGTAGGCCAAACCTAAGACAAAGCCTTTCTTTATATAAACTACTGCAACCCACATGTTTGTTCCCACTGCGCTGTGTGAGCTAGTGATGGCGCATACATAACTAAAAAGGTTAATATTTCATTGGAGTCGTTTTCAAACAAGCGGATTACAGAGCAGAGATTGCCTTAATGTTATCGCACTAGTGAAGAGTCGTCATTTCTTAAAAAGCTGTATATTATAGTTTATTCTTCTTCTCCTTGTGGAGGTTTTCCTGTAGTGAATCACAGCCACCCACATATCACACGTCTTCTTCTTGTGTTATATCAGTGGTAGCGCTCCATGGATGAAATGACCAGGGAAGGTGATGTCATGGGAGAATGTGGAGTAGTTTCAGTAGTTCTGAATTTATCTCTGTGCCTAATATTACCAAGCAGAACAAATTGTAGTAACTAACAACTCCACCCACAGATCCAGAATGATCTTTTTCTTATTATATCCAATTTGTCTGGATTATTTCAATAAAAAGATTCAAATTTTATGTTCAAAGGTTCATCAGAACTTCACCAATAGGGTGCAGTCTGACGGCCGTATAAATCCGAGTGACATAGGAACACTGTGCATGGACTGGCCGGTGGCTCTACTGACCCGAGCATGGCAGCTGCATAGGAATACATGACCCTGTCAGGCTCAGGTCGGGAGAGCCGCCGGCCAGTCCTGTACGGCCTTCCATTTCACTATGATTTATACAACCGTTTAAGTGCGTTCTTGCGTGATTTTGTAGTTTTTCAGTCTGATGCACACTAACATCACTCTCGCTATAGACTTGATGTATTTCTGCTCATTTTTTAGCACTTTGTAATATAATTGTCTATGCTTCATAATGCTTTTTTGAATCTCAAGTGCGTTATTCTTCTTACATTCAGTACAACTAGCAGAATCTTTTGATGGAACTGATCTGATCGTTCCTCATAGATCTTAGAAACACAGCTCTTCCAAACATTAAGAGACCACCACATCAAAACCCTTTCATGGGCAGTCCAATCTCCAGACCTGAACTCCATTGAAAACCTCTGGAATGTAATCAAGAGGAGGATGGATAGTCACAAGCCATCAAACAAAGAACTGCTTAAATTTTTGTGCCAGAAGCAGTGTGAAAGACTGGTGGAAAGCATGAGCATGCCAAGACGCATGAAAGCTGTTATTAAAAATCATGGTTATGCCACAAAATACTGATTTCTGAACTCTACCCGAGTTAAAGCATTAGTATTGTTGTTTCTAAATGATTATGAACTTGTTTTATTTCCATTATTTGAGGTCTGAAAGCACTTTTTTTTTTATTTTGACCATTTTTCTTTGTCAGAAAAAAACTACAAAATATATTGCTTGGAACTTCGGAGACATGTTGTCAGAAGTTTATAGAATAAAAGAACAATTTACATTTTACTCAGAAATATACCTATAAAGAGAAAAATCAGACAAACTGAACATTTTGCAGTGGTCTCTTTATTTTTGCCAGAGCTGTACACTGTGTGCAGAATTATTAGGCAAGTTGTATTTTAGAGGATTATTTTTATTATTGATCAACAACAATGTTCTCAATCAACCCAAAAGATCTCATAAATATCAAAGCTTAATCTTTTTGGAAGTTGAAGTGGTTTTTTTTTTTAGATTTGGCTATCTTAGGAGAATATGTTTGTGTAGGTAACTATTACTGTGCAAAATTATTAGGCAGCTTAATAAAAAACAAATATATTCCCATCTAACTTGTTTATTTTCACCAGGTAAACCAATATACCGTATATACTCGAGTATAAGCCGACCTCCCTAATTTTGCCACAAAAAACTGGGAAAACTTACTGACTCGAGTATAAGCCTAGGGGGGAAAATGCAGCAGCTACCGGTGAATTTCAAAAATTAAAATAGATGCTCCATATAAAGCTGTGCCACATATAATGCTCTGCACCGTTCAGTATGACCCCATAGATGCTCCATATATAAAGCTGTGCCACGTATAATGCTCTGCACCGTTCATTATGGCCCCATAGATGCTCGACATAAAGCTGTGCCATATAGAATGCATATATAATGCTCTGCACCGTTCATTATGGCCCCATAGATGCTCCACATAAAGTTGTGCCATATAGAATGCTCTGCACTGTTCATTATGGCCCCATAGATGCTCCACATAAAACTGTGCCATATAGAATGCTCTGCATCGTTCAGTATGGCCCCATTGATGCTCCACATAAAGCTGCCCCATATAGAATGCTCTGCACTGTTCAGTATGGCCCCATAGATGCTCCATATAAAGCTGTGTCCCATATAGCATGCTCTGCACCTTTATTTATGGCTCCATAGATGCTCCACATAAAGCTGCCCCATATAGAATGCTATGCACCGTTCATTATGGCCCCATAGATGCTCCACATAAAGCTGCCCCATATAGAATGCTATGCACCATTCATTATGGCCCCATAGACGCTCCATATAAATCTGTGCAATGTATAATGCTGCTGCAATAAAAAAAAAAAACAACATACTCACCTCTCTTGCTTGCAGCTCCTCAGCGTCCCGTCTCTGCATCTCTCCGCACTGACTGTTCAGGCAGAGGGTGGCGCGCACACTAGTACGTCATCGCGCCCTCTGACCTGAACAGTCACTGCAAGAGGACGCGAAGACGGAGCGGCGCCTGGCGGGTGGAACGCGGACAGGTAACTATGACATACTTACCTGCTCTTGGCGTCCCTGGCTCCTTCCCCCGGACAGCTGGTCTCCGGGTGCTGCAGCCTCTTCCTCTGTCAGCGGTCACCATTACCGCTCATTAGAGAAATGAATATGCAGCTCCACCCCTATGGGAGTGGAGTCCATATTCATAACTTTAATGAGCGGTACCATGTGACCGCTGAACAGGGGAAGAGCTGTGGCACCGAAGACCGTGGAACAGGGGAGCTCCAGGAGCGCCGGGACTAGGTGAGTATGCGACACGCTCTCTCCCCCTCTCCCGCCGACCCCACCGCCGACCGTGACTCGAGTATAAGCCGAGAGGGGAACTTTCAGCTCAAAAATTTGGGCTGAAAATCTCGGCTTATACTTGAGTATATACGGTAACTGCGCGAAATTTGGAAATAAACATTTCTGACATGCAAAAACA
The DNA here is from genome assembly GCF_032444005.1 of Ranitomeya imitator. Lineage (NCBI taxonomy): Eukaryota > Metazoa > Chordata > Amphibia > Anura > Dendrobatidae > Ranitomeya > Ranitomeya imitator. Next base: position 167,574,538 of record NC_091284.1, read on the forward strand.
AAAATCCAAAAAATTAGTGACCAATATAGCCACCTTTCTTTATTATGACGCTCAACAGCCTTCGATCCATAGATTCTGTCAGTTACTTGATCTGTTTATGATCAACATTGCATGCAGCAGCCACCACAGCCTTCCAGACACTGTTCCGAGAGGTGTACTGTTTTGCCTCCCTGTAGATCTCACATTTTATGAGGGACCACAGGTTCTCTATGGGGTTCAGATCAGGTGAACAAGGGGGCCATGTCATTATTTTTTCTTCTTTGAGACCGTTACTGGCCAGCCACACTGTGGAGTAGTTGGAGGCATGTGATGGAGCATTGTCCTGCATGAAAATCATGTTTTTCTTGAACGATACCGACTTCTTCTTGCTTGAAGAAGTCGGTATTCCAGAAACTGGCAGTAGGTCTGGAAGTTGAGCTTCACTCCATCCTCAACCCGAAAAGGTCCCACAAGTTCATCTTTGATGATACCAGCCCATACCAGTACCCCACCTCCACCTTGCTGGCGTCTGAGTGGAGCTCTCTGCCCTTTACTGATCCAGCCTTTGGCCCATCCATCAGGCCCATCAAGAGTCACTCCCATTTCATCAGTCCATAAAACCTTTGAAAAGTCAGTCTTAAGATATTTCTTGGCCCAGTCTTGACGTTTTATCTTATGTTTCTTGTTCAAAGGTGGTCATTTTTCAGCCTTCCTTACCTTGGTCATGTCCCTGAGTTTTTGTTACTCCAATAATGTTGTAGCTCAGCTCTGAAATATGGCAAAACTGGTGGCAAATGGCATCTTGGCAGCTTCACGCTTGATTTTCCTCAATTCATGGGCAGTTATTTTGCACTTTTTTTGCCCAACACGCTTCTTGCGACCCTGTTGGCTATTTGCCATGAAACGCTTCATTGTTTGGTGATCACTCTTCAAAGGCTTGGCAATTTCAAGACTGCTGCATCCCTCTGCAAGACATCTCACAATTTTGGACTCTTCAGAGCCCGTCAAATCTCTCTTCTGACCCATTTTGCCAAAGGAAAGGAAGTTGCCTAATAATTAAGCACACCTTATATAGGGTTTTGATGTCATTAGACAACACCCCTCCTCATTACAGAGATGCACATCACCTGATTTACTTAATTGGTAGTTGGCTCTCAAGCCTGAACAGCTTGGAGTAGGACAACATGTATAAAAAGTATCATATGATCAAAATACAACTTGCCTAATAATTCTGCACACAGTGCAATATACTATTGTTTTTAAGGACTGAATATGGACCCTCATAGTTGAGGCCAACTACTTATGTGTGAATATGAATGGGCAACCTGAGTGTTACAAAACTGACCTCTGACCCTGGTAATTACCGGTATAATACTATTCCACTACAAAAAAATAAGTAGAGCATTAAAGCTACAGTAGGTTGCAGCAGGAAGTACTTTAAAAGGAACCTGTCACTAGATTCATGCTGCCCGAACTATAGGCAGCATGAATCAGACCCTGGGAGCATGATTGCAGCTAAGTATGTCTTTCTTGGTAACATTGCAATGTTTCAGGGAAGACCTGGTTTAAAACTCCAGCTGTGCACTATTAGGAGAGAACTTGCTAGCCTTGCACCGTCTCTGGCCTGGTTCTTCCCACTCAAGGTGATTGACAGGTCTCTTCCTTGTGTGTACATAGAGTTATCAGGGAAGAAATGAGGAATCCAGCTCAACGAGATAGTGAAAAAACTCTTTTCTTTATTCACTTGGAAAATGTGTTCAGTAGAGGATAAAAACATCAGCCATTACAAAGAATAAAATATAATATATATCGCATTTTATTCTTTGTAATGGCTGATGTTTTTATCCTCTACTGAACACATTTTCCAAGTGAATAAAGAAAAGAGTTTTTTCACTATCTCGTTGAGCTGGATTCCTCATTTCTTCCCTGACTTCTCCATGCCTTGACACAGCGGTTCCGTGCTCCGAGTTTCCAAGGATGTCGATCATGGTGAGCTGGACTTTGCTCTATTTTGTACATAGAGTTATACCTTTGACTCACCTGGGTTGGGGCGAGGAGAACTGCAGCGGACTAGTCAGGACTCTCCCTATAGTCTCCTGTTGGATTTTCAAACTATGTATTCTCTAAAAAATTCTCTGAAGCATTTCAGAGGAAAAACATACCTGGCTGCTTTCGTGAGATCATGCTCTTCTGATTCATGCTGCCTCTGGTTTGGCTAACATGAATCTAGTGACCCGTTCCCTTAAAAATTCAGTCCTGTCACAATATGTTGTATGTAGGATTAGATGGGGTTTTCACACTTAAGCCATCATCACATATCCTTGCATCGTACTTGACAAATTTTGATGATAGTCATCAAAGAGATTGTCAGTTTTGCATCACAAAAATCATATACAAGAAACCTTCCAGAAACACTGATTTCAGGTGATTTTTGTTTAATCTTGGGGATTTACAGACTCTTCAGAAAGTCCAGGAAGTCTCCCACATCCTTGAGTCATTATTACCTGTACCCAGGCTTGGACTGGCCTCCTGGGGAACAGGTGAATCCACCGGTGGGTCCCTGCACTTTACACAATACACTACATACACACCAAGCCACTATTTCATTGTTCATTCAATCATTCGTTAATTTAAAATACTTCCCAGTTTATTACATAGGAGCATAGGTAAACTTGTGAATGCAGGTATTGGAATAATTGCATGTAGTAGAAATTGGGCTCGGAGTCAATGTAACTGGTAGGCCCTAAGCACCCAAATCTGACACTGACTATGGTGTTGAGGAGTCCGGATGAAGTGATCGTCGAGCTTGCTCGCTGCTGGTTTTTACAACTCTAAGCCGAGTGACAGGATTTGTCTGGGAAACAGAAATATTACTGTATGCTATTTCTTTTTGTACTTTACATTATTACTGTGCAATGAGATAAACCAAAATTGCAGTAAAATTACTCTTCTAGAGGACTATACAGTATACAAAAATGGTTAGTATACTCTAATACATGAAATGTAATACTGGCCCAAATAGACCTATATTGTAAACTGTGTGTCATGTCATCGGTCTTGTGTATTCAATGCCTTTCTTGTGGAAAAAATGAAAGAACTCCCATAGTTAGGCAGGACAACATATTTGGGATCTGTCTAATAAAGATCTTTAAAAACTATTTTTCCCTCAAATTTTCCTGTCTCAAAGACCCACTTTGCAGTATTGTTAAATGTGTAACACATTATTCTATTACTGTCTTCATTATCACATTGTTATTAATAATGGCATTTTTTTCTTTCAGCTTTTTCAGGGTTTTCCACAAACACAAAATATGATCCACATCAAATCAAGGCTGAAATAGCAAGTCGGCGAGACAGGGTAATTGAAAATATTGCTTTCTTATAAAATAAAGGTGTTCTCTTTGTTGAAGAAAACGCTGACTATCATCTGTATGTTGTACTTGTGCCTATAATCTTAAAGGGATTGTCTAATCTTAAAGAAGCACTCCTCTCATCAAAATTTTTATCCTCTTAATATATTGCAATCATATTACATAATCCTGTGTACTTACAATTGCTCATTTTGCCTTTCTACCAAGCTAATTCTTCTCTTTTCCATTAGATCTATGATATCACGTGATTATAAACTGACTTGCTGAATCCTTCTAAGCTCTATGTAGAAACAGGAGGTCAATTTTCCCTGCACAAGTCATAAGTCACTGCAGACTATGGCAGCGGGAGGAGGGAGCAGCTGAGTCAGGAGTTCAAGAGAGGGATGGTTTCTGCAGGGACAAGAGACTTCCTATTTCTTCATGCAGCAGAGAACAGAAGAATTAGGGCAAAATGAGCCATAGTAAGTACACAGTGCTATAGAATATGGTGATTGTAATAAAATAAAAAAATAAAACTGATGGGAGTGCTTCTTTAACAAAGATTAAAACAATAAAACATTATTTTATCTTCTCAAGAACAGAGAGATTTTTAATGCTGTCATCTACAGTTTTTTGACTAGTGGCAGAACTGTAGAAAAAAGACTTGGAGCGCAGATCTAAAAATCATTCATTGATCGAATGCTGCTAGGCAAAAATTTACAAAACTGTACATGTGGTTCTTAGTTTACCATTCTGGTTAGGCTGTATGAAGCCCACTGCCACGTCACGGCGAGCCTCTCAGTGGGTCCCTAACTTTTATAGCCTTAACCTGGTGCCTGAGTCTCCATGACTCCAGGCCATACTGCCTCACAGGCATAAAGCAGCAACAATGGCCGCCACACAACACCAATACCAAGCAGCTTGTTGACTAGGTCCCTGGCCACTACTACAGTCTATCAGAGGATCAGAGGTAGCCAGGTTCCCAGACATGGAGTGGCAGACCATTTGCAGACTTTGTTTTGAGTTTGCAAACACAGCTCTGAAGATAGCTGGATTGCTGGTTGTGACCAGCTTTGGTTTCCTATTCTTTTGCATGTTTAGCACACTTAAATGTTTCAAATCACCAAACAAATTTAAATATTAGCCAAAGATAACACAACAAAACACAAACTGTAGTTTTTATTTGAAGGTATTTATTGTTAAGGGAAAAAGAAATCCAGCCCTACAGCGCCCTGTGTGAATAAATGATTGACCCATCCCAATTAAAATATACCGTAAATTGACTGTGGTTTATCTCATCTTTGGGAAGCGGAGTTCAATTTCCTTAGCCACACTTAGGCCTTATTACTGCGACCATCTCAATCAAGGAATCATTTAAATAGGAACTTCCTGACAAGTTGAAGTAGACCAGAAGGTCCTCAAAAGCTAGACGTCATACCGTGATCTAAGGACTTTCTGGAACAAATGAGGAACAAAGTAATTGAGATCTATCAGTCTGGAAAAGGTTATAAAGCCATTTCTAAAGCTTTGGGACTCCAGCAAACCACAGCGAGAGCAATTATCCACAAATGGCAAAAACATGGAACAGTGGTGAACCTTTCCAGGAGTGGGTGGCCTACTAAAATTCCCCCAGAGCGCAGCAACGACTCATCCAAGAGGTCACAAAAGACCCCACAACAAGATCCAAAGAACTACAGGTCCCACTTGCTTCAGTTAAGGTCAGTGTTCATAACTCCACCATAAGAAAGAGACTGGGAAAAATGGCCTGCATGGCAGAGTTCCAAGATGAAAACACCTGCTGAGCAATAAGAACATGAAGGCTCATCTCAGTTGTGCCACAAAACATCTTGATGATACCCAAGACTTTCAGGGGAAAACTCTGTGGACTGTCTTAACCAAAACTGAACTTTTTGGACGGTGTATGCCCCATTGCCTCTGGCATAGAAGTAACACAGCATTTTAGAAAAGGAACATCATACCAACAGTAAAATGTGGTGGTAGTGTTATGGTCTGGGGCTGTTTTTCTGCACCAGGACCTAGAAAACTTGCTGTGGTAAATGGAACCATGAATTCAGGCTTCTATCAGAAAAAGCCTAACTGATAATGTCCGGCCATCTGTTTGTGACCTCAAGCTGAAGCGCCCTTAGGTTATGCAGCAGGACAATGATCCAAAGCACTCTAGCAAGTCCACCTCTGAATGGCTTAAGAAAAAATAAATTAGGACTTTGGAGTGGCCTAGTCAAAGTCCTGACCTTAATCTGATTGAGATGCTATGGAATGACCTTAAAAAGGGCGTTCATGCTTGGAAACCCTCCATTGCTGAATTACAACAATTCTGCAAAGATGAGAGGGCCAAAATTCCTCCAGGGTGTTTTAAACGACTCATTGCCAGTTATCGTAAATGCTTGGTTGCACTTGCTGCTGCTACGGGTGGTCCAACCAGTTATAGAACTTAGGCGCAATCACGTTTTTACACAGGGTCCTGTAGGTTTGAATTTATTTTTCCCTTAATAATAAAGACCTTCATTTAAAAACTGCATTTTTTGATTACTTGTGTTGGCTTTGTCTAATATTGTTGTTTGGTGATCTGAAATAAACATGCAAAAGAATAGGAAACCAGGAAGGGTCAAACAACTGTAGATGTGCACAAATTAAATTCTGTTTGAGAATTTCACCTTGTTTCCCGTTTACCAAGGTTTTACCAAGGTTTTATTATTTCTGAACAGTTTGGATGTAAAAAAAAAAATAGGGACAGGCAATATTTTTTAGATACATTGGAAAAACATAATAAATCATTAATTGATGCAAATTTACTGCCCATAATTCTGATATGAAAAGATGAACTGCATTCACTGGACTGTAAAATGATGATGATTACAGTCATAAGAATCTGTGTAAACCTCACTCGGGAGCCACCTGCTTTCAGGCGTCCCTGAAGCAAATTCAGTCAGCCCTACCAGCACTATGAGCAGCCGTTGTAAGCATACCGGGCACTGACTGACAGCCGTCCGTGCAGTGCATCAGTGCAGAGTTGGCCATCAGTCAGTGTCGGGGCATTCTTACAGCCGCTGTGAGCGGTGACTGTAATGCTTTGGGCACGCCACACTTTCAGTACTGCTACTGGACACCTTTATAACACTATCAACCTACAGATTAACCCCATAAATGCAGGTTAATATCATTATCGGACTTGACAGGTTCCCTTTAAAGGACTGCCTCCAAATTTCTGGACTGTTGGTAACCCTCCCCCTCACCAGTAAAGGGAGGAGGTGAGGAAACATTGGACTCTTGGATACAATGCCTATGTCTCTGCTATATGCTTTCTTCTTGGCTATTAACTAAAAGTAACAATTGTATATGGCTACCAATCAAATAGGTGTGAGATACGCAAGGTAGAAGTACGGTATATATAAATAAAATACAACCTGTAATATAAATCTTTAAAATGTGTGGCCCTCTGTCTAATGAGATCAATGACCGTTCAAGACAAACAATCATAAAATCACATAGAAATCATCACAAGAGTATAGTCACCTATATCTAGGAGGAAATTGTCCACCTGCACAAAAAAGGGAGTTTGTATCAAAATAGTGTAAAGTCCCTTTAAGAGTGCATATATATGCAACTGTGTCACTGGGTATTGAGAACCCGGACACAGTATACCATGAACAAAAGCATTTTTCTTGCACAATAACGCTCTGTCTAGAAAAATATGACTTTATCTTGATATACAAGAATGTTATATACTGATATAAAGGAACAATCTGTCTTGCGTTCATAGGTTGGACTAGATCGTGTTCCAGTGTAGATGAGGATCCTAGTTGTCCAAAGAGGTGGGGGGGGGGCTAAATTCTTTGCCACACATTACCCAACCACAGAGGATTAAATGGGATCCATTTTAGAAAAGCCCCATATTGGTCCCGACGCGTTTAATTTTGCAAATCATCGGGGGAGATGCCATGGAGAGTCTTAAAATAGAACAAAGAGTGATGGGTACATGCCCATCCTATAATTTATATATACTTCTACCTTGTGTATCTCACACCTGAGACTCAATATTTTGTGTGGACTTCTTATTTTAGTATACTAGTAAAACGATATTCTGCCAGTTGAGAAAATCTTACTATGTCCAATAGTTTACAGCCATAAATGGAAAACAGACAATTATGAACTGTACTTTAACCATAGGTATCATTTCTTAGCTTTCTAGGTTAAAACGAGAGCTGACATTGATGAAGCAAGAACTTCAGTTCAAAGAGAAGGGAGTGGAGACTCTGCAAGAGTAAGTTAATTACAGGTCTTGATGTGAAGCTACAGAAGTGTCCACCCTTACCTTTCCTCAGACTTTTTACAATTCGATCATTCAATTTATTCTGTTGAAATTCTAGCAAGACCCTCGAGAGTCTACAATTCAGATCAGAGCCACTGGATTTACAGTAGAGACACATAAACAATTACCGAAAGAGTAGTGTGAAATGTTTTTTTTCTCAAAGTTAAAAAGGCTGAGGAAGGACACATATGTACATGTACTCTGGATTGCTCTAGTTTTTCATAGAAAAATATTTAGAATTGAGAGTCCTCCTCAGTGGTTGATACCGTTTAATGGCTAACTGAAAAGATGGTAACAAATTGCAAGCTATAGAGACTACACAGGTCTCTTCATCAGGCTTCTTGTCACCTGTCTTATCCATTTTTTTTTCTGTGCTAAGTTGTGCATAAATGTGTGATTCTTCAGGATTTCTATTAGTGGTTGCCTGATGAAGAGACCTGTGTAGTCTCGAAAGCTTGCAATTTGTTACCATCTTTTCAGTTAGCCATTAAACGGTATCAACCACTGAGGACTCTCAATTCTAAATATTTTCTATCTACTGGGTAACACGGTACCAAGATATATTGCTTTCCTGTGCACCTAATAACTTTACAGGCACACACACCTTTTTTTTTTTTTTTTAAATAAATAATAATAATCTTTATATAGCACTAACATGTTCCGCAGCGCTTTACAGTTTGCACATTTTATCATCACTGTCCCCGATGGGGCTCACAATCTAAATTCCCTATCAGTATGTCGTTGGAGTGTGGGAGGAAACTGGAGTACCCGGTGGAAACCCACGCAAATACGGGGAGAACATACACACTCCTTGCAGATGTTGTCCGAGATTAGAACCCAGGACCCCAGCTCCGCAAGGCTGCAGTGCTATCCACTGAGCCACCGTGGATCTTTATTGATATTTTCCAACAATTTTTTTTAACAAACGTAATACATAGCACAATGAAGGGAGGGGAATGTGAAGGGGAAGGGAAAAGAAGAAAGGGAAAAAAGAAAAACCAGACAGTCGTCACCTTAATCATAATACATACAAAGAAAATATATTTCTTTGGATGTCCTGACAATATAGTCATTTCTATTGCTCATGAAATAAACATGGTTTCCATCCCAAGGGATCCTCCTTGTTAAATAGAGCCCAGTCTATGTGCCATGACTCAGGTATCCCAGGGCAAAGGGCTCCTTCCCTTTCCATAACTCTAGGGGGCACCCTATCTATCCCTGTTCCCCGGATTACTTCTAATGGTGATGACGACGGGGCCACATACCTTTCTGAACTCCTGAACCATGCAGCAATGAAGCTAGCTCTGGCAATGCATGCTTGCCAGAGTCCAGTTTATATATCAGAGGGGAGTGGCCAAAAGTGAACAGCTGAGAGCTTAAATGCAGGTAAGCTTCCAAGAGCTCTCAACTGAGCAGATTAACCCCTGAACTGCTAGAAGTAACCTGCACCATTTAATATGAAGGAGAAGTGCTTCTAGTCAGTGCAGGAGTAGGAAAAATCAGACGGAGCGGTCTTCTGGCTCCTCTCTGTCATGGTAAACCCATGACAGTATACCCCCTTCTACGAGGGAGCTTCAGAACCTCAGGGCCGGATTTATCAGGGTGTACTGCGTGAAAAGACCGGATCAACCTGACTGCATGTACGTCAGATTCTGGTACCCACATCCTCACTCTTGACCGTAACCCTTCCAGTGTACCAGCAGGTCGCACACGGAGCTGTACGCCACTTATCGCCTCACCTGATTCATTAAGAAGTGTCTTGGTAGGGTACCAAGTGCCAAGCAAAAAAATTATATATTAACAAAATCACTATGGAAAATCACTAAATATGGAAAAAGTTGTATATAAAGGAAGTGCTTTGAACAGTGACAGAGAGGAGCCAAAAGACCGCACTGTCTTATTTTTTCCTACTCTGACTAGAAGCACTTCTCCAACAGTGCAGGGGTTAATCTGCTCAGTTGAGAGCTCCTGGAAGCTTACCTGCATTTAAGGCATATTCCCATCTGCAAGATCCTTACCCAATATGTAGTAGGTATAATAATAATAATATTAGCAAATACCTCCAATTAGAAATGTAGTATCGTTTTTCTGATTTGCGATGTCTCTTTCCTCATGTGCAAGCATTGCTGGATCTTGGGTATCCATGGTTACGTCCACTAATAAAGTGACAGATAGCTGGTTGCTTGTGGTCATAACCATGGATACCTAAGTTCCTGCAATGTCTGCGCATAAGCAAAGAGACACATAGCTAATCAGAAAAACTATACTACATTTTACCAGAAACTGAAGTGACTGATGAGCTAAGATAGAATCAACGATCTTAGCTATCTGAAATTCCAATTTTTCATCAACAATGATCAGAGATGGCAGTAGTGGCGATGCTCTACAGGACATGTTTTTTGAGTAGAGACCGGTGAAACACATTATGAATCCTAAAAAGTGGGCGTCAAAGCAAGGTGGAATGTTACAGGATTGACGAAGGCCACAATCTTATAAGGACCGATGAACCTGCGACCCAGTTTCCAAGAGGGAACCTTCAACTTAATGTTCCTCGAGTACAACCACACCATGTCTCCAAAACACAGGTCCGGACCAACCAAATGTCTCCGATCAGCCACACTCCTATATTTGGATACCATCTTCTTCAAATTATTAAGAACCCCTTGCCACACCCACATAATAGATGATGAAAACCCTTCCCCTTCAGGTATTCCTGAAGAATGATTCCTATTAAACGCCCGTATGCCCGAAGAACGGGGACTTACCAGTAGACTCATGACAATGGTTATTCACAGTGAATTGAGCTAGAGGTAAGTAAGTAACCCAAGCCTCCTGATTCTCAGATACAAAACACCTAAGATAAGTCTCAAAATTCTGGTTAACACTTTCAGTTTGCACATTAGACACTGGGTGAAACGCTGAAGAAAACAGATGGATTCCCAAATGAAGTCAAAACACCTTCCAAAATTTGGAAAAAATTGCACCCCCCGTTCAGAAATGATATCGGTAGGAATCCCATGACTTTTGGATATGGGATGGACCCCACTCCTTCTTAAAACCACCATAACTACTGTAAACCTAGGTACTAAAATAAATACACAAAACACATTATTTTGGTTGTCAAAATGGCCACAGCTTTTATTCAAATCACAGGATTAAATAATCACCGTAGGAGTCAGGTGGAGTGCTAGTACATTGGGATTCACAAGTACTGCGATATCCCCAGCTGTCTGACATACAGCACCAGGACAGACAGCCATAAAGGGGCGGCATGCACTGGCTTGCCATTCAAGCAGAGCCAGTAAACTTTTAGGGCACCAATGACCCTATTATCCTCATTTCTGTGCTTAACCACTGTGACCGCCCCTGATTGATGTTACCATTACAACGTCCTTGAGGCTGGCCATCAAAGCCGAGCCTGCTCACCACCATGAGGTTTTATATCCTCTATTAGTTAAAATGAGTCCACCTTAACTTGTCTGCAACTTCCACCTGACTCCTAAACCGCAAAGCCGTGACGGGTTATAAATTCGAAGTCTCATTTGACACTTTTTTCTTTAATAATTAAATCATTTTTGTAAACTTAAAAACTAGGAGTCCCTGCAAAAGCATTAATGGGACTAAACTTGGCAAACCCCCGACTCACAAAGAGTCATCCTACAGCGCTCAGGAGAGGAAAAAACCCCTGTGGAGGAAACCTCCAGGGAACCATGGCTGAAGGATTGCCCTTTTCTTGGGCTTAGAAGGTTACCGCAAATAATAACTCTTTATAGCCAATATACAATTGGACCTGGTACAAGATATACAATGACAAATTAAAAAATACATTAAAGCATTTATCATTATACAAGCAATAATTAAAAAGTTTAAGGACATAGATTATAAACAGGGCGGAAGGGCGGATAATGTTTCCTCCTGTCCATCCTGTGAGAGAAAGAGGAAGAGCCAGAGTTGCCTCCCCTATATAAGCCCCACCCTCCTCACAGTAATACACCAGGCACAAGCATCTAAACTTCCTCTTAACCCCTTAGTGACGGAGCCAAATTTTTGAAATCTGACCATTGTCACTTTATGTGGTAATAACTCTGCAACGCTTCAACAAATCCCAGTGATTTTGAGACCGTTTTTTCATGACACATTATACTTTATGATAATGATAAATTTAGGTCAATATGTTTTGTGTTTGTTTATAAAAAATATCAAAAATTTGAGAAAAATGTAAAAAAAAATTAGCAATTTTCAAAATTTGAATGATTATTGCTTTAATCCAGATGGTCATGCCACAGCAAACCATTAATAAATAACATTTCCCACATGTCGGCTTTACATCATCATCATTTGTAAAATGTTATTTTATTTTGTTAGCATTTTTGGAGGTTTAAAAATGTAGCAGCAATTTTTTTCATTTTTTCAAGGAAATTGACTAAATTTATTTTTTTAGGGACTTAGTCATGTTTGAAGTGACTTTAGGGGACTCATATATTGGGAAACCCCCAAATGTGATACCATTTTAAAAACAGCACCCCCCAACATATTGAAAACTGCTGTCAGGTAGTTTATTAACCCTTCAGATGCTTTACAGGAGTTAATGCAAAGTGGTATGACAGAAATGAAAATGTGTATTTTTACCACCTAAATGCCTCTAACTTCTGAACAGGTTACAACAACCATCAGATGCTAATGCTGCTATTTGGTCATGAATTGCCACGGCAAACATCAGGACCACAAAATCTTGATCTGAGGGCACCAATTGGGATAAAGAGGAAGCCTCCACACTCTGTTAACCATATATAATGATGTAGTCACTATTTACAGCAGCATCTAAGGGGTTAAACAGATTTGGATGGTGCAAACACTGATCTTGGCTGATACAGAAAGTTGTCAGCTATAGTGCACAGCCAACAGCTAATGGATTGTTACTTGTATGGGGAGGCTATTCTCTTTATATCTCAGGTCAGTTAAAAGACGTATTGGCTGTCATTAAGGGGTTAAAGTAACAACTCTCTTGTTTAAAATCTACACTGCAATACAAACAAAGGCTGCAGGAGTTCTCAGTCCACCCATCCCCAAGTCATGTCCACCTCCGTCTAGTCTCCGGTGGTTTCTTGTAAATCTAAAGGTACCGTCACACTTAGCGACGCTGCAGCGATACCGACAACGATCCGGATCGCTGCAGCGTCGCTGTTTGGTCGCTGGAGAGCTGTCACACAGACCACTCTCCAGCGACCAACGATGCCGGTAACCAGGGTAAACATCGGGTAACTAAGCGCAGGGCCGCGCTTAGTAACCCGATGTTTACCCTGGTTACCATCCTAAAAGTAAAAAAAACAAACACTACATACTTACCTACAGCCGTCTGTCCTCCATCGCTGTGCTCTGCACTCCTCCTGTACTGTCTGTGTGAGCACAGCGGCCGGAAAGCAGAGCGGTGACGTCACCGCTCTGCTTTCCGGCTGACCGACGCTCACAGCCAGTACAGGAGGAGAGCAGAGCACAGCGCTGGAGGACAGACGGCTGTAGGTAAGTATGTAGTGTTTGTTTTTTTTACTTTTAGGATGGTAACCAGGGTAAACATCGGGTTACTAAGCGTGGCCCTGCGCTTAGTTACCCGATGTTTACCCTGGTTACCAGTGAAGACATCGCTGAATCGGTGTCACACACGCCGATTCAGCGATGTCTGCGGGGAGTCCAGCGACCAAATAAAGTTCTGGACTTTCTTCCCCGACCAGCGACAGCACAGCAGGGGCCTGATCGCTGCTGCCTGTCACACTGGACGATATCGCTAGCGAGGACGCTGCAACGTCACGGATCGCTAGCTATATCGTCTAGTGTGACGGTACCTTTAAGGTACCTTTACACTAAACGACTTACCAACGATCACGACCAGCGATACGACCTGGCCGTGATCGTTGGTAAGTCGTTGTGTGGTTGCTGGGGAGCTGTCACACAGACAGCTCTCTCCAGCGACCAACGATCAGGGGAACGACTTCGGCATCGTTGAAACTGTCTTCAGCGATGCCGAAGTCCCCCTGCACCACCCGGGTAAGCAGGGTAAACATCGGGTTACTAAGTGCAGGGCCGCGCTTAGTAACCCGATATTTACCCTGGTTATCATTGTAAAAGTAAAAAAAAAAAAAAACACTACATACTCACATTCTGATATCTGTCACGTCCCTCGCCGGCGTCCACAGGGTTAAAACTGCTTTCGGCAAGAGCGCTGCTAATGTACGCGCTGCTGCCGAGAGCTTCCCTGCACTGACTGTGTCTGCGCCGGCAGTAACAGCGGTGACGTCACCGCTGTGCTCTGCTTTACGGCCGGCGCTGGCACAGTGGACGCCGGGGGACGTGACAGACATCAGAATGTGAGTATGTAGTGTTTTTTTTTTTTTTTTTTACTTTTACAATGGTAACCAGGGTAAATATCGGGTTACTAAGCGTGGCCCTGCGCTTAGTAACCCGATATTTACCCTGGTTACAAGTGAACACATCGCTGGATCGGCGTCACACACGCCGATCCAGCGATGACAGCGGGTGATCAGCGACCAAAAAAAGGTCCTGATCATTCCCCAACGACCAACGATCTCCCAGCAGGGGCCTGATCGTTGGTCACTGTCACACATAACGAGATCGTTAGCGGGATCGTTGCTACGTCACCAAAAGCGTGACGTTGCAACGATATCGTTAACCGATATCGTTATGTGTGACGGTACCTTTACTCACACAGGCTGGAGGAAAATTTGTGGTGTAAGGAAAGCCACTACTGATGAATTTGACGAATGTGGGGGCCACTCTCCAGCTCTGCCTGCTTTGTCATGAAGACACCAAAAGTAGCAACATTTAAAAATTGTGCAACTTTTCCGAGCTTTTTATGCTTGTTTTTTGCTGTAAAAGTTTTGATGAATGTGGGCCACATGTGTTTTATGTTCCTGTCTCATATGCATGTTTTACACGACAATTCAGGACTAACCTTAGTATGTCGGCAATTTCTATGTGTGGGGGTATGGCATGACTGTGGTGTAGGTAAGCCAAAACCCTGATTCTTCTACTGTTGCTCAATCTGACTTCAACTCGCACTCTCATGTCTCATGCCAGATATATCATGCTAAGCAGTAACAGATTTAGTAAAGTAGAATGATCAGGCATCAGACCAATGGAACATATGTTTCATATATGAAATTTCTCATGTACAGCACCATGGAATCAATGGTGCTATATAAATAAATAATAATAGTTAATTTATAAAAATTTGTGAAGTTTCCCAACTGAGAGTAAATATACAACAGTCTATGCATTCAATTAGGAAATATACTATATAATATTAATAATATATCTAATAAATGTATTTTAAAGGTGGATTTGGTGTCAATACATTTGTACGTACACTAGTTCAACTTCTGCCATAATTTTCACTGGCACCACAACTCTGTCCTGTGATGAGAATTGATCCCATAACAGCTCTATTTGGTGCCAAAGAAACGAGACCCAATTCAGCTTGGCATGTTATCCTATTTTAATGGTTGTCGAGAACCCATGCAATGATCTTCTCTCCACAGGCCCCACAACAGCAAACAAGTGTGTGGGGAATCAAATGGAGGATTAGGGAAGAGTCAGACGGCCATATAACTTAGACAAGGATCGCATTGCAATGCTGGGACTGACCGTCAGCTCTCCTGACCCGAGCGTGACAGCTGCATAGAAGTAAATGCTGTCACTCTCGGGTTGG
Source organism: Ranitomeya imitator (assembly GCF_032444005.1). Classification (NCBI taxonomy): domain Eukaryota; kingdom Metazoa; phylum Chordata; class Amphibia; order Anura; family Dendrobatidae; genus Ranitomeya; species Ranitomeya imitator. Next base: position 167,589,920 of record NC_091284.1, read on the forward strand.
GAGAGCCGACGACTAGTCCAAGCATTACTCATCCGAGTTTTACAGCTGTCTGACTGCGCCCCTAGAGCAAGCAAATTATTGGACAAACTATTAAATCTAAAGTCTTTGGGTGTTGGTACCTCATCCAGGAAGGATCTGTTTCATATTTCTTTTCTCTCTGCTTCATGTCTAGATAATGTAATGGCAACTAGTTTTCCCGTTGATTGACAAACATTCGACTGCTGTGCTTCCATTTAAAAAAAAAAATGCTGTGCACGGTGTAAAAATCTGCACAAATAAAGCCCCATGTGAGCCCGTATTTGCAGCGATCGGTCCCCCTGCCTTGATTTTTGGACTGTACAACCTGCCCTTTACAGAATTTTGTATTTGCTGCAATGCTGACTCAGTCGTCCCTCCTCCCGGGATGAGTTTTCTTAGCCAGTATTCCACAAGGACCCAAACATGTAATTCCTTCCTACTGAACGCATAGCTGAGAGGACATTACAGCTCTGGCAGTGCAGGGAATTTCCATCTGGGCTAGTGTTTAGCTTCGAAAATCTTAGCATAGTTTCAGAACAGGGTGGCATTGTTAGGCAGCTGGTAGAGAAGCCATAGATTATATGCATGTAGCACAAGACACAAGCCCACGAGAAAACACCAGATATGGCCGGTGCCCTGAGATAACAGTAAAACACACAGAAGTGACTTAGAAACAAAAAGGCAATTGTTAATGGTAATGGGACAGGTCCTGTTTATAAAAAAAAAAGCCCTGGCCTCTCAACAGTACCTGCTGTTGATAGAAGGGTAGCAGGAAGAAAGCTGTGGTTAGCTGGAGGCCTTCTGCCAGCCCTGATGATGTAAAAGGCCAGATTCACTACAAAACTTTCCATTCTTTTAGTAGGTAATCTATGGCTTTACATGGGAGGTGTCTAATGCGACTGGCAGCTATTTCTTCAAGATGGGATTTTAAAAATAGGACTCGGAGGATTAAACCGTTCCAGGGGCAGCTTACTCGCGGGGTTAATTTATTCGGCACATCCTCAGATTTGACATTAATGAATGAGATTGTAAAACGTACATATTGTTTTATGGCCTCCATGTGCTTTCTCCTGGGAAAGGTGTTTTTTTTTTTCTTCCACCTTTTATTTCGAGTGAGCTTATTGCTAAGAAATGCACATCGCTTTATAGCCAGGAGAAAAACTCACTAGGAACCATTAGTGCCATAAACCTAGATTTTACCCCAGAGAGTCTCGTCATCCGTCTTGTGAGGCTTTCTATAGGTATCTGTATTAAAGAAAATAACATGGAGGTATGTATTTAACAGTTAACTTATCCTATCTATGGTGCAAGGGTGCAAAACCTACAATTCTACTTTTCCAGTCCGGTGTATAGACACATTTTAGCTTTTATACCACCAGTACATGGTGGAATGAATGAATGAATGAACGAACACCTCCATTCATTATTCCTCTAAGGGAGTGGGATGAATTTATTTTATTATATGGTGAAGTGCTGGAAAGAGTTGCAGATTGAATTGCAGATCTTGTGTGTGTCTCTAGTTTCAAGAGAGGACCAATTTTTAATTAAAAAAAAAAAGGAAATCTTTTTTTTTTTTTTGCATATTTTGCATCACTCTGTTGGGAGTTGCTTCCGCTCTGTGTTCCCATGTGGCCACCCAGTGGTTGTGTTGTGAGTTGAGGCCTGTGAAAGGTTCTGCTAGCATGGTGCAAGAATGTATTGAGTAGAGAATAGAATAATTAGAAATTGGAGTTCTTAAAGAATATTTGAGGGAAGCGTATATGCTCCTATTTTTGCAAAATCAACGAAGACTTCCTTTTAAATTAAAATTACATGTAGAATATACACATGGGAACAAAGAAACACCAGCTTTCCTCTTCATGACTTCATTGTCCTTTGATCTGTCTCATATTCTAATCTAAGCTAGAGAAATGCATAAAGAATCCCTATATATACATACATGTGCCAAGACATCGGCCATTTCCCACCCCTCCTTCTTACATGCCTATGTCTGGCAGTAAAGCAGCTGCCGTCTTCCCCTACTGCTCTGTCTACAATAGGAGACAAAACAGGAGACGGCAACAGAGCCATCATGGCTTCATCAGAAGACAAGCTCGGGTGCAAACATGAACAGAGCTTCACATGATCATCTACTTATTTCATGAAGTTCTGCAGGGACTTCATAAGACCTTCAGCGAAAGTGGGAAAACCATCCTTCCTCCACAAAGCTTTCTGTAGGCAATGATTATCAAACGTTCTCCTGCCGTCCGCCAAGCCCAGATTTGTCCACCAGACAGGCAGATAATTCTCACCCTACCAATGCTTAGATATAGAGCTTGTATAGCTATGTGCTGGAGATTTAGAACTTATTTGTAAGAGGTGGATATGGGACACCCAAACTCAATATTTAAGGTGGTGTCCACATAGAGGCTCATATTTATTAATCATTTTATGCCAGTTTTTGATGTAAACTGAACTCCAAAAAGTGTCAAATCACTCTAGTTAGTTAGACTTAGTTAACTAATTAAATTAGTCCGCTGCTGGGGTGTCTTCTATAGAATTATCCGGATAGGACAACACTTTAAAGGGAATTGTAATGAGCTTACTCACCTTCTCCAGGTCTGGCGCTGAGTCTTTCCTGCAGCTCCTAGTGTCTGTTATTTTCACGTTGATAACACTGGAGCCAATAACTGAGCTCCGCCGGTCCACTCAAGTTGACGGCACCAGTCGCTAAGAGACATTGAACTCAGTTATTGGCTGCGATTCTGTCGACAGGATGTCAGCGCTGCACCCAACAACAGCCACGGGGAGCAGTAATGGAAACTCCGCGTTGGACCTGAGTAAGGTGAGCAAAACAAAACTGCAGCTGGTGGACAGGAAATGTTAGAAATTCGCTCTGGTTTTACAATATTTAAAGGTTCGTTTCTATTCTAACACTATTTTATGGAATTCATTGTTTTTTCTTTTCATCTTTGTATCTAGGATTGATCGGAAGATGTCAAGTACTCATACAAACTACAAGCTAGATGAGGCGCAAGCAATAATGGATGAACTCCGGACTATACGGCAGGCAATTTGTATGGGTGAGAAGGAGCGCCGCGATCTCATGCAGGTATGGGCAGAGAGATAGTGATGTTAGACATTTCTGAAAATACTAAAAACCGTTTTACTGCCGATCAAGACTATGGAAATTTGAAAGGTTATGGATACTTTTGAGGGCAATTTTTTAAAAAACTGAAATACGTTGTATTATAGGCTAAAAATATTTTTTTTAATTTGGATTTTAGTGAAAAAATGTGCAATAGCTTCTGATCTGCAATTTTTGTTTCTGGCTGCGAAATTAGTCAACTAAGAAACTGTCAGTGACCTCCTTCTGTAACTCCTTTATCTGTCTTTTACTGAGCTCTTCTCATTTGATTTATGATCTCATCTAAGTTCAGCTACTTTGGTGTGGTTTGTGGTAAAAAATCAGCAAAGAGGAGCTCAGGTAAATACAGATAAGAATTAAACTCCCCTACAGAACAAGCTCACTGACAGATGCTTAATTAACTATTATGAAACATTATTATGAAAGATTAAACATTTTTCAGATCTTCAAGATCTTACTTAGTACTAATAATGTTACTTGTATATTCTGTCTACTATGCAGTGGCATGGAAAAGTTTGGGCACCCCTGGTCAAAATTAATGTTATTATGAACAGTTAAGCAAGTTGAAGATGAAAAGGGCTAAAGTTAAAGTCTAAAAGGGCTAAATTTAAAGATGTATTTTAGGCCAAAAAAAATATTTTTATCTGTAAGTAGATAGACCAGAAATGCAGAGCACAAGTATTGCAGATTCAAACACGTTCTGTATTATGATAACATTAGGTGTCCTTAGTTATTGTACATTCATTCAGTCTCGCAGCGCTGGGGTCCTGGGTTCAAATCCCACCAAGGACAACATCTGCAAGGTTCTCCGGTTTCCTCCCACATTCCAAAGACATACTGATAAGGAATCCAGATTGTGAGCCTCAATGGGGACAGCGATGACAATGTGTGTAAAGCGCTGCGGAATATGATAGCGCTACTGTATATAAGCTAAGCATAATAAATAAGTTGAGTGAGGAAGTTACTTTTACAGAAGGTTCCCTCAATGGACTGATCGCCTCCATGTGCAGTAAGAATGTGATTTATCCATGGTAGGCTTTATGTCATATGTGGGAAAATGTGTTTTATAGCAAAACCTAACATAGGGCCAAATCCAACATGATGCAAAAGTTTTATGTTTCTCTTCGCTTCCACACTGTCCTTTGTATATGGATCATATAAAGAACATGTGCAGACACCAAATAATAAAGTATATAAAATGCTAAAGTTTATTACTTAACAGAAAAAATCGTGCATAACAGGTATAAATATATAGACCAGCTGAACCCAATGCAGCGGTACACAGAGCAAACATAATGCTTGGGAAAAGCAGATGTAAGAATAAAACCTCTATATACTGTATGAGAGCAGTACATAAAATAATAGTATATAATAATGGCCTCCGTATGCTGGTAATGAAACAAGTATAATACAAAGTGCAATAATACCAACAACAAGGCTGCAAGAAGAGGTATAATTACTAGTCCTTGAATGCACAGAATAGAATCATATAACAAAGTGCATGTGCAGGAAAGAGGTAGAAATAAAGAAATTACCCAAGCATGTGTCTGTTCAACTGGGACCCCTATGCGCATTTCGGCACTTGCCTTCTTCCGGGGGGCTTTTTTAAAAAAAATTTGCAGAGTTTTCCCAAGGTTTTGGTGACGTATTTTTTACTGTTTCCTGATAATTTTTTTCTAATGAATAACGAAGAAACTGCTTATGTCTTTTTTTGTTGTTGTTTTAAGCAAATATGGTGCAAAACACTCCAAAAGACATCTGCCAACGTCTGGGTGTTTAGAGACCAAAAAGACGGAGTATAAGCTTCCGATGAATCATAGTAATAATTAGAAAAAGTATTTTATTATATTACAACCAAATTACACCATAAAATACTCATATGGCACTTACAGAGAGGACATATGGAGGAGACATGTAGGTATGCTGGGTTATGCAGGGGAAACAAGATACATCCAGAGCAAAAACAAGTGGGAAGTAAAATAAATAACAACAAACTATCAGAACAATCCCATGCTACAAATAGAGTCAGGAACCATACATAGGTATATAGGTACAATACCCCATAGATACTCCTATTCAGATAGTAAATCCCAGGTGCTTACCCATGTCCAAACGGATGGTTCCCCCGGCTCACCCAGCAGCCCCCTGACGCGCGTTTCGCGGTCTAGCTTTCTCAAAAGGATGTTCTGAGTGTTTGTAGCTTTCCCATTGACTTGTACTGTAAATTACAGAGCAACTTCCTGGCAGAAAATGCCAGAAGGAAGGACATAACACTTCTTTTAACCAATTAGCATTTTTAAAAACCTGAAGAGGTAAAAGCAGTTTGAAAGCCTGAACATATGAACGAGTCGTTTCCACACAGAAATACACGTTTTCTGATAGGTTCTTCAGGTAGTTTCTGTGGCAGAATCTGACTGATATAGATGTGTGCACATATCCTAAGGAAACCAGTTTGCTAATTCCTGTTTTCGGGCCTGGAATTTTTTTGGAATGATAGGTTTGCATAGCAGACCTGCTCCTTCCTTTCCTGGCCTGGTTTTCTCTATGGCCCTGAGTAAGTCCAGATGTTGGCCTGATCCATTTCTGGGTTCAGAAAGGTGTACAGTGTGTGTGTGTGTGCAGTGTGTGTGTGTGTGTGCGTGTGTACTTAGTGGAAGGTAAACTGTGGGAAGAGGCCAAAGGAATTTGTCCTACTGACTCTGTTATTAAGGTCTGTTAGTCTCCATTTGCTGTTGGTGTGTGGTAACATAAAAGGGCTCTGTCGGCACAGAATGACTGGTCAAACCAAGTACAGGAGCTCAGTGCATCATGGCGTGGCCAATTATTTATATATACCTTCCCATCTGCTTGTTTTCCATCTGTGTCCACCGATTCTTGGCTCTATTAAGCCAAAGATGTCAATCAACAGAGACTAGTGGGTGGAGATTAAGTGAAATCAAATCCAGTGGGAAGATGTAGCTAAATGTTTGGCCCCGCCATGGTGTACTGAGCGCCTCTACTTGGCTGACAGAGTTGGCTGACAAAGTTCCTTTAAAACCTTTTTATTTCTTTTTTCGGGAGGCTTTGCATTGATTTTGCACACTAATAGTAAAGAATGGGAGAAACCCTGTTAAGGCTCACTCACACGCGTTGATTCTCTCTTCGGAGAGAATCGGCCTGGTTATGCTGCATCGAGTTTGATCAGAGTGTCAGCTTAGTTAGTGTGATCCGATTTCTCTTGCATGAAAGAATCATATCACAGGTGAGAAGAAGACAGAGAACCTAATTATCTCCATCTTCTCCATTGTCTGTATCCGCAAAAATCTGACTACACTAGTATGACATCCGAGTGCAGCACGATATCTTACATGCACCCATAGATTTGAATAAGTGTGCTCGATCCGACTTGCGCAGCCACTTGTAGCATGGTCCAACTTTTTTTTCTCATGCCAAATCGGCATGAGAAAAAAATGCAGATCATAATATAATATAACATTGGGACAAGTGCTATTCGACAAAACATTTGATGGCATTCGTCCAAATTATACACTGAGAGAACCTTTAGAAGAGAATGTCTGCGTCACGGTCACTGACTGCCTTGAACCCATTTTACTGCTACACAGCTCGCTAACCATCCTAATGTAAATCAAACAGCTATGTAACACTGGATTGTGCATGTGACTTTAAGGCTGGGGTCACACTTGCGTCTTCATCTATGCAGCCGCACACTCCGATCCCGAGTGCTGGTGGCAGTGCCGGGTATTGATGCGCGAGTTTCTCGCATTGCACTTATAAGTGTGACCCCGGCCTAAATGTCATAGTAGACTGTGTCTGGGTGGCCGCATCCTGTGGGCATACACTCCCAAAAATAGTGCACAGCGGAGCTCACATTCTCTGTGCCATCACCATTTCCATCTATGACCCCCGTCGGCGCATGTGTCCAGACCCCGTTTTGCGGTCCCGATGGGACACAAAATGCAATGTGACAGTTACCTTCACAAATACTGATACAAAGTTCAGGCTAATATCTTTCAGTCAGTAAATGGCCTGAGAGGCGCTTGCATGTTACCTTTTCATCTTATTAGGATAATTTGTACTTTTGACAATGATGTAAATAGCAAACCCAATAAACACATGTACGGTAACCGATGATTTATGTGCGGTTTAACACTGTAAATAAATTAGGTCTAATAGGTGCTTCTTTCATATCTTCATGGCCATTAAACATTACGATGACTGGTCTATGTACTTGGTGCAGGAAGAAGTTGTGCCGTTGATGACTGAAACACTTACTAGATGCTCATTCTTCGTAGTTTCTCTGTGCAGTTTAGGCTTCTTTCACACTTCCGTCGGCAGGCGGCCGTCAGAATGTGTTGCTGCGACGTTTCGACGGATGTCTTAAAAATAGTGGAAAACGGATGTAACGTATCCAGTTTTTTGACGGATGCGTTGAATTAGGGGCTGCCTGAATCTGAATTGTTATGAAAGGCAATTCAGTACTACAATGGACATAGCGGTCAGAGCACATACAGTGATCTGACAATAACCCAAAATCATAGAACGAGCTCTGAGACGTGGGAACTCTGCAGACCGCAATCCCTAATCCTCTCCAAACAACACTAGAGGCAGCCGTGGATTGCGCCTAACTCTGCCTATGCAACTCGGCACAGCCTGAGAAACTAACTAGCCTGAAGATAGAAAATAAGCCTACCTTGCCTCAGAGAAATACCCCAAAGGAAAAGGCAGCCCCCCACACATAATGACTGTGAGTTAAGATGAAAAGACAAACGTAGAGATGAAATAGATTCAGCAAAGTGAGGCCCTACTTTCTTAACAGATCGAGGATAGAAAAGGTAACTTTGCGGTCTACACAAAACCCTAAAGAAAACCACGCAAAGGGGGCAAAAAGACCCTCCGTACCGAACTAACGGCACGGAGGTACACCCTTTGCGTCCCAGAGCTTCCAGCAACAAATTAGACAAGCTGGACAGAAAAAATAGCAAACAAATAGCAAAGAAGAACTTAGCTATGCAAAGCAGTAGGCCACAGGAATGATCCAGGGAAAAGCAAGTCCAACACTGGAACATTGACAGGAAGCCAGGATCAAAGCATTAGGTGGAGTTAAGTAGAGAAGCACCTAACTACCTCACCAGATCACCTGAGGGAGGAAACTCAGAAGCCGCAGTACCATTTCCCTCCACCAACAGAAGCTCACAGAGAGAATCAGCCGAAGTACCACTTGTGACCACAGGAGGGAGCTCTGCCACAGAATTCACAACAGTACCCCCCCCTTGAGGAGGGGTCACCGAACCCTCACCAGAGCCCCCAGGCCGACCAGGATGAGCCACATGAAAGGCACGAACAAGATCGGGAGCATGGACATCAGAGGCAAAAACCCAGGAATTATCTTCCTGAGCATAACCCTTCCATTTAACCAGATACTGGAGTTTCCGTCTAGAAACACGAGAATCCAAAATCTTCTCCACAATATACTCCAATTCCCCCTCCACCAAAACCGGGGCAGGAGGATCAACAGATGGAACCATAGGTGCCACGTATCTCCGCAACAATGACCTATGGAATACGTTATGTATGGAAAAAGAATCTGGAAGGGTCAGACGAAAAGACACAGGATTAAGAACCTCAGAAATCCTATACGGACCTTTGAAACGAGGTTTAAACTTAGGAGAGGAAACCTTCATAGGAATATGACGAGAAGATAACCAAACCAGATCCCCAACACGAAGTCGGGGACCCACACGGCGTCTGCGATTAGCGAAACGTTGAGCCTTCTCCTGGGACAAGGTCAAATTGTCCACTACAAGAGTCCAAATCTGCTGCAACCTGTCCACCACAGTATCCACACCAGGACAGTCCGAAGACTCAACCTGTCCTGAAGAGAAACGAGGATGGAACCCAGAATTGCAGAAAAATGGCGAAACCAAGGTAGCCGAGCTGGCCCGATTATTAAGGGCGAACTCAGCCAAAGGCAAAAAGGACACCCAGTCATCCTGATCGGCAGAAACAAAGCATCTCAGATATGTTTCCAAGGTCTGATTGGTTCGTTCAGTCTGGCCATTAGTCTGAGGATGGAAAGCCGAGGAAAAAGACAAGTCAATGCCCATCCTACCACAAAAGGCTCGCCAAAACCTTGAAACAAACTGGGAACCTCTGTCAGAAACGATATTCTCTGGAATGCCATGTAAACGAACCACATGCTGGAAGAACAATGGCACCAAATCAGAGGAGGAAGGCAATTTAGACAAGGGTACCAGATGGACCATCTTAGAAAAGCGATCACAGACCACCCAAATGACTGACATCTTTTGAGAAACGGGAAGATCAGAAATAAAATCCATAGAGATATGTGTCCAAGGCCTCTTCGGGACCGGCAAGGGCAAAAGCAACCCACTGGCACGAGAACAGCAGGGCTTAGCCCGAGCACAAATCCCACAGGACTGCACAAAAACACGCACATCCCGCGACAGAGACGGCCACCAAAAGGATCTAGCCACCAACTCTCTAGTACCAAAGATTCCAGGATGACCAGCCAACACCGAACAATGAACCACAGAGATAACTTTATTGGTCCACCTATCAGGGACAAACAGTCTCTCCGCTGGACAACGATCAGGTTTATTAGCCTGAAATTTTTGCAGCACCCGCCGCAAATCAGGGGAGATGGCAGACACAATTTCTCCTTCCTTGAGGATACCCGCCGGCTCAGACAAACCCGGAGAGTCGGGCACAAAACTCCTAGACAGAGCATCCGCCTTCACATTTTTAGAGCCCGGAAGGTACGAAATCACAAAGTCAAAACGGGCAAAAAACAGCGACCAACGAGCCTGTCTAGGATTCAACCGCTTAGCAGACTCAAGATACGTCAAGTTCTTATGATCAGTCAATACCACCACGCGATGCTTAGCTCCTTCAAGCCAATGACGCCACTCCTCGAATGCCCACTTCATGGCCAGCAACTCTCGGTTGCCCACATCATAATTTCGCTCAGCAGGCGAAAACTTCTTGGAAAAAAAAGCGCATGGTTTCATCACTGAGCAATCAGAACCTCTCTGCGACAAAACAGCCCCTGCTCCAATCTCAGAAGCATCAACCTCGACCTGGAACGGAAGAGAAACATCTGGTTGACACAACACAGGGGCAGAAGAAAAACGACGCTTCAAGTCTTGAAAAGCTTCCACAGCAGCAGAAGACCAATTGACCAAATCAGCACCCTTCTTGGTCAAATCGGTCAATGGTTTGGCAATACTAGAAAAATTGCAGATGAAGCGACGATAAAAATTAGCAAAGCCCAGGAACTTTTGCAGACTTTTCAGAGATGTCGGCTGAGTCCAATCATGGATGGCTTGGACCTTAACAGGATCCATCTCGATAGTAGAAGGGGAAAAAATGAACCCCAAAAATGAAACCTTCTGCACACCAAAGAGACACTTTGATCCCTTCACAAACAAAGAATTAGCACGCAGGACCTGAAAAACTGTTCTGACCTGCTTCACATGAGACTCCCAATCATCCGAGAAGATCAAAATGTCATCCAAGTACACAATCAGGAATTTATCCAGGTACTCTCAGAAGATGTCATGCATAAAGGACTGAAACACTGATGGAGCATTGGCAAGTCCGAATGGCATCACTAGATACTCAAAATGACCCTCGGGCGTATTAAATGCAGTTTTCCATTCATCTCCTCGCCTGATTCGCACCAGATTATACGCACCACGAAGATCTATCTTGGTGAACCAACTAGCCCCCTTAATCCGAGCAAACAAATCAGATAACAATGGCAAGGGGTACTGAAATTTAACCGTGATCTTATTTAGAAGGCGGTAATCTATACACGGTCTCAGCGAACCATCCTTCTTGGCTACAAAAAAGAACCCTGCTCCTAATGGTGACGATGACGGGCGAATATGCCCCTTCTCCAGGGATTCCTTCACATAACTGCGCATAGCGGCGTGCTCAGGCACGGATAAATTAAACAGTCGACCTTTTGGGAATTTACTACCAGGAATCAAATTGATAGCACAATCACAATCCCTATGCGGAGGTAGGGCTCATCAAATACATCCCGGTAATCAGACAAGAACTCTGGAACCTCAGATGGGGTGGATGATGAAATCGACAGAAATGGAACATCACCATGTACCCCCTGACAACCCCAGCTGGACACCGACATGGATTTCCAATCTAATACTGGATTATGGGCCTGTAGCCATGGCAACCCCAACACGACCACATCATGCAGATTATGCAACACCAGAAAGCGAATAACCTCCTGATGTGCAGGAGCCATGCACATGGTCAGCTGGGTCCAGTATTGAGGCTAATTCTTGGCCAAAGGCGTGGCATCAATTCCTCTCAATGGAATAGGACACTGCAAGGGCTCTAAGAGAAACCCACAACGCTTAGCATACTCCAAGTCCATCAAACTCAGGGCAGCGCCTGAATCCACAAATGCCATGACAGAATATGATGACAAAGAGCAGATCAAGGTAACGGACAGAAGAAATTTTGACTGTACAGTACCAATGGTGGCAGACCTAGCGAACCGCTTAATGCGCTTGGGACAATCAGAGATAGCATGAGTGGAATCACCACAGTAGAAACACAGCCCATTCAGACGTCTGTGTTCTTGCCATTTTTAACTCTGGTCAAAGTCCTATCGCACTGCATAGGCTCAGGTTTAAGCTCAGGTAATACCGCCAAATGGTGCACAGATTTACGCTCACGCAAGCGTCGACCGATCTGAATGGCCAAAGACATAGACTCATTCAAACCAGCAGGCATAGGAAATCCCACCATGACATCCTTAAGGGCTTCAGAGAGACCCTTTCTGAACATAGCTGCCAGCGCAGATTCATTCCATTGAGTGAGCACGGACCACTTTCTAAATTTCTGACAATATACCTCTATCTCATCCTGACCCTGACAAAGAGCCAGCAAATTTTTCTCTGCCTGATCCACTGAATTAGATTCATCGTACAGCAATCCGAGCGCCAGGAAAAACGCATCGATATTACTCAATGCAGGATCTCCTGGTGCAAGAGAAAATGCCCAGTCCTGAGGGTCGCCGCGCAAAAAAGAAATAACAATCAAAACCTGTTGAACTGGATCACCAGAGGAGCGAGGTTTCAAGGCCAGAAATAATTTACAATTATTTTTGAAACTCAGAAACTTAGTTCTATCTCCAAAAAACAAATCAGGAATAGGAATTCTTGGTTCCAACATAGCTTTCTGATCAATAGTGTCTTGAATCTTTTGTACTCTTGCCGAGAGCTGATCCACAAATGAAGACAGACTTCTAATGTCCATCGCTACACCTGTGTACTGAACCACCCAAATGTCTAGGGGAAAAAAAAGGCAAAACACAGTGCAAAGAAAAAAAAAATGGTCTCAGAACTTCTTTTTTCCCTCTATTGAGAATCATTAGTACTTTGGGCTTCCTGTACTGTTATGAAAGGCAATTCAGTACTACAATGGACATAGCGGTCAGAGCACATACAGTGATCTGACAATAACCCAAAATCATAGAACGAACTCTGAGACGTGGGAACTCTGCAGACCGCAATCCCTAATCCTCTCCAAACAACACTAGAGGCAGCCGTGGATTGCGCCTAACTCTGCCTATGCAACTCGGCACAGCCTGAGAAACTAACTAGCCTGAAGATAGAAAATAAGCCTACCTTGCCTCAGAGAAATACCCCAAAGGAAAAGGCAGCCCCCCACACATAATGACTGTGAGTTAAGATGAAAAGACAAACGTAGAGATGAAATAGATTCAGCAAAGTGAGGCCCGACTTTCTTAACAGATCGAGGATAGAAAAGGTAACTTTGCGGTCTACACAAAACCCTAAAGAAAACCACGCAAAGGGGGCAAAAAGACCCTCCGTACCGAACTAACGGCACGGAGGTACACCCTTTGCGTCCCAGAGCTTCCAGCAACAAATTAGACAAGCTGGACAGAAAAAATAGCAAACAAATAGCAAAGAAGAACTTAGCTATGCAAAGCAGCAGGCCACAGGAATGATCCATGGAAAAGCAAGTCCAACACTAGAACATTGACAGGAAGCCAGGATCAAAGCATTAGGTGGAGTTAAGTAGAGAAGCACCTAACGACCTCACCAGATCACCTGAGGGAGGAAACTCAGAAGCCGCAGTACCATTTCCCTCCACCAACAGAAGCTCACAGAGAGAATCAGCCGAAGTACCACTTGTGACCACAGGAGGGAGCTCTGCCACAGAATTCACAACACTGAATGTAGAAAATTCGAGAGAGATGGAGAGAGAGAACGCTTTCTCCGCCCGATGGACAGCAATTTTCTGACGGATCCAGTGCACGACGGATGAAACGGATGGCAATCCGTTGCTAATACAAGTCTGTGGGAAAAAACAGGATCCTGCAGAAAAATTTGCAGAATTCTGTTTTTCCAAAAATTTACAGATTTCGACGGGAGCTAAAAGATGGAAGTGTGAAAGAGGCCTTAGGCGAATAGCTTCCCATTTTATGCAATAACCTTCGGCACTCAGTGAGAACAATTTATTGTTCAATATTCAAAAAATGAAAAAAGAGGCACAAAACATCCACCAAAAACAAAGGAAAAAAGAGCACAACGTAGGTATGCACAGATATACTTCAGCCGTGATGTTTCGGGAACAGAATGCCTTTTTCAAGCCAAATCTGTATGAGGAGGTTTATGCAGCGTAGAATAACCATGGCTGTAAAGCCTGCTAAATCTATGTGCCCTGGTGCAGTGGTGGACGGCTGGAGACCCTCTGCGGCTCTATGCATACCTACGTTGTGCTCTTTTTTCCTTTGTTTTTGGTGGATGTTTTGTGCCTCTTTTTCCATTTATTGAATATTGAACAATAAATTGTTCTCACTGAGTGCCGAAGGCTATTGCTTAAAGTCTACATTTTTTTCCTTCAGAGTACCATCTTGCATACATACAGTGAGCACCCCATATACACTAAATATTAGAGCTTCCCATTTTATAGCACAAGCCCGCCACTGGGGGCGCTATTTTATTGACTTTGTAATAGCAGAACTGCCTTGTTTTTTTATTTGTTTTTTTTTTTCATTACTAGCATGGAGGTCAGGCCCAACAACCATTTATTTATTTCTTACAGGGCCTGGCTAAGCTGACTGATGGATTCAGAAACAGCTGCTGCATCTCCGACTCTGTGCACAACATTCATCATAATTCCGGCTCACTCAATGAATGCTTACCTCAGCAATATTGCGATGCCTGCTCACAAACAGATAACATCGGAGAGGTAAAGTAAATCCAAACTCATTTGGAATGACAGTCCCTATATTTTTTTCTTTTTAATTTACTATTATCTTTAATTGGATTTTTTTTTTATCTCTTATAGTATGGCTTTGATGATAAAGCAAAATTGGTGGACAGAGTAAGACTTAATTGGCAGTACGAGGAAGCAAAGAAAAGGTGAGAAATTAAAATGATCTTTCCAGCACCATATAAAAATGTAGCAAATTAAATATTTAATATGAAAAAAAATTTGCCCTGATGTCTCCTGTTATTTCATAGGAATTAGTGATGAGCAAATATACTTGTTACTCGAGATTTCCTGAGCACGCTCGGGTGTCCTGCGAGTATTTTTTATTGCTCGGAGATTTAGTTTTCCTCACTTCAGCTGAATGATTTACATCTCTAAAGGAACCGTCACACATAACGATATCGTTAACGATATCGTTGCTTTTTGGGACGTAGCAACGATATCGTTAAGGAAATCGTTGTGTGACAGCGACCAACGATCAGGCCCCTGCTGGGAGATTGTTGGTCGCTGAGGAAAATCCAGAACTTTATTTCGTCGCTGGATCTCCCGCTGACATCGCTGGATCGGCGTGTGTGACGCCGATCCAGCGATGTCTTCACTGGTAACCAGGGTAAACATCGGGTTACTAAGCGCAGGGCCGCACTTAGTAACCCGATGTTTACCCTGGTTACCAGCGTAAACGTTAAAAAAACAAGCACTACATACTTACCTTCAGCTGTCTGTCCCCGGCGCTCAGCTTCTCTGCACTCCTGCATCCTGTGTCAGCGCCGGCCTGCCGGAAAGCACAGCGGTGACGTCACCGCTCTGCTTTCCAGCTGACCGGCGCTGACAGTGCAGAGGAAAGCAGAGCGCCGGAGGACAGACAGCTGAAGGTAAGTATGTAGTGTTTGTTTTTTTAACGTTTACGCTGGTAACCAGGGTAAACATCGGGTTACTAAGCGCGGCCCTGCGCTTAGTAACCCGATGTTTACCCTGGTTACCGGGGACCTCGGGATCGTTGGTCGCTGGAGAACTGTCTGTGTGACAGCTCTCCAGCGACCAAACAGCGACGCTGCAGCGATCGACATCGTTGTCGGTATCGCTGCAGCGTCGCTGAGTGTGAAGGTACCTTTAGTCAGCTTGATTACATGTGGAGATTCCCTAGCAACCAGGCAACCCCCACATGTACTTATGCTGGCTAACAGATGTAAATCATTCAGCTGCAGTGATGAAAGCTAAATCTCCGAGCACTAAAAAATACTCGGAGGACACCAGAGCGTGCTCGGGAAATCTCGAGTAACGAGTATATTCGCTCATTACTAGTAGGAATTAGACTAGGGTCACACGACCGTATATTCTCACATCCGAGAGAATCGGGTCGATTATGCAAATCACACTCTGATCGAAGTCTAATCAGAGCATGATCATTGTGTGATCCGATTCTCTCAATGAGAAGATGGAGAATAAAATGTCTCCATCTTCTCTATTGTTTCAGTCCATGAAAATCAAACTGCACTCAGATGTCATCCGAATGCAGTCTGATCGTTTCCATGGACTCATTGACTTCCATGACCGAGTGCGATCCGAATATTGGATGAAACTCGGGCAAGCTGTTTTCCCCAGACCAGCTCTGTCCGAGGAATAAAATCAGACATGTCCACAGCTCCACAGCATAACATTGGTCCGAGTGTGACCCGAAGTTTTGTTAGATCACACTCGGCTCGTCTGTACCAGCACTTATCCTGAAGGATTTAAATGAAACACACTCAACAATATAGGGATCGAGTTTGCTTACCACTGGAAGAAAATATGATAACATAACGGGCCTAGATTATAGTATCTAATCATAAAAGTAGCCACACATTAAGGGTACGCTCACATCTGAGTATATAAAGTAGCAGAAATTCTCATCCCGAAAAGCTGAACATTGTCAGGCAAGTGTAATGCGTTATTTTTCTCACCTAGCATCTGTATGACATGCAAGTCCTATGCAAATGTGAGTTTCTTCCTAACCTAGCATCTGTCTGACATGCAAGTCCTATGCAAATGTGAGTTTCTTCCTAACCTAGCATCTGTCTGACATGCAAGTCCTATGCAAATGTGAGTTTCTTCCTAACCTAGCATCTGTCTGACATGGTGTCATGGGTGTGTCAGGTGTGACAGACAGTCATCCTGAATCTGGCTGTAGAAGGTCTTGACGTTTAGCTGAAGCACCTTCTTGATTTTTGCATCTCTGTTAGGCCAGTCTCACACGTCCAGATAATTCCGGTACCGGAAAAATCGGTACCGGAATTATCCGTGTCTCCATGAGCTCACGTAGGGCATCCGTGTGGCACACGTGCGGCACACGTGTGCCCCCGTGTGCCAACTGGGTACCACACGGAGCGTGCAGGAGACAGCGCTAGAGATAAGCGCTGTCCCCTGCATCTGGTGCTGAAGCCGCCATTCATATCTTCTCTCCAGCAGCGTTCGCTGGAAAGAAGATATGAAAAATCCTTTTTTTTTTGTCCTCGTGTTTAAAATAAAGATCCCTGTCGCCACCCCCCTCCCACCCACTGTGCGCCCCCCCCGCTGTTACTAAAATACTCACCCGGCTCCCTCGCAGCGTCCTGTCCTCGCCGCACCTTCTCCTGTATGAGCAGTCACGTGGTGCCGCTTATTACAGTAATGAATATGCGGCTCCACCCCTATGGGAGGTGGAGCCGCATATTCATGACTGTAATCAGCGGCCCCACGTGACCGCTCATACAGCCGAAGGTGCGCGCGAGGACAGGATGCAGCGAGGGAGCTGGGTGAGTATTTTAGTAACAGCGGGGGGGCGCACAGGAGGTGGGAGGGGGGTGGCGACAGGGATCTTTATTTTAAACACGAGGACAAAAAAAAAAAGGATTTTTATATCTTCTTTCCAGCGAACGCTGCTGGAGAGAAGATATGAATGGCCGCTTCAGCACCACGTGGGGGGGACAGCGCTTACAGTAGCGCTGTCTCCTGCACGGCACACGGACTGCACACGGACGCTATCCGTGTGCGGTACGTGTTTTACACGGGCCCATTGACTTTAATGGGTCCGTGTAATCTGTGCGCTCCCACGAACACTGACATGTCTGCGTGTTTTGCACACGGACACACGGTCCGTGAAAACATGCTGACATGTGCAGTGACACATTGATTTCAATGTGTCTACGTGAGTCAGTGTCTCCGGTACGTGAGGAAACTGTCACCTCACGTACCGGAGCCACTGACGTGTGAAACCGGCCTTATGGAGTGATATCTTTCTCCAGTAGTTACCCCCATCTTCTGCAGCTAATCACACACCTGTGCTGAAGGTTAATAACATCCGCCCTCCGCCACCCCAGAAAAGGCACATCCATTAAATTTTTTCTTACATTGCTCTCACTGATTTGATACACAGATGTGAGTGCACCCTTAGAAGGACTAACACATCTTACACTACAAGGCCTTTTTTAATGAAGATTTGTAGCAGCATATGGCGTGGAAGGAGTTGACTGTGTCATCAGTTTTAAGGAAGGATATTTTATTTTGGGTAAACTATTCATCCACAGTCTTAATTAATTATGCAGTTTTTGCACAATGGTTTCTAGTGTTCTGCACATCTCATGCCTGATCCCATATATATGTGTATTCTACATGTTGAGCTTCTGGCAACATTGTACTTATTACGGTATTGCGTAGGAGAGAGAATGCGCTGTCTAAAAATTGTGCTAAGGGGAACAATTGAAAATGCTTTATATAAATTATCTCATTATCCGAGCACTCGCTGTTTTAATGCGTAATATTAGTGACTCTAAGGGCTCCAGACTGAGTGTGAACCAACAAAACATTGGATCACTTTTGGACCAATCTTATCCTATGGGGAATATATCTGATATAATCCTCAGACCAAGTCGGTCCTAGGAAAAAAATTGCAGCATGTACGAGTTGGATTAGATTATCAGATTGGACTCAGCCATTCAAGTCAATGAATTGGTGGAAAACATTGGACTGCACTCAGAAGACAGCAAAGAGCAGTACGTTTTTCATGGACAGGAGAATATAGAGACATTTTTTCCCCCATCTTCCACTTCTCCAAGAAAATTGTATCTCTGATCAGAGTGGGATTAGTATAATCAACCTGATTCTTATTTTTATAATTATTGGCGTGTTGTATTGGGATTGAACCTGAGTACATCATTGTCATGCTTTATGGACAGGTTATGGGACTTGTGACGGTGCATGTAACCTCGGCCTAAATGGGAAGCCATGATCAATAATAATAATAATTTATTTATCACAGGGAGACTTTCACTGCAGTGAATTTGAATTGCGGTGAACTCACCTCTGCACCATGAGAGGCAACGTTTTGTTTTCTTTCTAAATTATTTACATCGCAGGAGCCAGCTGATGAGTACTCCCATCAGCCGCTCCTGCTCTCACTGTTATCAGCAGCAGCAGGTGTCAGCAGATGGGAGCAGTAGTCCCATTAGCTAACACGAATGGCAGGAGGTAAACTTTATACCTCTGATCACAGCTGATGGCTCACGCTGTCATGTGACAGTGTGAGGACCACGGTTGTTTGACCGGTGGTGATGATTTTACAGCACATGAAGGCGCAACAAATACCCAGTGTTAGAGGGCCAAACCCTAACAGTAACACTGACTTCCTGGTGAAGTCCGGTGTTCAGTTTCCGTGCCCCAACAGTACGTGTTCGCTACAGATGCTGAACTTTACTGTTCGTGTTCGCCCATCTCAAGACATGACCTTTATTAATTTTTTCCCGACTAGTCATTTTTCAAAACCCAAAGTGGAAAAACTGCTGAAAAGACTGACCATATGTACAGCAGTACAAATAGAAATACAAATAGAAATGACTTTTATAGTGATTTTTTTCAGGAGCAGACCTCTCTCGTAGAATTTGCTTCTGACATTACCCATTACTTCCGTTTGACTAGTTTCTCTTATGGTTGGAAGTGACACTTATCAGGTTTTTGCCCTTTTGGGCTGTATCTTAATGAGCTATGCACCAGTATGTCATTTTCTATTACATTTATTGTAGCAGATTTTTGTTTCTTGCAGGAATTCCTGATTTATAAAGGTTTCAAGGTCAGGGTGTGGCAGAGGAAATTGCTAGGGAAAGGCTAGCTTTCCTGCATGATTGCAGAGCTCAGTGGGAGCCGCGCATGGTAGTAGTAAAGGTCAGCTGCTGATCATTTATACAGATGCTTCATAAGCAGCGTGTCACTAGTTTTATGTTAAGATAACTTTTAATAGAAACATCTCTCAGTTTATTACAAAGCTGTGTATATTCAGCTGTTTGCAAATTGAAATATATTTTATCCAACTCAATGAAATTATCAAATTTGAAGGTTGTTGTTTGACAACTCCGGAGTGCATTGATGGAGAAATGTGCTGTAGACTCGGCCGCTGAAGTAGGCCACACCTTAAAGCACCACTCCAGTGTTTCTTTCTATTGTATCGCTGGAGTGGTGATTTAAATGTAATTCCTCTGCCCCCTGTCTCATACTCACCTGGAGCTGCCTTCATCGTTTTAAAGTGTCGGTCCTGTCAGTCTCCAGTGAAAGGTGACTTGTCGGCTGCTCCAGTGTTTCATGGAGCTGGAATGGAGGTCACTTTTCAATACAAGTCTATGACTTCCGGCCAGTCAGAAGCTACACTCACAAGAGGGCGCAGCAGGACCGGCGCAGCACCGAAAAACAATGAAGATGTTGGGGGGTGAGAATATGACTGGGGGTAGGGGACTTAAATTTGAAGTGCAACTCCAGCGCTGAAAAGAAAGCAAAAGCTGGAGTGGTGTTTAACCACTTCACACCGCAGCCCATTTTCGTTTTTGCATTTCTGTTTTTTTGTCCCATGCTTCCCAGAGCCATAACTTTTTTCATTTTTCCATCAAAATGGCCATGTGAAGGCTTGTCTTTTGCGAGACAAGTTGTACTTTTGAACGGCATGATTCGTTTTACTATATCGTGTACTATAAAACGTGGAAAAAATTCCAAGTGCGGTGGAATTCCCAAAAAAGTGCAGTACCACAACTGTTTTTTTTAATTATTTTTTACCTTGTTCACCAAATTCTTAAACTGATCTGCCATTGTGATTTTCCAGATCATTACTAGAGATGAGCGAATATTTCAGTGTTCGGTTCTGATTATGATCGCCGAATTTGCAATATTAGCTGAATAATTTGTCGAATATTCACCGAACATAACCGATCGCCATTCATCTCAATGAAAGGCAAAAACAAATGCATGCACAACACCTTATAATGTCCCCAAATACTGCAAAAACACATCAAATGAGGGACATACACCAGGAAAGTGGCCTCAAATCACCCACAGTACAAACTGTAGCATGGCACTGCAGCAGTCAGCCAGGTATGAGGTATCGGGGATCTGGGCCAGCATTTACAGCTTTCATTTGAACATCACAGTAAGATGATGTGGGTGAGGGATTGGTGTAGGCCTCCTTTGCTGGGAGCCCTGCTACCACATGCAACTCATCTACCTGCTTTCATGCATAGCTATACTTAGATGTCACAAATATCAGTTTTGTCAGAAATATGTAAGGATAGGAACACGGGTAGTTGAGTCCAAGGAAGTGGAGACCTGATGGTCTTGGAGGCCTACTGCTATAGGCAACATGCATGAAAGAGACCAAACCAGGAGTGTTCACATTTCCAAAAATTATTGGCAGACACCACCAAAGTGGCATCAATTTCACAGCAGTAGAAATAGTATAATAGGGACCAACATGTCTTCCACTATGCCCAATCCAGCAGATGGACATCCAACCAGGAGTGTTCACATTTCCAAAAATTATTGGCAGACAATACCAAAGTGGCATCAATTTCACCACAGTAGAAATAATACACCAAGGACCGACAGGTCTTCCACTACGCTCAATCCAGTAGATGGACACCTAACCAGGAGTGGTCACATTTAAATAAATGAGGGCAGTACACCACAGAAGTGGCATCAGTTTCACCACAGTAGAAATAGTATAATAGGGATTGACAGGTCTTCCACTACACCCAATACAGCAGATGGACACCCAATCAGGAGTGTTCACTTTTCCAAAAATTATTGGCAGACACTACCAAAGTGGCATCAATTTCATCCCAGTAGAAATAGTACTACAGGGGCCGACTGGTCTTCCACTACGCCCAATCCAGCAGATGGACACCCAACCAGGAGTGGTCACATTTAAACAAATGAGGGCCTTACACTACAGAAATGGCATCAGTTTCAACACAGTAAAAATAGTATACTATGGACTGACAGGTCTTCCACTATGCCCAATCCAGCAGATGAACATCCAGCCTGGAGTTTTCACATTTTACAAAAATGAGGTGAAATAACGGTCACGAGAATAGAAATAGTATAATTGGGACCGACTCGTCTTCCACTAAAGCTAACCCAGCAGATGTATACCAACCATGACTTAATGCATCACACTAAAAAATACAATATCACCTAGTCTGTACAGTCTGCGATTGGGGTGCAAAAGTCATTGGAGATCTATGACTTGTTCATCTTAATGAAAGTTAGGCGGTTTACACTTTCAGGGGACAGCCAACAGCTCTTATCCGTCAGGATACCACTAGCAGCACTGAAGACACATTCTGAGAGCACTCTGGCTGCTGGGCATGATAAAACCTCCAATGCGTGTGAGGCGAGCTCAGGCCACTCATCCATTTTGGAAGACCAAAATGTGAGAGGATCCAAACCCTCCCTGATGGTATTGAAATTCAGTTCTAGATACTCCTGCACCATCCTCTCCATTCTTTCAACACGTGTAAGACTTGGAATCTTTTGTGCTGGTGCAAGAGCGGGTCTAAAAAAAAGTGTCAAAGGACTCACAGAAATTGCTTCTTCCACTTACACCACTTCTGCTGCTGCTAATGTTTTGGTGTTGATGAATTGACTCTCCGGAGGTTGGATGTCTAGAGCTGCGATGCAAACTATATGCTTCACTGCTGTCTTGGGGAAAAACTCTCTTAGGGTAGTGTAAAAGTGTGTATCAATACTCCAGCATTCCCTTTCCAGGGCGGGAAGCATCTGGCAAAATTTGGTTTTATAATGTGGATCTAACAGAGTGGCAACCCAGTAATCAGCAGTAGTCCTAATCATAACTGTCCAGGGATCATGATGCATATAGTGCAGCAAGAAGGCACTCATATGTCGGGCTCTACCATGAGGTCCAAGCCCATGCTGTGTTGGTGGCTGGTTAACAATGAGGCTTGTTTCCTTCATCCCTTGCTGCCCACTACAAACATGGAGGGGAGGATTATCCTCTTCATCTGACAGTTGCTCGCCCATCACCTCTTCTTCCTCCATTTGTTCCTCGATCTTGCACCTTCAATAACAGTTTGTCTGTTATCACCAGCCCCCCTCGATCGCAGTAATCCACCCTCCCTTGGCCCTCGCCTGTGTGACGCCAGTCTGGAACTTAGAGATTATGTTATCCCTTCCACATCCTCTTCTGCTTCCACCTCTTCTGGGACCACCAACTCCTCCCACAGGCTATTCAAAGTCTGCTCCAGCATATAGATGACTGGAATAGAGATGGTGATGACGGCGTTGTCAGTGTCAACATCTTAGTAGCCATTTCGAAACTGCAGGGGGGTACAGAGGTTCTTAATCTGTGCCCACTTTGTAAACGTGATATGTGCACGTCCGTACTGCGTTGGCCCACGCTATGCGACATGACATACTGCGTCAAGGATCGTTGCTGCTGCCACAGGTTCTGCAACATGTGCAGAGTGGAATTCCATTGTGTCGGCACATTGCATATCAACCTTTAAACTGGCATGGACAAAGACCTCTGTATCGATGCAAGTCGATGACCTGAGGGGTGCGAATGGCGGAAATGAGCACATAGCTTATGTGCTTTTTGGAGCAGCTCAGGCCAGGATAGGGGCGGAGAAAAGCTGTATCACCAGGTTGAGGACTTGAGCCATGCAAGGCATGTGTGTAAGCTTGCCTTGCTGTACGCCTGTCACTATGTTCGCACCGTTATCGGACATGGCCTTTGCTGGATGCAGGTTCAGCGGAGACAGCCATTGATCAAACTCAGCCTGGAGAGCTTTCCACAACTCTTCAGCTTTATGGCTATGATCTCCAAGGCATATCAATTTTAATACTGCCTGATTGCGTTGAGCCCTGGCTGCACAGTATGGAAGTGTTGGGGATTCACTCTGCACTGTTGGAACATATGTCTCATTAAGGCAGAGGTTGAGGGCGCAGGTGGAGGCCCTAGAGGAGGAGTCAAAAGCAGTGGAGGAAGTGTTAAATGTAGAGGTTTGTCCTGCAAGCCTTGGGGATTCCAAGACTTGTGGAGCAGCGCTTGCCCCCACAGCCACCAGAGTCACCCAGTGCCCAGTCAGCGAGATGTAACACCCTTAACCTTTGGCCTTGCTTATTCGTCCAAGTGTCTGTGGTGAAATGCACCCTGGCAGACAGAGATTTAGTCAAGGAATGGGTGATGTTGTCTGTGATATGCTAGTGTAGCACAAGCACAGCTTTCTTAGATAAGTAATGGCGACTGGGCAATTGGTTTTGGAGGACTGCCACTGCCATCAGCTTTTGGAAACCATCTGTATCTACCAGGCGGAAAGGCAGCATTTCCGTGGCCAACAGAGTAGAGATGGTGGAGGTCAACCTCTTAGCTTTGTCATGCGTAGGAGGAAACCATCTTTTTACGTGACCATAACTGTGTAACCGTGGACTGGCTGCAGTGCTGAGAGAGGGCCGGAGTATGGTGAACCAGACAAACTTCTGGACCATGAGAGAGGTGCAGGTGGAGATGAGTCAAAAACAGCAGGTATGTCCGCTTCCGTTAAAGCTGACGGCAGGCTCTCAGTCATCGTGACTGGAGCAGATAAAGATTGCACTTTTTACCTCGACTCATTACTGCACTAGAAATATGAAAAAATGAGAGCGTTTAGCGCATAAATTGGCCAATTCATGTGTACCTGTTAGCAACATTAGGGCATCTCTCGTATCCCAGGTCCTAAACTTTCCTTTCCTCGCTGAGAATAAACATCTTCATCTGAATGGATACCTGTGAAACCTCTTCTTAGACTAAATTTCTCTCTCTCTGTGGAGGGGTAATGGACCTGCTGCGATTAAAACACCTGTGGTTAAGAGGCGGAGTGCTCAGTCAGAAGGCTAATGAATACAAATTTCAAAAAACTGACCGTCACATCCAAACATAGACTCAGTGTATACTCTTAGCCACAGGTGTTTTAATCGCAGCAGGTCCATTACCTGTCCACAGAGAGAGAGAAATTTAGTCTAAGAAGAGGTTTCACAGGTACCCATTCAGATGAAGACGTTTATTCTCAGCGAGGAAAGGAAAGTTTAGGACCTGGTATACGAGAGACGCCCTAATGTGGCTACCAAGTACACATGAATTGGCCAATTTATGCGCTAAACGCTCTCATTTTTTCATATTTCTAGTGCAGTAATGCAGTTCAATTTTCATGTTTGCATGTTTTAGCGCCGCAGTGTGCTGCCTTATTTATTTGACTGTATACGAGTTGGTGACTCTAGGTTCAGCACCTGTTCACACTTAGTCTATGTTTTGATGTGACGGTTAGTTTTTTGAAATTTGTTGTACAATGTAGGCTCTGTTGGCATCTTTGCCCTGATTCATCAAAGTGACTACACCACAATTCTGTCAGAAATCACTTTGAAAAGTCACAACATTTTGTCCAACATTTAGCGACTGTTGGCATGTTCTTGCCAGTTTCGCCAATCTCAAAACTTGGGCAAGACTGGGGAGTAATGAAACAGCTTGTCTAATTCATGACAAACATGTGACTTTCTTTACACCAGAAATATTACACCAGTACCTGATTGGAGTAAGATGTGTGGCGAGGCACCCAGAGGCCCCTTAGTGGATCAGGAACATCTGACTTCAGAACCCTTTCTCTTCAAAACCGGTGTGAACAATGCTGGTCTTGATAAATCAGGTCCCTTGTTTTGCGCCGACATTGAAGGTACATTTACCTTTGACTTATGACTGCAATGTCTCCCATTGTATAAGCATATAGTGGGATATATTGCCACCATTGTTAAAAAAAAAAAAAAAAAACAAGAAAAGTGGAGTAGGCTGCATTTTCCTGTAGTGAAAAAAAAAAAAAGCTGCAGAAAGCTATGCCGATGCCTTCTAGCCAAACCTAGGCTAAAGGGATGCTCTCTTGCCAAACGCAAGAACATTCTCTTGACTTATACCTCCGAGATGTGGATAAAGGAGATAACAAAATGCAGCAATACCTGGACCTGCTGCGTTTTTTTGTATGAAAATAGTGTTACTGTAGAAGTGAGTGTGTCGCGTACATAACACAGATGCTAAAATGTATTACATTCATGTGAAACTGTTGTACAGGGTTAGAAAGGGTTAAAGCAGGAAATGATGAGGGCAATGGTTATTAGTGTCTGGGACATAGGGGCCAGCGTGAGAGAGATATGAATAAGAGAAAGTGTAGAGAATGAAATCGAACCCCAGATCTGGCTCGTGTTGTGGGAGTCATATCACCGCTGAGGCTATTGCTCAAAGTAGTGTCAATTTCATGAGCGCGGTTAGGGAACACAGACACAGGTACTCATTTTTCAACAGATTACATTTCTAGTAGAGTGAGGAAATGACGTTAATACAGTTTTACGGTTTGAAGTTCCTCAGCAGTGAAACCCAATAACAAATGACTCACGAATCTTCATAGCAGATTTATGTGGTATTTAATGTGAATTACTTGATCTTACTACACTGGCATGAAGGGTTATGGTCACATTTTTATTACTTCACCTCTAAACATCCATGATGTCTTTGAAG
Organism: Ranitomeya imitator; assembly: GCF_032444005.1. NCBI lineage: Eukaryota > Metazoa > Chordata > Amphibia > Anura > Dendrobatidae > Ranitomeya > Ranitomeya imitator. The sequence goes on from NC_091284.1 coordinate 167,616,187, forward strand.
GCCGCATGTTCACATTTGATCTACATTTCCCATGGTATCTTTTAATTCAGCCTTTGCCATAGAAACATTGCAGACTTAGCAGAAATTCAATCCTCTTTTCTTTTTCCAATTTGACACTAGTGTAAATAAATTAGAAATAAAAAGTATAAATATATTTACTTTAAAGGGATTGAGCTGGTAACAGAACTTTTGTGTCTCCTGACCTTTGTATCCAATCAGAGGCAGCTACTCATCAATAACCCATTAAACGAAATATTCAAAATTGCAGCTGCTGATTAGGTGTTAGCAGTCATGGGACACAAGAATAACATGATTAAGGTGAGATTGTTTAGTAGACAACCCCTTTAAGGCTGCCGTCACACTAGCAGTATTTGGTCAGTATTTTACATCAGTATTTGTAAGCCAAAACCAGGAGTGGGTGATAAATCCAGAAGAGGTGCATATGTTTCTATTATACTTTTCCTCTAATTGTTCCACTCCTGGTTTTGGCTTACAAATACTGATGTAAAATACTGACCAAATACTGCTAGTGTGACGGCAGCCTAAGGGGTCCTCAAATCATGTCTTATTGCTGACCATTCAATGTTGATCAGCTGTCATCAGTTGGGATGCAGGATATTGGACCCCCATCGATCTGATAATGATGATCCATCCTAAGGATAAGACCAAGTTCACATGTTCAGTATTTCACCTCAGTATTTGTAAGCCAAATCCAGGAGTGGGTGATAAATACAGAAGTGGTGACGTGTTCCTATTATACTTTTCCTCTGATTGTCCCACTCCTGGTTTTGGCTTACAAATATACTGAGGTAAAATACTGACTAAATGCTGCATGTGTGAACGTGGCCCAAATCAGCAATCGTATATAACCAGAGAACTTCAAGTATTAAAGCCCATTGATTTTACACTTAATGTTGAGCTTAGATGCATTCTGTTTCCATTGATCGAGATGTTTCTACAGCTTCTATTTCTGGACCTGGTTGACTCAAACTGAGCTAATAGGGAAGATCATTGATCAGACAGGTGTTTAAAGGGACAGCTGATACATGCTGCCCAGTCTCAGTCAGGTATGTGTGACTCTGAAATGAGGCAGCGTTTCGGAGGAAAGCATACTTTAAAAGCCGCTGGGGATCGGGCCATGCTGGAGACTAGCTGGTCAGGCAAGTCACTGGTTGCTTCTCCCTGCCTGCTGCCCTGGATTAACAGATCTATGCCTAGGTGTGTGTGTATGGGCAGAGACCTGTCACTCACTGACAGCAGGTGGGGAGAAGCCACCGGGGACCCACCTGTCTAACTAATCTTGTATGCGGCTCAATCCCTGTCGGCTCTTAAAGTATGTTTCCTCTGAAACGCTGCAGTGTTTCAGAGTCAAACATATCCAGGTGAGATCATACAGGCAGTGCAGCATGAATCAGGCTTCAGGTTCCCTTTAAGAACCTGATGGTCATTCTGACAGATCTCTGTAGCATCTATGCAGCACTTCCTCAGTCAGGTCTCTCTATACGAGAGTGCACCTGCTTAGTGAAAGACCCTTGACAGCCCACTTGGGATATGATGACATGAAAAAGACTTTCATACCATGGCAAACTAGATTCTCCAGTCTGACAAAACCCAGAGCGGACTCCTAAGGTCAAATGACCATTGCCATGTCTAGAGGAGAGCAGCAGTGCACTGACCTGAGTATACCCCATGCAAACTGCTGATGGCAGCTGAAGGAACTGGTCTTGCTTGTTCTACAGAAATCTAAACAAAAGGGAAATACAGAAAAGTCAATAAAAAAAACCCTTCTGCCTGAGGTGAGGATTCACTTTCCAACTGGCTAATGATTCCAAACACAAAGCCATCAAATGTGGCAAAATCCACTAGAAGCAAAAGCTATAACATTTGTGGCATGTGAAATAAGTCTGAATAACAACTGTACCACCAAACATTTGTATTGCACCTTAATCAAAATGGACTCAAAGTCGGACTCCCCACAGTCTGGGCAGTAAATTAATTTGGTATAATGTCCGATGGTGGCAGGTGTGTTGTTGATCGTTAAAGACCAAACTGAACATGTGTGTTTTGAGTCGTGATTTCCATGTCTCCAGGGATGAGATCTCTCGGATTGATCCAGGTAATGAGTTCCAGAGAGTCTGAAAAACAAAAGGCTCTGCCTCCAAATATTGTCAGCCGGATACAGAGTATGGAAAATGTAGGGCTTCAGTAGATCCTTTAAGTAACTTGGGCCTAAGTTGTTAATAACTTTAAAGATCATAAGGCAAATTTTAAAAGTTATTCACCATTTTTACAGGCATTAGTGTGTGGAGAATTGATAGTATTGAAGAATGTCGATGTTGAATGGTTCTTAACCTAGCTGTGGAGCTTTGTATAAAACTGAAGAGTTGTAATGTTTTGTCAGGGAGGCCTACATATAGGACATTACTGTAGTTCCTTTGGCTTCACACAAAGGGTGAGGAGAGACAGGCATATTCCTCAAAAATCAGACATTTAATTCCGTTTGTCTACATCACAAAATGTGCAAGTTGCAAAAAATTAGTTTTTTTGCACATCAGTTTTACTAGTCAAATTTTACATCCATACATGTCACATTGATGCGGTGCTCTGCTGCAGGTGTTGGCGTTTTGGGCGTGTACCTACCTAAGATTTCTTATGTTGTCATTTTTGTGAAGGGGTTGAATGTTAACATTTAATTGTCCATGCCTGTACAACTTGCTGTCACATTTTGCTTTTTGCATGTGTACATACCTACCTAGTATTTCTTCTTTTTTTGGTAATTGAAAAATTGGGGTTGAAAAGATTGTTAAAAATTAATTATAGCATTGTACAAAGTGTATGGTAAAAGAAAAAATAGTAATGGATTGGGTAATGTGATAGAAAATAAAAAAAGTTGGGGCTGCTAGCAACATCAGAAGCATCACCACCACCATTTGTACCAGCTAACCAGGCAGTAATACTACAAAATGCAGCTCACAGGCTTAATTTGCCTCTCGCAAGTATATTAGTGTTGAGGAAGAGGAGTGCGGTGTGGAATATATTGTATGGCTCATCACTTGTCACTCTCACGATGTTACATCTGAGAGCCACCCCGTTAACTTGAGGTCATGTTCTGTACAGAAAGGTCTGCCTAATCACAAATGATTGCGGGATAATTTTTGGACATTTTCTTAAATTAAAAAACACATGAAAAGTCTGTCTGAGCACTGTGTTATTAAACGGGCTGTTGATTACTAACCAGCTACCATCCATGTCTATGGTGAGGTCACTTACATTGCTAAGGCTGTTTTTGTGGTAAAGACTGTGAAAGGGGTTGGATATAGCCCTAGGAGACCCCAGAGTATTACACATGTATTTTCAAGTCCAATTAAAGGCTTTGTGATATTACAAGTCATGCCAAATCAATTTGTTGTGCGTCAGATTTTTGGGAAAAATTTGTGAAACATGGCAAATTTGAATCTTTTGAATGCTATCATCTCTACTGCTATCCTATGGTTTTCCAATTACAAATATGCGCATATCATTTTATCACACTCATATTAATAAAGACTCCAGACTAAACTCCAGTTTAAATATACTGTACCTGAAAATAAATACAACCTCCAAAATAAATACAGACCCCAGAATATTCAAAGATTGCATTTCATAATAGAGAATCAAACGCCCTCAAATAAATGCATACTGGACATACAAAATAAAGACCCTTGAAAAAATGCAAATGGCAGATCAGCCCCCAAAATAAATACAGACATAAGAATAGGTACAGACCCCAGAATAATATGGACTCCAAGATAAAAAAAACCCCACCAGAATAGATACATGAGATTAGACCCCAAAATAACTACCCCTGAATAAATGCACATCTCAAACCGAGCCATAAATTCTGAAATATAGACACTAAACACACACACACATATATATATATCAATATATTTAGGATCATTCATTGCGAATCACAGTTTTATTCTGTTTTTTGTTCGTGCTGTGCATTAGATCAGTGCATGTGCTACCCAGTCTTTGTTGCAAGTTGCGACCTAGGGGTTCACCTATCCTTGCCCTCCCCTGGTCCTAGCCCTGATAATACCTAATGCATATCCTCTGCTTTTTAGCGGCTGACCCATAGCCATATGCTGCACACCGTGAAGGATATCATGTGGCCTCTGTGTCCATATTTCACGCTCTGGGTCATGTCAGTACTTGTGATTTGCATTGAGAAATCAGCATTTCTCTGGTCATTCTGCCCCGACTTGGAAACATTACTACGTTTTTTTCTCACCGTGTGTGAAATGCTGAATTCCCCTTTCCAAAACCACAAATTCTGCTAAACTTCTTGTGCTTTCTTTTTAGTCCTTTTCCCTACATTTTTTTTAAAAACATCGTTTTAAGAAAAATATTTGCCTTCAAGGCCACGTGATGTAAATTCTTTCCAGATGCTAGTAGGAAATAAACTGTGTTAGATTTCTTTTCTTTTGGGAGAGGTTTTTTTTCCTGGCCATATGTAATGTCATTTCTCCTGCGGAAAGTGAGAAGGATCAGCATACTTTGCTTGACTTTTGGCTGCTTGTCTCGTAATAAAGAGCCAAAGACGAGAGTAGATGTATTGTGATATGTAATAATACTTTAATTAAAGGCAAATTGCATCGCTAATAATTTATAAAGTTTTACATCTTAATGAATTTACCCTTTAATTCAGAGGAATGTTTGTTAATAGAATTTTTATTTTTAAAAATAGCGCTACTCTTGACCACAGGCTTAGTCAAGTAGTGCAGCTCAACCCTATTTATATGAATAATCATGTAGCGCTGTTTCTAAAGCAATGTTATACCCTTTTTACCTCATACTTATCCTTCACCATGGCTGCTTCTATAAAAGCTCTTTATACTCCGTAATGTTTGCGTCATTGAAACTAAACTTTCATTTGTTATTTTGCACTATTGTCCTATAACGTTATATTTAACCCCTTCATGACGGGGGATTTTTCGTTTTTCCGTGTTCGTTTTTCGCTCCCCTCCTTCCCAGAGCCATAACTTTTTTATTTTTCCGTCAATTTGGCCATGTGAGGGCTTATTTTTTGCGGGACGAGTTGTACTTTTGAACGACATCATTGGTTTTAGCATGTCGTGTACTAGAAAACGGGAAAAAAATTCCAAGTGCGGTGAAATTGCAAAAAAGTGCAATCCCACATTGGTTTTTTGTTTGGCTTTTTTGCTAGGTTCACTAAATGCTAAAAATGACCTGCCATTATCATTCTCCAGGTCAGTACGAGTTCATAGACACCTAACATGACTAGGTTATTTTTTATCTAAGTGGTGAAAAAAAATTCCAAACTTTGCTAAAAAAAAAAAAAAAAAAAAAAAAAAATTGCGCCATTTTCCGATACTCGTAGCGTCTCCATTTTTCATGATCTGGGGTCGGTTGAGGGCTTATTTTTTGCGTGCCGAGATGACGTTTTTAATGATAGCATTTCGGTGCAGATACGTTTAATGCAATGTCGCGGCGACCAAAAAAACGTAATTCTGGCGTTTCGAATTTTTTTCCCGCTACGCTGTTTAGCGATCAGGTTAATACTTTTTTTTAATTGATAGATCGGGCGATTCTGAGCGCGGCGATACCAAATATGCGTAGATTTGATATTTTTTTTATTGATTTATTTTGATTGGGGCGAAAGGGAGGTGATTTAAACTTTTATGTTTTTTTTATTTTTTTCACATTTTTTTAACTTTTTTTTTTTTTTAACTTTTGCCATGCTTCAATAGCCTCCATGGGAGGCTAGAAGCAGGCACAACGCGATCGGCTCTGCTACATAGCAGCGATCTGCTGATCGCTGCTATGTAGCAGAAATGGAGGTGTGCTGTGAGCGCCGACCACAGGGTGGCACTCACAGCCACCGGCGATCAGTAACCATAGAGGTCTCTGGGACCTCTATGGTTACAATATACAAGCATCGCCAACCCCCGAACATGTGACGGGGGTCGGCGATGACGTCATTTCCGGCCGCCCGGCTGGAAGCGGTACTTAAATGCCGCTGTCTGCGTTTGACAGCGGCATTTAACTAATTAATAGGTGCGGGCAGATCGCGATTCTGCCCGCGCCTATTACGGGCACATGTCAGCTGTTCAAAACAGCTGACATGTCCCGGCTTTGATGCGGGCTCACCGCGGAGCCCTGCATCAAAGCAGGGGAGCCGGCATCGGACGGTATAGTACGTCTGATGCCGGTAAGGGGTTAAAGGGATATTCCTATCCCAATATGTAGTAGGTGTAGTAATAATAATATTAGAAAATACCTCCAATTAGAAATGTAGTATAGTTTTTCTGATTCGCTGTGTCTCTTTGCTCATGTGCAGGAATTGCAGGACCTTAGGTATCCATGGTTATGACCACTGATTTAGTAACAGTTAGCTAGTTTTCCCATTGATAACGAAAGGAAAAAAAATCGTTATAATCGTTAAAAAGTTATGGAAGAAGGCAAAAATTTGAATTTCCCTGGTCATCAAAGAGTAAATTTTGGCTTAGACACTGACCAACAATAAAACCCAGAAAATTAGTTCTCTTTATTGAAGTTCTATTAGAAAAATCATGACCAAGCCTACAGTCTGAAAGAAAACTGTAATATTTAGTATAAAAAAACCCAAAATGAAGGTCTCTATCTACTATATAATTGTCTAAGGGTCACTTCCGTCTTTCTGTCCTTCTGTCTGTCTTTCTGTCTGTCACGGATATTCATTGGTCGCGGCCTCTGTCTGTCATGGAATCCAAGTCGCTGATTGGTCGCGGCAAAACAGCCACGACCAATCAGCGACGGGCACAGTCCGGAAAATGGCCACTCCTTCCTCCCCGCAGTCACTGCCCGGCGCCCGCATGCTCCCCTCCAGTTACCGCTCACATAGGGTTAATGCCGGCGGTAACGGACCGCGTTATGCCGCAGGTAACACACTCTGTTACCACCGCTATTAACCCTGTGTGTCCCCAACTTTTTACTATTGATGCTGCCTATGCGGCATCAATAGTAAAAAAATGTAATGTTAAAAATAATAAAAAAACAAAAAACCTGCTATACTCACCCTCCATACTCCGCCGAGCCGCTCGCGCCTGCCGCCATCTTCCGTTCCGAGCGATGCATTGCGAAATTACCCAGAAGACTTAGCGGTATCGCGAGACCGCTAAGTCTTCTGGGTAATTTCGCAATGCATCCTGGGAACGGAAGATGGCGGCAGCCACGCGCCCATCGCCACAGCGCCGTTGGATCCCAGAGGTGAGTATGTAACTATTTTTTATTTTAATTCTTTTTTTTTTAACAGGGATATGTGCCCACACTGCTAAATACTGCATGCGCTACATGGCTGCTATATACTACGTGGGCAGCACTATATACTACATGGCTGCTATATACTACGTGGGCAGTACAATATACTACATGGCTGCTATATACTAAGTGGGCAGTACTATATACTACATGGCTGCTATATACTACGTGGGCAGCACTATATACTACATGGCTGCTATATACTACGTGGGCAGTACTATATACTACATGGCTGCTATATACTACGTGGGCAGTACTATATACTACATGGCTGCTATATATTACGTGGGTAGTACTATATACTACATGGCTGCTATATACTACGTGGACAGTACTATATACTACATGGCTGCTGTATACTATGTGGACAGTACTATATACTACATGGCTGCTATATACTATGTGGGCAGTACTATATACTACATGGCTGCTATATACTACGCGGACAGTACTGTATACTACATGGCTGCTATATACTACGTGGGCAGTACTATATACTACATGGCTTCTATATACTACGTGGACAGTACTGTATACTACATGGCTGCTATATACTACATGGGCAGTACTATATACTAAATGGCTGCTATATACTACGTGGGCAGTGTTATATACTACATGCCTGCTGTATACTACGTGCCCTGTGTTGGATACTGCGTGGGCTGCGTTATATACAACACAGCTGGTATTCTACAATATGTATGTATATAGCAGCCACATACTATATAGCACAACCCACGTACAATTTGTATGCTATATAATAAATGGCTCCTATATACTACGTGGCCTGTGCTATATAGTATGTGGCTGCTATATACATACATATTCTAGAATACCCGATGCGTTAGAATCGGAACACCATCTAGTATCAACATAAACATCTGTGTTTTAGAAAAAAAAACATATAAATATAGTTCACATTCATCTCTCAAAAAAAGTATTAAGCAACAAGTTTAGTTCATGGAAACTTTTTTTGAGGCTACGTTCCCACTGTGAGCTTGGTGAGTTTTGGTGTTGCCGATTTTCTGCACCACTTCTGCAGCCATTAAGTAAAATAGGTTACTTGGATTTTTTTTTTTAAGTACGCAGTGTAAAAAAACTTTTTTAAAATGTGTGTGTAATACTTTAATTTGAGAAAACAATTGGAAAAAAGTACACCCTTATATTTTCTCTGCATATGTTACCAGACAGGAATCAGGCACCCTTGTTCTCAGGATCACTGCAGGCCCAGTGGTCAGATCTTTACCAAGCCTACTTTGATCCTAAGGAAATTTCTTGGGAAGCTCGGCGCGTTCATGTAGTGTATTTGGGACTTCCATCTGAGGTTTTCTACTGAAGCAATAGAATGAAAAGCCACATTTTCAAGTTCCAACTGTAATGAAGACTTGTGGCTTTCTTTTTTGGAAGTGCATTGAACTTTATTGGAAGTGCATTGAACAGCAAGGTGGATTGCTGCTGAGGGGAAAAAGAAAAAAAAATCTCTTTAAATCGTCAGCTTAGCGAGTGTGAACGAGCTGAGTGTGACCTGAGCGTAAGTGTGAATGGCGGTAAGTGTGACTTGTGATTCAGTGACTTTGGATTCAGGGAGTTTCCAAGGGAGGAATTACTGAATTGCTGTCTGTGTTTTATTGATACTTTGCATTTATTTTTTATTTAACATTTCTGTCTGGTGCAATCCCCATAGGAAATGTGCTGCACTATTGTTAATGCCATCCAGTGCACCACTTGCCGCATGTATGCAATCCTTGAGCAGCCGGTCGAGGGTGCATACTGCTGTGCGAGATGTGAGCACGTTGTGCATTTGGAAGCCCAGATTCTGAATCTAAATGTGCAGCTGGCAACACTGAGATCCATTGACAATATGGAAAGGAGTCTTCTGCTCACTGAGCAGATGCTCAATGGGATAGATGAGGCGGGGGATGGTAGGATGGAGCCGCAGGACAGTGGAGCAGCAAGCTGGGTGACAGTTAGAAGGCCGGGTAGAGGGAAGAGTGCCAGGGAGGCTAGTCCTGATCTGGCACACCCCAATAAGTTTGCAGATGAGGGGGGTGCCAGTACAGAGGTAGCACTGCTGCAGCCAGGCATGCCCTCTGAAAGCCAGAGGAGTGACTGCTCCAGTAAGGAGGGAAATAGGAGAGCAGGGCAGGCCAGACAGGTGCTCGTATTGGGGGACTCAATTATTAGGGGAACAGATAGGGCAATCTGTCACAAAGACAGGGATCGTCGAACTGTGTGCTGCCTACCTGGCGCTTGAGTCCGACACATCGCTGATCGGGTTGACAGATTACTGGGAGGGGCTGGTGAGGACCCAGCGGTCATGGTGCACATTGGCACAAATGACAAAGTTAGAGGTAGGTGGAAGGTCCTTAAAGATGATTTCAGGGAATTAGGCTGCAAACTGAAAGCAAGGACCTCCAACGTAGTATTTTCCAAAATAGTGCCTGTACCACGTGCCACGCCAGAGAGGCAACCGGAGATTATGTAGGTTAATGAGTGTCTCAAGAATTGGTGTAGAAAGGAGGGGTTTGGGTTCCTGCAGAGCTGGGCCGACTTCTCAGTTGGCTACAGGTTCTACGCTAGGGACAGGCTGCACCTCAATGGGGAAGGTGCAGCTGTGCTGGTTGAGAAAATAGCTAGAAGGTTGGAGGAGTGTTTAAACTAGGGAATGGGGGGAGGGTATTCATTTTATCGGAGGGGAATGCAGGTAGAGACCTGGGCACAAATAAGGAAGTTGGGGGTGGTGGTGGCATGGGGGGTGGGGTTAAAACAATAATTTTAGACAGAATAGAGGTACAGAGAGATACATAAAGTGTATGTATACTAATGGCAGAAGCCTCGCCAACAAAATGGACAAATTAGAATTAATGTTGTTGGAGCATAATTATGACATGGTGGGGATATCTGAAACGTGGCTGGATGAGAGCCATGACTGGGCTGTTAACTTACAGGGCTATAGTCTGTTCAGAAATGACTGAACGGATAAGCGAGGGGGAGATGTGTGTCTATATGTAAAATCATCCTTAAAACCCATCCTGCGTGATAATATAGGTGAATCTAATGAAAATGTAAAGTCCCTGTGGGTGGAGATAAGGGGAGGGGGGGAAAATAAATAATAAATTACTGATAGGGGTTAGTTATAAGTCTCCAAAAATGATGGAAGCAACGGAGAATATCCTCATAAAGCAAATAGATGAAGCAGCGACTCAAGGACAAGTCATTATTATGGGGGACTTCAACTACCCTGAAATAGATTGGGGAACAGAAACCTGCAGTTCCAGCAAAGGTAATCGGTTCTTGACAACTATGAGAGACCATTACCTTTCATAACTGGTTCAGGACCCAACAAGAAGGGGGGCACTGCTAGACCTAATATTAACCAACAGGCCAGACCGCATATCAAATATAAAGGTTGGGGGTCACTTGGGGAATAGTGATCACAAAATAATAAGTTTTCCTGTATCCTTTAATAAGATGTGTAGTAGAGGGGTTACAAGGACACTAAACTTCAGGAGGGCAAATTTCCAACGGATGAAGATGATCTTGGTGCAATTAACTGGGACGATATCCTGAGACATAAAAATGCACAAAGAAAATGGGAGACGTTTGTTAGCATCCTGGATAGGACCTGTGCACAGTATATACCGTATGGGAATAAACATACTAAAAATAGGAGGAAACCAATATGGCTAAATAGAGCTGTAAGGGGCGCAATAAGTGACAAAAAGAAAGCATTTAGAGAATTAAAGGAAGTAGGTAGTGATGAGGCATTAAATAAATACAGAAAATTAAATAAATTCTGTAAAAAGCAAAAGCAAATCAAGGCAGCAAAAACTGAGACAGAGAGACTCATTGCCAGAGAGAGTAAAAATAATCTCAAAATATTCTTTAACTTGAGGAAGGAGTGGATGGCAACTAATCGAACTGACGCGGGTACGGTCACGGTAGCGTCCTTTAATGTGAAAGGTTTAAATTCCCCTGCAAAACGCAGTCAGATACTAACACTGTTAAAAAAACAATCTACACAAATAGCCTTCTTGCAAGAAACTCACTTTAAAATGGGAAGAACCCCTAATATGTCTTTCTCCCCTTTCCCAACTTGGTACAACAGCTGTTCCTCCTCCGCCTCTAGGGGAGTAAGTATAGCGCTTAAAAAAGGTCTCCCATTCACACTAGAGGATAGTCTGACTGATTCGGAAGGCAGATTTGTTTTTATAAAAGGGCTATTAGCAAACACAAAAATAACCTTAGCAAATTTATACGCCCCAAATATAAACCAGACACAATGGATTCTCAAAACATTGGACACTCTACAGCTTTTTAAGGAAGGTTTATTGATTGTGGGAGGGGACCTAAACCTGACTCTACAACCTAACCTAGACACCTCTAGTGGTTCCTCTTCCATTCCTCAAAAATCGAGACAAAAACTCCTAAATAAGCTAAACTCTCTACAACTAATAGACCCCTGGCGAAGCTTCTACCCCACATCGAAAGATTACACATTTTTCTCGTCACCACACAACTCTTATCATCGCATTGATTACTTTCTAGTACAATCTCGAGCCTTACATCTAGTAAAATCTTCTAAAATTGGCACAATCACTTTATCAGATCACGCCCCTGTCTTCATTGAGATTCTCATCACCACGTTACCTAGGCCCGCTATGACCTGGAGACTTAATGAATCGTTGATTGATAGCCCGAGACATACAGACAAACTTAGAGCCATCATCTCTCATTTCTTCAGTGAAAACATAAATACGGGTCATCTCACTCCCATTATATGGGAAACACATAAAGCCGTTCTCAGGGGTGAACTCATCTCACTTAGCTCGTACATTAAAAAACAAAGAGAAAAAGAAATCCAATCTCTCCTCCACCAAATAACCACTGCAGAGCGTACACATAAAAGTACTAAATCACCTGAGTCTCACCAGGATCTTGTTTTTCTTCGTAACAAGCTCAAAGACTTATTAAATGTAAAGTCAGCAAAATTGTTTATGCATTGCAGACACCGCTTTTATTTGCATGACAATAAAAGTGGGAAACTCACCACACAATTGCTAAAGAAGCAAAAAGAGAAAAAATTCATTAAAAAAATTGTTGCGTCGACGGGCAGGAGAGTGGTGGACTCAAAAGAGATTGCTGAGACCTTCCGGCAGTACTATGAGTCCCTCTATAATCTGCCCCTTTCTGATGATATGAAAAATTGTCCGACAGCCATGACTAAAATCCAAACTTTTTTGGCCTCTCTCCCCCTTCCAAAAATCTCCCCTGAAGAAGGTAACGCACTCACGGCCAAAATTACACTTAAAGAATTAGAAGACATCCTAAAAACCATCCCGAATGGGAAGGCACCTGGCCCCGACGGTTTCCCGGTGGGCTATTACAAAAAGTTCTCTTATATTCTTCTTCCCCACCTAGTTGATCTGTTTAATTCCTTTCTAGAAGGGAAGCTCCCACCTCGCCAGGCACTAGAGGCCTACATTGCTATTATACCTAAGGAGGGGAAAGACGACAGCCTGTGTAGCAATTACCGCCCTATCTCATTGCTCAACACTGACCTGAAACTGTGGGCTAAGGTGTTGGCTTCGAGGTTGAATGGTGTCTTGTGCAGAATTATTCGGCCTGACCAGGTGGGTTTCGTGAAGGGTCGCGAAGGCAAACATAATTCTACTAAAATCCTCCACGCTATTTCATATGCAAAGAAGACTAAGACTCCATTGACTATTCTGTCAACTGATGCTGAAAAAGCATTTGACAGAATTAGCTGGAGATACATGGTCTGTACGCTTCAAAAGTTTGCCTTCCCACAAGCCTTTATAGATGCTGTAATGTCCCTCTACGTAGATCCGTCTGCTAGGGTCGGTGTGAACGGTATTTTTTCCGAACCATTTAATATAACTAACGGTACCAGACAGGGCTGTCCTCTCTCTCCCTCCCTCTTTATCATGGTCATGGAAACCCTGATGGAAAAGATTAGACAGGATAGTGAGATCATAGGCCTTAAGATGGGTAAACTTGAGGTCAAAGTAGCTGCTTTTGCCGACGACCTCTTAATCTTAACCTCCAATCCCAAAACATCTTTCCCGAAGTTAATGTCCCTGTTTGCCGATTTTGGTGAGATATCTAACTTTAAAATAAATGCAAATAAATCTGAAGCATTAAATATCTCAGCAAAAAACTCAGATATACTGGATTTAAAAGAAAACACCCCCTTTAACTGGCCATCAGAGAAACTAAAATATCTTGGAGTTTATCTAACGGCTGATCCTTCCTCCCTATATAGATGTAATTATACTCCCCTCCTGACAAGGCTTCAAACGGATTTAAAAAACTACAACATACCTTATTTATCTTGGATGGGCAGAATAAATGTCATTAAATCTTATATTTTCCCTAAAATATTTTATACCATGAACATGGTTCCCATATCCCTTCCCAACTCATTCTTCCATTCAGCCAACCAACTGTTCTCCCAGTTTATATGGAAATACAAATAGAGCCAGACTCCCTTTTAAAATTCTTTCTCTTCCTAGAGGTAGCGGCGGTCTTGGCCTTCCAGATATCAAAACATATTACAAAGCCATACATATTGCTAGATGGTTTAACCTGGTAAAACCCAATCCAGAAAATCTCAATACATATCTAGAACTTGCTATACTAGGGGATGAAGCTGATCTCTATCTTTGGTCGTCTTTTAATTGCACACGCATAAAATCTAATGAGATCCTATCTAACACCCTATCCATAAAACGTTCCCTTATACCAAACCAGCTTCCGTATTGCCATTTTCTAGACAATATTCCAATTAAGATCATCCCATGGTTGGTGGACCCTACCTATCAAGACATTTATGGACTCTGGACATCCCTACCAGACGCCCCAATTTCTCAGTTCCTTTCAAACCGAATACCTTGCATTGATAATTGGCCGATCAGTGCCATAAAACAACCTACTAATTTTCTCCAGAAATATCATATACACCGTATAATGACCGCGTTTAGAACTAAGATAAACCAATCTACGGATTGGCTCTGGCTTGACTTGCTAGTGAGGTTGAAAACTCCAATCACTAAACTGGTTTCTAAACTATACGTGAACCTCCTTAAAAGTTCAACTCAATTTAAACCCTTATATCTTTCTTCCTGGGAGATGGAGTTGGGTCTGACGCTTTCCCCTCATGAAACTCAGCGGGTACTAGCCAATTCCCATGGGTTCTCCAGATGCATCCTATTGCAGGAAAATGCATTTAAGATCCTTTCCAGGTGGTATCATACCCCAGAAAGACTGTTTCATTTGGGATTGGTGGATTCCCCGCAGTGTTGGAGATGTTCTCGATGTGTGGGGTCCTTAGCGCATATTTTCTGGCTCTGTCCGGAATTGAAACAATTTTGGGCAGATGTAAATATATCTTTACAAGATATGGGCCTGATGGATCGGGATCTAACTCCCCAGGAGGTGTTGCTCTCTCTTCCTTCTTCCTCTTTTAACCCAAAGAAACACGACTTACTACCCATTTTATTAGCGGCCGCAAAACACTTAATCTCAATACACTGGAGAAAAACATCTCCCCCAACGCTGGAAGAATGGATCCTCAAAGTCCAAGACTTATATCGTTTGGAGGAATTATCTAGCTGGGAGGCACGCTCTCACGAGAAATTCAAGGATTCTTGGCTTCCGTGGGAGGTGTTTTTGTCCCCTACTCTTGGACTTGGGGCGGAGGATCCCCCTTGAGGAATTCATCTACTAGTCCCCTACCAAGAGTTCTGTTTGGCCCTTCCTACTTATCTTTTCTTTAGCAAGACGCGATGACCGTCCTGACTCTATTTTTTGCATGTTCCAGCCATTTCCTTTGCCGTCCACTCCTCCTTCACCTCATCTGAATTCAATTATATCCACGGTAAATTAGTCCTTCCGTCTCACCCTCTAGCCTTACAAATTTTTTATCATAACTCGTACTGTTTCTAGGGCTAGTTCTTTGCAGTCCTGAAATTTTGTTCTAAGTTCTGTAAGCTCAACTGTCTTCACTTTCTAGGGAATGTATACGTTTAATCCATCTGCCATGAATATCCTTAGACATATTATAATATTACAAATACCCGTATTTCTTGACATGAGAGCAAATGTTAACTGTTTTATTACTGTTAATTGAAAACTTAAATAAAGAATTTAAAAAAAAAAAAAAAAAAAAATATTCTTTAACTACCGTATTTTCCGGCATGTAAGACGACTTTTTAACCCCTGAAAATCTTCTTAAAAGTTGGGGGTCGTCTTGTACGCCGGGTGCAGACCGGTATATGGTGGGTGTATATGGTGGGTGGGGGGAGTGGTCCCAATGACAAAGAGGGGGTGTCTCACAGGAAAGAGTGAGTGGAGTATCCCCCTATTACCTCATTGTAGCTGCAGCGTGGGGTCTCTGTGCTGGGAGCGGCGTATCTTCGTGCAGAGTCAGGGCTCCTCCGGCATTTTCCAATTCCTCAAAGCCCGGAGGCCCCGGCAGCTCCATTGCTGCGATGCGGTGGCCTCCGGGAAAATGGCCGCTGGGGGCGGGCATGCTCAGATTCAGATCTCGTACCGAGATCTCGGGAGACGAGATCTGAATCTGAGCATGCGCCACCCCCAGTGGCCATTTTCCTGGAGGCCACCGCATCGCAGCAATGGAGCTGCCGGGGCCTCCGGGCTTTGAGGAATTGGGAAATGCCGGAGGATCTCCGATGTTGCACGAAGATACGCTGCCCCACAGCAGAGAGCCCCGACGCTGCACAAAGAGGAGCCGCCGCACCACTGCACAGCACCCACGCGGCACAAAGAGGAGCAGCCGCCGCTCTCAGCACAGAGACCCCATGCTGCAGCTACAATGAGGTAATGGGGGTTACTCCACTCACACTTTCCTGTGAGACGCCCCCTCTTCGTCATCGGGACCACTCCCCCCCCCAAAAGGCACATTAGTCACTGACCCTATAAGACGACACATGGCATATAAGAAGACCCCCGACTTTTAAGAAGATTTTATATTTTAACTGGAAAAGTTGCGGGGTCGTCTTATACGCCCAGTCGTCTTATACGCCAGAAAATACGGTACGTAAATAGTAAGAAACTAAAAAATGATAGTGGTGGCCCCTTTAAAAATAGTCTGGGTGAAATGGTGGATGAGGATGAGGAAAAAGCCAATATGCTAAATGACTTTTTTCATCAGTATTTACACAAGAAAATTCCATGGCAGACAATATGATCAGTGATAACAAAAATTCCCCATTAAATGTCACCTGCTTAACCCAGCAGGATGTACGGCGGCGTCTAAAAATCACTAAAATTGACAAATCTCTGGATCCGGATGAGATACACCCCCGAGTACTGCAGGAATTAAGTACAGTCATTGATAGACCATTATTTTTAATCTTTAAAGACTCCATAGTAACAGGGTCTGTACCACAGTACTGGCGTATAGCAAATGTGGTGCCAATATTCAAAAAGGGGACAAAAGCTGAACTCGGAAATTATAGACCAGTAAGCTTAACCTCTACTATGGGTAAAATCCTGGAGGGCATTCTAAGGGATGCTATACTGGAGTATCTGAAGAGGAATAACCTCATGACCCAATATCAACATGGGTTTACTAGGGACCGTTCCTGTCAGACAAATCTGATCAATTTCTATGAAGAGGTAAGTTTCGGACTGGACCAAGGGAACGCAGTGGACGTACTGTACATGGACTTTTCAAAAGCTTTTGATACGGTGCCACACAAAAGGCTGATACATAAAATGAGAATAATGGGGATAGGGGAAAATGTGTAAGTGGGGTGAGAGCTGGCTCAGGGATAGGAAACAAAGGGTGGTTATTAATGGAGCACACTCGGACTGGGTAGCGGTTAGCAGTGGGGTACCACAGGGGTCAGTATTGGGCCCTCTTCTTTTTAACATTTATTAATGACCTTGTAGGGGGCATACACAGCAGAATTTCAATATTTGCAGATGACGCTAAACTCTCCAGGGTAATCAATACAGAGGAGGACAATTTTATATTACAGGATGAATTATGTAAACTAGAAGCTTGGGCTGATAAATGGCAAATGAGCTTTAATGGGGATAAGTGTAAGGTCATGCACTTGGGTAGAAGTAATAAGATGTATAACTTTGTGCTTAATTCTAAAACTCTGGACAAAACCGTCAATGAAAAAGACCTGGAAGTATGGGTGGATGACAAACTCACATTTAGTGGCCACAGTCAGGCAGCTGCTACAAAGGCAAATAAAATAAAGGGATGCATTAAAAGAGGCATAGATGCTCATGAGGAGAACATAATTTTACCTCTATACAAGTCACTAGTTCGACCACACTTAGAATATTGTGTACAGTTCTGGTCTCCGGTGTATAAGAAAGATATAGCTGAACTAGAGCGGGTGCAGAGAAGAGCGACCAAGGTAATTAGAGGACTGGGGGGTCTGCAATACCAAGATAGGTTATTACACTTGGGGCTATTTAGTTTGGAAAATCGAAGGCTAAGGAGTGATTTTATTTTAGTGTATAATTATATGAGGGGACAGAACAAAGACCTTTCTGATGATCTTTTTAATCATAGACCTTAGACAGGGACAAGGGGGCATCATCTGTCTGGAGGAAAGAAGGTTTAAGCATAATAACAGACGCGGATTCTTTACTGTAGGAGCAGTGAGACTATGGAACTCTCTGCCGTATGATGTTGTAATGAGTGATTCATTACTTAAATTTAAGAGGGAACTGGATGCCTTTCTTGAAATGTATAATGTTACATGTTATATATATTAGATTCCTTGATAGGGCGTTGATCCAGTGAACTAGTCTGATTGCCGTATGTGGAGTCGGGAAGGAATTTTTTTCCCCAGTGTGGAGCTTTCTCTTTAGGGCAGCACGGTGGCGCAGTGGTTAGCACAGCAGCCTTGCAGCGCTGGGGTCCTGGGTTCTAATCCCACCCAGGACAACATCTGCAAAGAGTTTGTATGTTCTCTCTGTGTTTGCGTGGGTTTCCTCCGGGCACTCCGGTTTCCTCCCACATTCCAAAGACATACTGTATGATAGGGATTCTAGATTGTGAGCCCCATCGGGGACAGCGATGATAATGTGTGCAAATTGTAAAGCGCTGCGGAATATGTTAGCGCTATATAAAAAATAAAGATTATTATTTACCACATTGTTTTTTTTTGCCTTCCTCTGGATCAACATGTTAGGGCATGTTAGGTTAGGCTATGGGTTGAACTAGATGGACTTAAAGTCTTCCTTCAACCTTAATAACTATGTTACTATGTTATTTCTAGAAGAATGTTCATGGTCATTTTACAGTGTATTGCCAATGACTTGTGTATTTGTTCATCAGAGTTTCCAGCATACAACACCAATTGGCTCTGTTGGATAATGAAACCTGGCCAGGAATGGCTGAAGCGGACAGGGACCGTCTCCAGCTCATCAAGGAGAAGGAAGCTCTGCTTCAAGACCTACAGCTCATCAGCCAGCAGAGGCGAACTCCTGAAGAAGTGGCAAGATTAGAACAGGAGAAAAGACGATTGGCCGAGGAGATCCAGAGGGCCTGCTCCACTACTGCCCAAGGAGTTACTGAAAGGTCGGTAGTGGTGCTCAACAGATGTGAGGTTTTATATCATAGCTGTATTACAAACATAGAAGTAAAGATTTCATACAGATGCCAGCGATTTTTGTTGGGGTATGCAAAAAAGCGGCCTTCATTTAATCAATGTTTTGTGTCCAATTTTCATCAGTGTTTGCTCCATGTGTAAGATTTTAACATCACTTTTCACCAGTGATTATCTTATATGAAAGAATAACAAAACTGCAAAGTCTCTCCTATCCATTACAATATAAATCACAAACAGCACACCGATTGTACACTGAGGCCATCTGTTTGCTGTCCATGATTGTCATGGACCTATAGACTTGTGTGTGTAATTATGATCCGTGATTCTGATCAAAAGATAAAAGATATGTCTACAGACACATGGTATGAAAAAAAGCACGGAAATGTGAACAGCTCCATAGATTACAATGGGTAAGTGAAAACGGATCGGAATAAAGAAAGGCACAGTGTACAGCCATATTCTTGAGACCAAAATGACGGGAAACCAGACAAACCCTATAACTAGTCAATAGTAGCTGTCTACAATTACTTGGATTCATTGAATCCGTTATGCACCATAATAAAGAAAAACTCTTTATAAAAGCTGCCCATAAAGATAATTGGAACAGATTGTGCAATGATGTACAGTCATGGACAAAAATTTTGAGAATGAGACAAATCCAAAGTCTACTGCTTTATTTTTTCTAATGGCAATTTGCATATAATCCTGAATGTCAGAGTGATCAGCTTAACAGCAATTACTTTACTTGCAAAGTCAATATTTGCCCAGAAAATGAACTTTAACCCCCAAAACACATTTCAACATCATTGCATTCCTGCCTTAAAAGGAGCAGCTAACATCGTTTTAGTGACTGATCCATTAACACAGGTGTGGTTGTTGATGAGGACAGGGCTGGCGATCAATCAGTCATGATTAAGTAAGAATGACATCAATGGACACTTTAAAAGGAGGCTGGTGCTTGGTATCATTGTTTCTCTTCAGTTAACCATGGTTATCTCTAAAGAAACAGGTGCAGCCATCATTGCACTGCACAAAAATGGCCTAACAGGGAAGAGTATCGCAGCTACAAAGATTGCACCTCAGTCAACAATCTATCGCATCATCAAGAACTTCAAGGAGAGAGCTTCCATTGTTGTCAAAAAGGCTCCAGGGCACCCAAGAAAGACCAGCAAGCGCCAGGACGTATCTTAAAACTGTTTCAGCTGTGGGATCGGACTACCAGCAGTGCCGAGCTTGCTCAGGAATGGCAGAAGGCTGGTGTGAGTGCTTCTGCACGCACTGTGAGGTGGAGACTCTTTGAGCAAGGCCTGGTTTCAAGGAGGACAGCAAAGAAGCCACTTCTCTCCAGAAAAAACATCAGGGACCGACTGATATTCTGCAAAAGGTACAGGGAGTGGACTGCTGAGGACTGGGGCAAAGTCATTTTCTCTGATGAATCCCCTTTTCGATTGTTTGGGACATCTGGAAAACAGCTTATTCGGAGAAGAAGAGGTGAGCGCTACCACCAGTCTTGTCTCATGCCAACTGTAAAGCATCCTGAAACCATTCATGTGTGGGGTTGCTTCTCAGCCAAGGGAATCGGCTCACTCACAGTCTTGCCTAAAAACACAGTCATGAATAAAGAATGGTACCAGAATGTCCTCCAAGAGCAACTTCTCCCAACCGTCCAAGAGCAGTTTGGCGCCCAACAATGCCTTTTCCAGCATGATGGAACACCTTGCCATAAAGCAAAGGTGATAACTAAATGGCTCATGGAACAAAACATAGAGATTTTGGGTCCATGGCCTGGAAACTCCCCAGATCTTAATCCCATTGAGAACTTGTGGTCAATCATCAAGAGACGGGTGGACAAACAAAAACCAACAAATTCTGGCAAAATGCAAGCATTGATTATGCAAGAATGGACTGCTATCAGTCAGGATTTGGTCCAGAAGTTGATTGAGAGCATGCCAGGGAGAATTGCAGAGGTCTTGAAGAAGGGTCAACACTGCAAATATTGACTTGCTGCACTAACTCATTCTAACTGTCAATATAACCTATTGGTACTCATAATATGATTGCAATTATATTTCTGTATGTGATATAAACATCAGACAAACACTAATAAAAACCAGAGAGCAGCAGATCATGTGAAAATATAATTTTGGTGTCATTCTCAAAAATTTTGGCCATGACTGTATAAAGATTAAACTTTCTTCTGAAAACTAAATTATCAGAATCTCTGACATCAGGAAGTTCAGTTGCTACACGTCTCTGCTTCAACTTACCTTATGAGAAAATTAGGAACGGACTGAAAAATGCCCCAAATTATGTTGTCATACTTTTCTCTAGTATCGTACAGATTAATGAATGCACGTGAGTTGTGCTGCACCATATATAGACTTCAATTTCTGAGTATTTGTCTTCAGCACAAACTTTAATTTGACATTTTCAGGCTGACTAACACTGGCTTGAAATAAGTAGGTGATTTATCTTCCGCAGAAGAGTGTTAAACTGTTGGTTTAGGAGAACAAATTGTTTTCTGGACATTTGTTATGTGAAACTGCAGGATTGGCAGCACAACACGAATCCCATAACATATCGTGTATTCTACGAGGAAGATCCAAAACAGTTTGTTGCTAGGCTGACCTCTCTTGTGCCTCTCTGGGTAGCTAGGGGGTCAGTCATCAATTCCTTCTCACCATGCACAGAAAGAAGTGCATCATCTATCCATTCCCGGGGGTATATGTTTGGATGCTACACATAATTTAGCAAACCGCTGAAACACTGTATAAAACAGATAATGCTTTACATATCATTCATAGCAATAATGTGCAAATGTATGAAAGGCCTATCTCTAGAATATGCATTGCCATTATCAAATAATCTCCATAGCATACAATACATTATCTTACCAATATAGTTCATTTCAAGGCCAGGACAAGGTATTTTAGTGCCCTAAACAGATGAAGCCGATGGCGCCTCCCCACTCCTCCCCTCCCCCCCCCCCCTACGAGATGAACCATCATTCGCGGATTGGTCGGAGACTAAAGTAGAAGGAGCCCTAATGCACCCCCCTCCCAATGGGTCAGGTAGCAAGCTCTGACGACCACTTCCACTAGGATTGTTACCTTTTTCACCAGATAATACCATGAAAAGTAAAAAAAACTGACATACTTCAGGCTAAGACTCAACAGAGAGTGCGTTTTCAAAGTTAGATATAGAATCATTGTTTGTGAATCATTTACACAATATCACGGACAAATAGTGACATTCATCCCTAACATCCTATATTTATATGTCAAGCTCAAGGAGGGTCATGGAAACTAATATAGATTAACTATAATGATGGCCAATTGGTTTCAATTAAGGTGTCCAGCATTTGGGGGATACCATATTGGAAACTAAACAGACCCCTTTATTGATAAAGAGATACTTATGATGGTTTTTACGTTGTCATGCGACAAATACAAATTGCAACAAAACTGGTGGTAGTTTTGGGCTGTAGATCATGTATTGATAGTGGTTCTTGTGTAAAATTCCTAGTTGTTCTGGTTTTGTTTTCATATACTATTGATGGCTTTCATGATATGTTCATGTAGGTATGATGGTTCTGGTGCTGTAGTCCTCACCAGAACCGTCATCAGTACATGAACATCAAACCAAAATCATAATCAGTACATAAATAGAACACGATAAGCATCGATAGAATATAAATATAGCACCAGAACTATAATCAGTAAATAAATAGGTCACTAGAACCACCATCCGTACATGAATACAGGACCACAACCGCAATCAGTACATGAATACATCACGAGAACCACCAACAGTAAATAAATATTACATCATCACATGAATACCTCACCAGATCCACCATTAGTACATTAATGCATCGCTAGAACCTCAATCAGTACATGAAACCCCCAACAATTGCTCAAAAGACCCCTGAGAAGTGCACAGCTCAGGAGACAGGAGATAACAGCTCCTGCTTGATCTCGTGCATAGAGTTGCGTACGGCTTTAATAGAAAGCACCGACTTCTATAAGTAATTATAAGGGCTTGTTTCCACATGCGAGAAACACGTCCGTGTCTCGCATGTGGAAACGAAGCTCTGGTGCCGGCACTGTGGAGCGGAGCGTGCGGCTCCATGTGTTGCTATGCGGCCGCACGCTCCGCTCCACAGTGCCGGCACCAGAGCTTCGTTTCCACATGCGAGACACGGACGTGTTTCTCGCAAGTGAAAACAAGCCCTATGGATGATAAAATATGATCCTTTTTTCCAATGTCTAGTTACTCCTTAACTTGAATTATAACACTTCATCTTATTCTTGAAGGTTACTGTTGCAAGAGAAAAGAAACTGCCTCTTAAAGCATCTTGAAGAAGCTACTCGTCTGACTTCTTACCTTCATACTCAAATTAAAAGGTACCGACCAACCTACTGTAAATTACCAGACTCCTGATATCACACATTGCTACTTTTTTCATTTTTGCACAGCAAATAGTTGAGCTTGCTGTGCTACTGTGCCGATTACAAGTACTGTACAGATATATGCTGATCATGGTACCTATGCATGCTAGCAGTGTGATTTTTTTTTTTTTTTAAAGAAGCAGTTTAATATGCATATTCTAGAACTACTTCTCAAAAGCAGCCAATGATGCCACAACCGAGGCTATGACGGATCCTAAAGTAGCATTTGTTACCCATAGACTAATATCGTACTAATATGGGATCCATTAGTTGGATCATTGCAACATTTCATGACATATCCAATATATGATTGTAGTTATTGCCTATGAATGACTGATGCATCTGTAGGGCATCCGCTTAATGCATCATTGCTTAAACCAAATTGTAATATGAATGAGGCCCTACCTATTTGTTTCTTCTGCAATACTCTGGTGAGGTAGTTTTGTGCATTTGTTTGTCTGACTGTAGGCTTGTAATTTATTTGGACACATCTGTAAATGTAATCTGAATGCTCCTCGGATTTGTCTTGTCTAGATTTCTACCTGCTTTAACTCTGCACAGCATTCTGTATATTGTACTTTATGGGTATTTTTATTGTCTGTTTGACGTTACAGCCTGTCCGCCAGCAACCTTACCATGTCTTCTGGCAGCAGTCGTGGTTCTTTGGCCTCAAGTCGAGGATCTCTAGCATCAAGTCGAGGTTCACTGAGCTCCATAAGCTTTACCGATATTTACGGCCTTCCACATTACGAGAAGCCTGAATCTCACTCTGAGTTGTCTCAGCATATGCGCTTTGATATGATTCCATTAGATGCTGTCTGCAGAGACAGTCAATACTCTGAAACAGCCGGACTCTGCAATCTCAACAAACACAAGATGTCAATGGATACCCCTCAGTCATTAGCATCCCTGTCATCACGTTCATCATTGTCTTCGTTGTCACCTCCGAGCTCCCCTTTGGACACTCCCTTTCTCTCTGCATCTCGAGACTCCCCACTGGCTCAAATGTCAGAGGGTTTGGAGGAAATATTGGGGGCTTTGGAAATCATAAGTGGGCATGGTCCCTCCCTAACAGATGAAGAGACTCAAGTGACTTCTTCCCACTTGCTAGCTTGTCATTCAGAAAGAGGTCTCAAAGAAAGGGGAGCACAGTTTTCAAGTCTACAAATGAGGACAGGTACGTGTTTTTGCCATGTAACAATGTTTATTGATGTCACTGACTACAATTATCAATCGGATGCGCTGTCGTAAGATCCATCTTGCCCATACAAAATTATACTGTCATAACCGTTATTTCTCCTATTATAACGCGTGATCTCAGGTTACTCTGGACAATATTTCCTTCTAATACATTCCCTTCTTGTTCTTCTCACACTCCCACACCGGCAGGGCTTTGTAATAGGTGACGTTTTATGCTGTGATGCCTGCAAATGGCAGATTTTTACAGACACATTCTCTTATATATACTGTATATTTGTAAACTATTTATAGGGTTTGTACATTTTGTCGTTTTGAAATAATTGTGTTGAGAACATGATTTTGTGGCGCTTACTAATATAGAAATATTACAGACAGGCATAAAATGGCTACTGATGGATGGAGGAGCATGTAACCAGACCTGTCCATCAGCCTCCTCCAATTGTGACACGTTGCACATGGGAAGGTTGTTGTTCAATTGGAGGAAGTGGATGGGCACATCTGGTCACATGCTCATCCATCAGCAGCCATTTTGTGGCAAATTGGTGAGAGCAAGAATTCTCAAAAAAAAAAAAAAAAAAAACATTAAAATTTGTGTTGCTAGCTGTGCAATCTGTGAGGAATTCTGCCCTAAGAAGATTGGAAGGAGAACCTGAAAAAGTGGAAACCTCTTTTTTTTTTTGCAGGCTCTGTGTTGGTTTGCAGTTTCTTATTGCAGTTACTGCAGCAATCAATGCAATAATGGGAACATTTATAATGTTAGTAGTTATCCTTCATGTAGGCTGCAGTTTAGTTGTGGCTAAAAAAAAATGAACCACCTTAAGACTGGATTCACAAACAGACCTGATGTTTTTTTTTAATGTAGGTGTTGCTTTAAGATCTATAATTAAATATAAGTCAAGTTTGTGGCATATTTTAAGTTCAGTATTTTTTTTAAATCAAGCAGTGCTCTGGGGATGGCTTTTTTCCTGCCATTTTACTCACAGATTCCTTTACAAGTGACTTTTTTTGTAGAAATGTGTAAAACCATTGGAAGGAAGCCTCATCCTGTGATCCTGCGTAATTTGAGCTACAGTAGTTATTTAAATGAATATTCACCTTTTATCTCCACGATTTATTTAGTTATTTACGGCAATTTTCTGTCGGAGAAAAGGGCACATACTTTGGTGCACCCCTATTTTGTGCAAAATTTGGAGCTTTTTCTAGATTTTATGCAGCACTGACCAATTTTCTAAAAAGTGCTTGGACTTGGCCCGGCCCCTCCTGTTATCTGACAGATTTAGGGTATGTGCACACGTTCAGGATTTTTCGCGTTTTTTCCGCGATAAAAACGCATAAAAACGCATACATATGCATCCTATCATTTAGAATGCATTCTGCAATTTTTGTGCACATGATGCGTTTTTTTCCGGAAAAAAAATGCATCGCGGTAAAAAAAGCAGCATGTTCATTAATTTTGCGGATTTTCTGCGTTTTTCCCGCTATTTAATGCATTGGGAAAAACCGCGAAAAAAACGCATGCGGATTTCTGGCAGAAATGTGCGGTTTTTGTCAGGAAATTTCTGCAAGAAATCCTGAACGTGTGCACATACCCTTACAATACTTTTTACGCCATAAATTATAGCAGAAGTCATTCCCAGCTCATTGCTGCCATATAATTTTGTTTTGAGTGCACAAACAGCTCAACATGAGCCACATTTTTAATTAATTTGGCTTATGAAATGTTAGTCTTAGTCAATTCCTTTCCATGTCATTTTTAGGATTTTGGAATCCTGTGTTGATTAATTTTATAATTTTTCTTACTACACACTTGTACTCCCACTTGTACACTGTGCCAGATGAAAAAGAAAAGTGTGATATCACTGCCCCGATGCCCTGCACAATACCAATGCCTCCCTTTTGTTCCATGCAACAATATGTGAAGAGATAAAATGTACTACAGTAGTGATGTCTCCCTTTGTGAACCCCTAACATTAGAAATGCCTCCTTCTATGACCCCAAGCAATATTAATACATGTACAGTTAGGGTGAACATGTTGGCACTCTTGAAAGGCTACATCCCTACCGTCAGTAATCGGCAGCACTTTGGACGCAGGTGATTCCGCATGTGTTCATTGAACCGTGTGGATTCACCGCACCCAATACATTGTACGGGTGATGTTTATCATCTCCGCAAGACGAATAGACATGCTGCGGTCTGGAAAGACGCGCAGCATGTTTGTCTCCGCAGAGACATCTGTGCACGCATTTCTTGAAATCCCATCCACTATGCTGTAACTTCTGGCCGCTGCGGATTGAACACTGCGGAAGTATAGAGTTGGACATAATTTCACACAAAAACTCCCAAAGGGGCTCAACAAAACTGTCGTCACCTTTCTAAAATTGTGGATAAACAGCTTTGTTCCAAGCAACTAATGCTCATACAAACTCACCTGTGGCAAGTAACAGGTGTGGGCAATATGAAAATCACACCTGAAACCAGATAAAAAGGGGAAAAGTTGACTCAACTACTGTATTTCATTGCGTGTCTGTGTGTGCCACACTAATCATGGAGAACTCAAAGAGGAGAACAGAACTGTCCACCAATTGGCCCCATATAACAATAATGCTCCCCAATTCCCCCTATGCAGTAATGATCTCACCCAATTGTCATCCTACAGTAATTATGTCCTTCATTTGCTACGATAGACCAATAATGAACAAAACAATTTCAAACCATAATGATAAAGGATCGAATAGAGAAGAAATCCATTGTATAAAATACCGTAATGTTATTTAATCATACTTAAAATCATATTAAAATATTTAGAAATAAGAAGAGAATTTTTAATAAGCAGAGATGCCAAGAACAGGGACACAAGAAAAGAGGTGATAAAGGTATGGTAAGGTCAGGATAATATAATATATTTCAGTAATACTGTGACTTCATATGCTCCTGTATCCTTGTTGCCAAACAGGATATAAATGTACAAAGCAGCCCCCTGGGTAGGGCGAGGTAAAATATACAGTATAACAAACTTTCTATGGTCAGGAGAAGCTTGTACATACTCTCATGGCATAGGAAATGGGTAATAGAGGTGGTGCAGAGTTTCAGAGTAATAACTTCCTGCAGTGTGCAACTAGAAAGCAAATTTTGGCGCAACAGTACATAAGGCGATGATGTAATACCGTATTTTTTGGACTATAAGACGCACTGGACCATAAGACGCACCCAAAATTTGGGGTGAAAATTGCAGAAAAAAATATTTTTTAAAAGATGGGGGTCCGTCTTATTGTCCGAATTTAAGGTATCTTGCCTGAGGGCTGGCGGTGGCAGAGCAGAGGCACAGGGGGCATGGTGTCGGCAGAGGTGCTGTGATGCTGAGGCGTGGTGGTCGGTACGGCGGGCACCTGAGCAGGGTCCCTTCCTGCTTAGGTGGGCAACGTCACGGTCTGATGTCCATGGGGGGGTTGCGGCAGTGCTGTGGTGGCGGCAGAGGTGTGGTCACCTCCTCGGGTGAGGGCCCGGTATCCAAGGCGAGCAGCAGAGCCAGGTTAATCACCGGTTTTTCAGTGGTGGTGGCCATCTTCCTGAGGCTGCGCGTGCGCAGATTGAGTGCTCTGCTTCCCGGGGTTTCAGGAAAATGGGCGCGGGAGGCCACTCGTACGCAGATGGAGATCGCGGCGGCCATTTTCCTGAAGCCGAGATCTCAATCTGCGAACTCTGCTTCAGGAACATGGCCACCACGATCTCAATCTGAGCATGCGCAGCCTCCCACGCCCATTTTCCTGAAGCCCCGGGAAGTAGAGACTCAATCTGTGCACGCGCGACCTCAGGAAGATGGCCGCCACCACCGAGAAACCGGTGATTAACCCGGCTCTGCTGCTCACCTTGGATACCGGGCCGCGGCGTCACCTCACCTGTGGAAGGGACCCTGCTCACGCCATACCACTCACCGCACCTCATCATCACCGCACCTCTGCCGCCGCCACACCACTGCCGGTAAGCCTGCATTCAACGCACACCCCATTTTCATCACAATTTTTTTTGGGGAAAGTGCGTCTTATAATTCGAAAAATACGGTAGTTATTTTCCCAATGATTACATAGGTTTACAAAAAAATATATTTTTTGTAATCATCGCAGGTAACTTTGTACTTTTCTGTATCATCTTTTTGTCCTGATTTAAAAAATGTATATAGTTTTTCTGTAGCACGTATAGTTTCCATGGAGCAGCATCATTATTATAACGTATAGGAAATATACAGGCAACATTAAGAAAACAGTAAGCTACATATCAGAAAAAAATGCTTCACCTTACAAAACAGTTTTTATTGAACCAAAATAATTTCACATGCAAAATAGAAACCAAAATATGAGCAGAAATTAAAAGTGCTTGACATTAGACTGTCGTTGATACGATTATTCAGGGTTGTCCCTATATAACATCCAACAGTAATCTGCCATCATTGAGTGATTCCAAAAACCCTGGTAGCGATGTTCCATTATTTTAATGTCCTGGTGAAACCGCTCGCCTTGTTCATTGCTTACATCCCCAAGATTTTGATGGAAGAAACCTAAATGTGAATGCAGAAAGATCATTTTCAGAGACATGCGACATCCAAGACACTGTTATGCATTTAGCAGTTCCTCAACACCTTCAACATATTCTGGAGATTTTTTTTTCCTAAGACGTTTTCACTGATCCACTTGAAGCTTTTCCAAGATCTCAATTCCTTATCATTTAGAGTTCCTTCAAGCACATCATCTCTCAAAAGCTCTCTGATCTGAGGACCAACAAATACCCCTTCCTTCAAGGGAACCTGTCACCCCCAAAATCGAAGATGAGCTAAGCCCACGAGCATCAGGGGCTTATCTACAGCATTCTGTAATGTTGTAGATAAGCCCCGATGTATCCTGAAAGATGAAAAAAAGAGGTTAGATTATACTCACCCAGGGGCGGTCCCACTGCGGTCCGGTCTGGGGCCTCCCATCTTCATAGGATGACGTCCTGTTCTTGTCTTCACTCTGCGGCTTCGGGGCAGGCGTACTTTGTCTGACCGAGCAAGATTATACTCACCCAAGGGCGGTCCCGCTGCGGTCCGGGGGCCTCCAATCTTCTTACGATGATGTCCTCTTCTTGTCTTCACGCTGCGGCTCTGGTGCAGGCGTACTTTGTCCTGTTGACGGCAGAGCAAAGTACTGCAGTGCACAGGTGCCCAGCCTCTCTGACCTTTCCCGGCACCTGCACACTGCAGTACTTTGCTCTGCCCTCAACAGGGCAGACAAAGTACGCCTGCACCAGAGCCGCAGCGTGAAGACAAGAAGAGGACGTCATCGTAAGAAGATGGGAGACCTCAGACCGTACCGCGATGCCCTTCGGACCGGACAGCAGCGGGACTGCCCCTGAGTGAGTATAATCTAACCTCTTTTTCTCATCTTTCAGGATACATCGGGGGCTTATCTACAGCATTACAGAATGCTGTAGATGAGCCCCTGATGCCGGTGGGCTTAGCTCATCTTTGATTTTGGGGGTGACAGGTTCCCTTTCAGTTTTGCTGGTGAAATGCTGGAGAATGTCTGTGAAATGTACTGGAACCCTTGTGAATTTGTCTTTGCCATGGCTTTCACAAACTTTTTAATCAATCCCAACATTATATGTAGTGGTGTGAGAAATATTTTTGCTGGAGCAACTAAAGAAATATGCTGAACATTGTCTCTAGCTGGAGCATAGATATTTGTCCACAATTGCGATGAACATAATGCTCTACTGTATTTCTACTGTCCCATAAATGCCAGAAGCAACAATATTTTGTGAAACCTCCTTGCATTCTCATTAGCAGACCAATCACTTTCAAATCTCCACAGATATTCAATTGATAATGCTTATATTGTGTAGCATCCAAAACAACTGACAGATTTTCATAACTTTCCCTTAGATGACATGAGTGAGCAATAGGGATTGATGGTTTCATATTTCCATTGTGAAGCAACACTGCTTTCAAACTTCTCTGGGATGAGTCAATAAGCAATCACCAATCTGCAACAAAATACTCTTAATTCAGTTCTTCAGAGATGCCATTCACATTGTTGCAGTACACCTTTGGTCCATAACTATGAAAAATTGTGTTAAAGTGTTACTTCTGTTTCGATAATAACACACTTTGACATCATCATGAAGAAGATTCTTCTGTTTCAATCTAAATGCAAGAAGTTCAGCTTTATCTTTTGACAATGAAAGGTCTTTGATGAGATCATTTAATTCATGTTGAGTAAAGTGTCTGCTCGGCTGCTCCATCAGGCACATACTCATCTTGACTTGAGGTCTCCTCTTCACCAATAGCTTCAGCTCCATTGTCTTCATATTTTTCTCCCTTTTCATCGAATCCAAACAATGGTGGTACAGGAACTGGCAAGGTACCATCATGTGGAACTGGCCTAATTGCAGATTCAAGTTCAGGGTAATTAATCTCATGTTTGTTCTTTGTAGAAAAGCCCTTCAGTTTGACAAAACAAAAGTAGCAGTCATCACTGGTTTTTGGGTTCTCTCCAAATCATGGAACAGAAAATGGCATAGCCACTTACCTTATATTCAACCAGTCACGAAGATTTTAAAAACTTGAGCATATCACATGAGGGGCGCAGCTTTTGTCTTGATCACCAAGTGGACACTTAAAGTGCATCTGGTACATCTTTTTAATATCATGAGTGATTGAACGTACTTGGCTTTTTGGTGTAAAAGAACCACACACATAGCAGAATCTTTTCGGATGATTGATACACTATCGGGGCATTTAAATCAGATTAAACAGTAGAGTAAGTTCAGTTCAATGGTGGTGACAAACTAAAAAAAAATGCGATGAGCCAATGGACTCTATGTAGATATTTCCCCAAAGATGACAGAGGCAGCTTGTATTTAGAACTGTTCCTGGAGGTAATCAGGGAGATAACTACCGTATATACTCGAGTATAAGCCGACCCGAGTATAAGCCGACCCCCCTAATTTTGCCACAAAAAACTGGGAAAACTTATTGACTCGAGTATAAGCCTAGGGTGGAAATGCAGCATTTACCGGTGAATTTCAAAAATAAAAATAGATCATTATTTCCCCATAGCTGTGCCATATAGTGCTCTGCACCGTTCATATTGCCCCATATCTGTGCCCCATATATGCTCTGCACCGTTCATTTTTGCCCAATATCTGTGCCCCATACAGTGCTCTGCACCGTTCTTATTGCCCCATAGATGCTGCACAGATGCCCCATATAGTGCTCTGCAGCGTTCATTGTGCCCCATAGATGCTGCACAGATGCCCCATATAGTGCTCTGCAGCGTTCATTGTGCCCCATAGATGCTGCACAGATGCCCCATATATTGCTCTGCAGCGTTCAATGTGCCCCATAGATGCTGCACAGATGCCCCATATAGTGCTCTGCAGCGTTCATTGTGCCCCATAGATGCTGCACAGATGCCCCATATAGTGCTCTGCAGCGTTCATTCTGCCCCATAGATGCTGCACAGATGCCCCATAGTGCTCTGCACCGTTCATATTGCCCCATAGATGCTGCACAGATGCCCCATATAGTGCTTTGCAGCGTTCATTCTGCCCCATAGATGCTGCACAGATGCCCCATAGTGCTCTGCACCGTTCATATTGCCCCATAGATGCTGCACAGATGCCCCATATAGTGCTCTGCAGCGTTCATTGTGCCCCATAGATGATGCACAGATGCCCCATATAGTGCTCTGCAGCGTTCATTGTGCCCCATAGATGCTGCACATAAATCTGTGCCATGGCCGCTGCTGCTGCAATAAAAAAAAAAACACATACTCACCTCTCTTGATTGCAGCTCCCAGCGTCTCGTTCCGGCGTCTCCCCGCTCTGACTGATCAGGCAGAGTGCGCCGCGCACACTATATGCGTCATCGCGCCCTCTGACCTGAACAGTCAGAGCGCAGACGCCGGGAAGATGGAGCGGCGCCTGGAACGTGGACAGGTAAATATAACATACTCACCTAGTCCCAGCGATCCTCGCGCTGTCCCTGCCTTCCTCCCCGTCTTCTGTGCTGCAGCCTCTTCCTGTCAGCGGTCACCGGCACCGCTGATTAGAGAAATGAATAGGCGGCTCCACCCCTATGGGAGGTGGAGCCGCCTATTCATTTCTGTAATGAGCGGTCCCACGTGACCGCTGAAGAGGGGAAGAAGCTGCAGCACAGAAGACGGGGAGGAAGGCAGGGACAGCGCGAGGATCGCTGGGACTAGGTAAGTATGCCTCAGCGCCCTCATCCCCTCACCCGCCGACCGCATCGCTACCGTGACTCGAGTATAAGCCGAGAGGGGCACTTTCAGCCCAAAAATTTGGGCTGAAAATCTCGGCTTATACTCGAGTATATACGGTATATACAGTTGTGAGGTAAACGGGTCAGCCTATTCCTTACAGATGAACATTTGCAGACATGCAGTTTCTCACTGTGATATTGGCTGCTTTCAGGTTCTCTCTCTGTGGAGACTCTCACTCAGTTACACCTCAGTGGCTGAGCTGCTTTCTTCCCTCTGAGGCGACTTGCCCTCCCAGAAATGCAGTGAAAATCCTCTCACAATGGCGGCTGTCTGCTGCCTTCCCTTCTATCTCCCTGTAGCAGGGCTCAGATCCCTGTAGAGCAACTTTATGTGATAGAGCAAAACTAACCATATTTTTGGAATCATAACATCAAACTCCATAAAACAGACATATCACCCTTGCTGCTGATTTTTTTGTGTTGACCAGTGTTATTATCCTTTATCCAGCACTATCTCTGCTTGCATAGGGGTAATGTTACTTACAGGTTCCCCTTAACTTTATAGTATGTTTGGATAACAAAGATCTTTTGTACTTTTAAAAATGCAAAAATAAAATTTTAAAATGATGTGTGTACAGTGGATATAAAAAGTCTAAACACCCATGATAAAATGTTAGGTTTTGTTATATTAAAAATTCATACCAAAAAGAATTATTTCAGTACTTTTTTCCACCTAAAATGCCATCCATAAGTTGTACAATTGAATTGAAAAAAACAAACTTCTTCACCATGCTACACTATGGGCATGGTGTTTTTTTTTTTTTTTTGGTGACGCGCATTGTTGACTTTGTGCCAAACATACCTTTTGGAATTTTGGTTCAACCTTGCTCTAATCAGGCCACAAAATGTTTTCCCAAATGCATTTAGCGGACTTTATGTATGTTTTGAAAAACTTAGCAGAGGTTGGATTTTGAAGGTAAGTAAGTCTTCCATTATGTCACCCAACCCAGGACAGACATATGAAGAATACGGGAGATTGTTGTCTTATACAGTACACAACCAGTAATTGCTAGAACTTCTTGTAACTCCTTTAATGTTGCTGTAGGCATCTTTGTCGCCTCGTGGACTAATTTTCTGTTTTCTCATCGATTTTTCTCATGTTGTGCCAAATTAAAGCCACTTCTTGATGACCATCTTCACAGTGTTCCATGGCATATCTAATGCCTTGGAAATTTTTTGTTACCTTTTCTTCTTGACTGATAACTTTCAACATTGAGATCCCTTTGCTGTGTTGTAAGCTTTTGCTGTAAAATGCACATAAGAAAATCCTTCTTGTACAGCTAAACTTTATATGACATTAATCATAATCACTGTAAATGATGGCAGCTGTGTGCTGACTGGTATTTAAAGAGGTTACTGTTTCTGGGATTTAGGTTTTTTCTTCCTATTGGGCTAAGAATTTACAGGAAAGTAGTTGGTAACCACCTGCCTGTTCTGCGCTATGGAGCTCTCTCCCAGCTCAGGTGTGGACTCTCCTGCCTATTTTGATCTCACGTTAAGGGCTCAAACTCATTTGTGCGAGAAACGGACGATTGCAATCTGGATTGCACTCGGACCAATGTTATTCAATGGGTTACATCTCATCTGCGATTTTTTTTCTCAGCTGATATCGGGCTGAGAAAAAAATCGCAGCATGCTGTGTATTGCTGCGTATCTCGCACGAGACTTGCCAATATAAGTCAATGGGTGCGAGAAAAAAATCGCATGGCATATGGACCATCTGTTTCCATCCGTTTTTTGCAGATACCTTACCATTCTATGGCATAGAACACTGTAAATGGTCCTGTAAATGATTGTAAAAGAAATAGTTGCAGAGAAAAAACATGCATGTCATACAGATGCTATGTGAGAAAAATCACATTGTATTCGCATGACACTCACATGGCGCTCGTCCGTTTTTTTCAGTCCAGATTACGGACTGTTTTTTTCTCGCAAATTAGTGCGAGCCCTAATAGATCAGCTCTTCCGCTCCGCTCTGTCATTGGGGTGTCACTGCCGATGTCATTCTAACCAACAGCTGGTTCCCCACAGTTAGGCATAACCCAGACTATCCCTTTAACATGAGTTTAAATGTGATTGGCTAAATCTGAACACAACCATATCCTCAACTATGAGGGTGTTCACCCTTAAGCAACCACATTATTATCAGTATCTGGCTGCTAATTGGCTGTAGCAGTCACCTGACACCCTGTGCCAGAAGAAGCCAGGAGATTGGCAGAAAACATCAACTGCAGTAGTCTGGAACGCATGAGAATGAAATAATTTTTAAAAGCTAATTAAAGGGATTTTCCACTACTCAGGGAACCCCTTCTCAAACCCTAGATTTACCCCCTGTAAAATAATAACGCCCATACTCCTCTCTGGTACTAGTACCATTCCAGTGGTGTCGGCACCAGCAACAATGTCGTGATCCCTGCAGCCAATCAGTGCTGGCCTCGCGCTCCCCGCCTTCGGACAAATGAAACATTCCAAGGGAGTCAGAAAGCAGCCGCATCTCTCAGCTCCTGCAGATATCAGTTACGCCCAAAGGGGGAGAGTGAAGCCAGCACTGATTGGACGCAGGGATCTTATGCCATGTGAGCCCCAGGAGAGCGAGGACTGCAGAGGTGAGTGTAGGTCTTATTATTTTACTGGGGAAAAACATAGTGATTAAGAATGGGTTGTCCAAGTAGTGGACAACCCCTTTAAATGCAATAGGAGTTAAGGATGCCGATACCATGAAGACATCTACTGCCCTTATGCCTTTTTAGAGCTTATGAATTTCATAGAGGAAATCCCCCTCCTCTCTGCATTACACAGATAGGCATTCATGTGAAATTCTTCCATTTACTGCTACATTTTCCCTGCAGGAGGAATGTTGAGCGCAAATATCTCCAAAATCAGCTGTTTGTGAGAAGGACTGAACTCCCAGGAGACTGTATTTTCAAAGAGCATATATGTATAGTACATTATATTGGGATTTTCCCACAAATAACATTTATCAGTATCCCATGGATGTCAGTGGTGGGAACCCGCCATGATGCATGACTCTGTGCTATTCCTGGTGATTTTCTGCCATCTAGTGATTAAATTGAAAATTACACCATATTTTTAGACCTTGTAAAAAAAACATAAACTTGAAGTTGATTTTTATGTCACTAACAGAATAGACTTTATTTCAAATCCCCTTATTTTCTTGCAATAATTAATAAACCAGTAATTTTAGCTCTTTAGTTGAGCCCCATTAGGTCAATTTAACATTAATAGTTTACACTATAAAAGTTGATACATGAGCGTATACGGGCTGCCTAACTAACCCACAGAAAGTGAGCACAGCAGAAAGGTTCATTCACACATATACAATGAGCTTTGTTTTTTTTTAATGGAAGTTTCACATTGGCTGACAAATTATTTAACCAATATATAACTTGTGTTGTGTCATTTACAGCAATTGCAATCCCTGAAGACTGTGGAATAAGTCTGGAGAAAGCCAAAGGGGTCTCTGCTGGACCATCAGATGACTCTCTTGCAAGTGACAGCGGTGTTTTTGAAGCTTTATGTAAAAGGTTTGATATCTTATTTGAATTTTATGTAGTTAATATACACATTTGTGCCCCCAAAAATAATCACTAAATCCTAATTTGGTGCAACCTTTAATTGTGGTCTCCATACAGGAATGACAATGTTCAGGATTCTGGATGTAAGCAGTCAGAGAAACGAGAAGAGCCTCAAGTGCAAGTTGGAGTCGTGTGAGTGAAAGTTTTCCATCAATATATAGATTTTCTGTGTCTTATCACTATTATTTTATTTATGAGGTCACCTTACTACATTGGCCTCTTATACTATGAGGATATACGAGTTTTTTACCTTTTGGCTGTAATAAGCAGCACCACTTACCTTGTATTTTATTGTAGGTATGATTGTGGAAGGGAATGTCTTTTCGTACATATTTTAAAGCTTAAACATTTTAATGGACTCTCTGTCAAACAAGGGTGTAAAATGTAAGTATAATTAAAGAGTATGTATTTTTTGTTTATTTCCCTGTTTTTGAAAACTTATTCCCATATATACTCAAATATAAGCCGAGATTTTCAGCCCATTTTTTTAGGCTAAAAGTGCCCCTCTCAGCTTATACTCGAGTCATTGTCCCAGGGGGTCGGAGTGGGGAGCGGCGGCTGTCACATCATACTCACCTGCTCCCGGCGCGGTCTCTGCACTTCCCTGCTTCTCCGATGTAATGGTCGCTGGCATCGGCAGCTTGTTCCTCTGTTCAGTGGTCACGTGGTACCGCTCATTAAAGTAATGAATATGGATGCGACTCCACTCCCATAGGCGTGGAGCGCATATTCATTACTTTAATGAGTGGTACCATGTGACCACTGAACACAGGAACTAGCTGCTGGCACCAGAGACCATCGCATCGGAGATGCAGGGACCGCACCGGGAGGGTGAGTATTGCGGGGGAGGGTGAGCCTGCCATGCGATATTCACCTGTCTCCGTTCCACCGCTGCACTGTGTCTTCCGCGTCCTCTGGCTGTGACGTTCAGGTCAGAGGGCGTGATGACGTGGTTAGTGCGCCCCCTCTGCCTGAACAGTCACTGCAGAGACCCGTAAGACACAGCGGCACGCGACAGTAGAACAGTGACGGGTGAATATCGCAAGTGCCGGCGGCCTAAGCCAGCGGTGACACCGGCATTTGGCCCCCATAGCGCCCCGGTGTTTCCTGTCTGCTCAGGACCCCGGCTCCTCTCCCCCAGCGACGAGAGGTGAGTATGTCAGTTTTTTTTAATCGCAGCAGCATATGGGGCATAATATTCTATGGAGCATCTTATGGGGCCATCAACCTTTGTGCAGCATTATATGGGACATAATATTCTATGGAGCATCTTATGGGGCCATGATTAACCTTTTATGCAGCATTACATGGGGCATATTTTAATATGGAGCATCTTATGGGACCCATCATAAACTGTATGGAGCATTATATGGGGCGTATTTTGTATGGAGCATTATATGGGGTCCATCATGAAGTGTATGGAGCATTATATGGGGCTCCTGATTCAATATGGATATTCAAAAACACTTAACCTACTGATGTCTCAATCAATTTTACTTTTATTGGTATCTATTTTTATTTTTGAAATTTACCGGTAGCTGCTGCATTTTCCACCCTAGGCCTATACTCGAGTCAATACATTTTCCCAGTTTTTTGTGGCAAAATTAGGGGGGTCGGCTTATACTCGGGTCAGCTTATACTCGAGTATATATGTTAACTTTATCTTCTGATATATCAGTTATACTTGTAAATTTGCTGTGATAGGGGCAGGGGAGGCAAGATTTTACCACCCATGCCTCTTTCTTAAGTCCCGGTTATTATCAGATGACTGTGCATGTGCACAATGTAGTCAATGGGTTTTTGCTTCTCCCACTGAGATCAGCATGATGTGGTGCCAGAGATCATAATTCTATGAATGTGTCCCTTCCTTTACTGCTTGGTGTAGTTTGATTAAAATCAGTGTTTTATCTGCAGTTCTCTGAATGCTGAGCCCTGTATAACCCCACCCACTACTCTGATTGACAGCTTTCTGTGCATAGGCAATAAGTTGCCAATCAGGGGTGGGGGCAGGTTTTGAGGAATACTACCTGTCAGCAGGTTTACTAGTCCTATAGTCATAATCTCCTGCTGATAAAAACAATGATGTTATCAAAACTACAGCAAGCAGCCCAGTAAGTCACACTTCACTGGAATCAAGGTCTCTTCCCCTACATCATGCTACTCCCAGATTAGGTGGCAAAGACTTGGTGACAAATTCCTCTTAATATGGCCACTTTACTGCATTTTTATTTAACCTTCAGCTCCAGTATAAACTTATGATATTTAGGATCTGCTTTTGCTAACAATGGTGCGTTTTTTTTATTTATTGCAGACATATTCGAGTTTATCTGCCGTCTCTTGATTCCATCACACCAAGCTCTTACTGCTCCCAAGCTTTGGATTTCCAAATGCCTC
This sequence comes from Ranitomeya imitator, assembly GCF_032444005.1. Classification (NCBI taxonomy): domain Eukaryota; kingdom Metazoa; phylum Chordata; class Amphibia; order Anura; family Dendrobatidae; genus Ranitomeya; species Ranitomeya imitator. Next base: position 167,655,069 of record NC_091284.1, read on the forward strand.
TGACATTTAATGAAATGTTTCATATTCCGATGCAACCCAGTGTGTTAAAGTTGAGCTCCTTACAGCTCTACATATGTTCTGTGTGCCCTGAACAACAGGAGGAGCTGCTGGTGGGTATAATGCTGGGGAGATGCGTGCCTGAGACATCGCAGTCAGAGGAATGATCCCTTCATGGTCGATCTTCAAGCTGAGATCTCAATGACCTGAGCTTTATTGGCCCTGTTTTCCCTTTTCTGTATATCGCTGACATGGTCTACAGTGCTGTATGGACCCTCATCCCAGTGTAGAAGGACTCAGTGTGAAAAAATATAAGCTCTATTGTTCGCCATTGTATATTCATTTGCATGATCCCTTTTAAGGAAAGGGATCATTTATTTAAAGCAGCGTTTTATACCAGTCATAAAAGGGGCTGCAGTGAAATGTGGACAATTCATCGGACTCATTATATTTGACACATATATTTGGCAGCCTGTGCGCCAAAACTGAAATTTACACCAGCCGTCAGGTAGCGTAGATGTCTGCTATAATCTATTTCTGGTGCAAATTATTATAAATTAATGAGGCCCACTCACTTCCACCCAATTTTTGGAAAAGTTACAAATGTGGCATAAAAACAAAAAAAAGTCACTTACTATGTGCATAACACATGTGAATAAAATGTTTGTGTTTTTTTTCCCCTTCAGACCTTATTGGGATATATTGAGGCAAAAAACCCATTCTGGCCATTGGTCAGACCCACCCAATTTGGAAGATATATTGATATGTAATAATTTCTTGTTAGCAGAATAAACCTTTAAGGGTCTAACCATTCTAACTATACTTTTGTGTTTTTACAGGGAATTGCCCAAATCAGTTTGGCTGGCTATGAAGGAACTAAAGAGCTGCAAATATATTGGTATCCTGTCCAGATTTACAGCAGTGCTGTGCCGCAGAGGGTTAGTGACGGCGCTCGCATTGGAGACTGCACCCAGATGTCTGAAATCGCTATTCCACTAAAAACAGTGAGTAACCCTGACAGTGGTATAGCCACGGGTTGATGTAGCCAGGGGACATAGTCAACACTTCATCACTGGTCACTGGGCTTGGAGAGGGCAGCAGACCAGTGACCCAATACAGTATTCTATAGTAAAGCCTGTCAGTAAGTAGTTCAGTTTTCTACCAAGAGCACACATGTGTAGCAGTTGTAAAAAGCTGTTTAAGCCATTTTGGTCATTTGTCATTGACTTCTCTCATTCAGAGTTGGCACAGGATTAGCACTTCACTGAGACATTACTTCTGTATTTTACAGCTCAGTGTGTTGGCACCCAACTACACAGTACTAATTATAAAATTGTCACCATTTTGCTAAAAACCATTATGACACAAAAAAAGGCCATGAGCATGCTTCTTGCTCACACCTGATACTTTATCAGGAAACGGTGCTGACCTAAACAACAACAGGAGAGCACAATGTAGATCTTGAAATTCAAGATGTTTGATCCCTTCATTTCTAGGATGGCTTTTTTTCCCTCTCCCTATTGATAACACATGCACGTTTTGCTAAACCAAATGTGTAGGTGTATTGGGTTGCTGAGAGGAAAAGCTGTCAATCGACTTTAAACAATTTCATCTTGCAGCAACACTTATCACTCAGAAACAAGTCTGTGTTTCATTTCTGCCACATGACTAGCTGATATAACATTGTATCTCCAGTACTAGTTCAGAAAGACATGATTGATAGCAGTGTGAGCAGACTCTTCTTACTTCAGCATCCCTGTATCTCCAGTATTAGAGGAGAAAGACAGGTGGGACATCAGTGTGAGCATACTCTACTTCCCTCAACACTCCTGGTATCTCCAGTATTAGATCAGTAAGACAGGGTGGACAGCAATGTGAGCAGCCTCTTCTTACCTCAGCACCACTGGTATCTCCAGTATTAGATCAGATAGACAGGCTAGACAGCAGTGTGCAGCCTCTTCTTACCTCAGTACCCCTGGTATCTCCAGTATTAGATCAGATAGACAGGCTAGACAGCAGTGTGCAGCCTCTTCTTACCTCAGTACCCCTGGTATCTCCAGTATTAGATCAGTAAGACAGGGTGGACAGCAATGTGAGCAGCTTCTTCTTACCTCAGCACCCCTGGTATCTCCAGTATTAGATCAGTAAGACAGGGTGGACAGCAATGTGAGCAGCCTCTTCTTACCTCAGCACCACTGGTATCTCCAGTATTAGATCAGATAGACAGGCTAGACAGCAGTGTGCAGCCTCTTCTTACCTCAGTACCCCTGGTATCTCCAGTATTAGATCAGATAGACAGGATAGACAGCAGTGTGTGCAGCCTCTTCTTACCTCAGCACCACTGGTATCTCCAGTATTAGATCCGATAGTCAGGATAGACCGCAGTGTGAGCAGCCTCTTCTTACCTCAGCACCCCTGGTATCTCCAGTATTAGATCAGATAGTCAGGATAGACCGCAGTGTGAGCAGCCTCTTCTTACCTCAGCACCCCTGGTATCTCCAGTATTAGATCAGATAGACAGGATAGACCGCAGTGTGAGCAGCCTCTTCTTACCTTGGCTCCTCTGATATCTCCAGTATTAGATCAGAATATCCAGTGGGAGCAGATCTTCCTATACATGAAGGCGGCTTTTTTTCTATTAGCATTCTAGGACAGGTTTCTGTCATTGTAACACAACAGCAAGCAGCCCAGCGAGAGATACATCGCTGGAATCACAGTCTCTGCCACTACATAATGCTGATCTTATTTGGGATAGCAAAAACCTTGTGACAGATTCCCTTTAACTTTTCCTATTTTTTTTTGTTATATTTTCTTGGATGTCTGAGTGATTTTTGATCCCCTCCCTTAGGATGCTGTGTCAGTCCTGTTGGCTCGGACAACAGCTCAATTAGAAGCAGTGGAGCGTGAACTGGAAGAGGAGCTGGTGAAGCTGGAATATACAGAGGAAGAGATCCTAGAGATGGAGCAGAAAGAGGACCAAGTGGAGGCAACCTCAGAGAGGTTCGTCTGAACAATTATTGCTGCTATGAAACAACAGACATTTGCACATTTTGGTTTCTAACTGATTCTAGCTTATTTACTGCTGAGGCAAAAATAGGAATGGCACTCGCTCTTCCATAAAGAAAAAAAAAAAAGGAGTTAGTAAGAAATCCAAGGAAAAACAATCGAATATGTCCTACTCTCGGTTAATTTGAACATCCATACTGTACTTTCTCCTATTAATTTGGACCTGTTAATCAGTTTTACTATTCCATTGCCAGCATTTTCTGGCACTATAAATATCAAATGAAGTTCTAGGAAACCTGTCTCTAGATTTTTGCAGTGTTACCCAAGCACATATTATACTGCGGAATTTCAGATGTTCAACATATCGCTGAGAGCTCCTTTATAGCTTTGGTACATGGACAGAATTATTGATACTTTATGTTAAATAATAAAAACCCACAATAGTCACTAAAATAACTTGAAACTGACAAAAGTAATTTTCAGTTTAAATTTACTGATTGTCAACTAATAAAAATCACCCATTGATTTTGAATTATGGCTCTACGGAAACAATTTTATATGCCTTGTATGTACAGACAATTAAGTTTGCATACAGTGCACATAGTATGTACATTACCCCAAAGGCATCCAGCGCATGCGCAGTGAAGTGCACTGACCTGTTTTATCCACATTCTCTGGATGCCCACTCACTTTCCTTGGAAAAATTATCGATGGCATGCACTCTATGCAAACCTCATTTTAAGCATAATGCTATAATGGAGCGCTGTGACAGCAGAACCCTAAATCCCAGCAGTAGAGAGGCATGCTGATGGTTAAGGTTCCAAAAACTATTAGAGTAACATTTACCTCCCCTAAGGCTAGATCTGTATAAGCAGCAGGTGATCAAGGTCCAAAAATGAAGTGCGGTAGATGTGGGAAGAGGTACAGGTCTGAGCAGTCTGGACTAATTCAGCATTTTCATATTTGTTGAAACAGGAGCCACTAAATTGTGTCTGCCTCAAGAACAGGACTGTAAGATAAGTGGATGTTATCACATTGTAGATTACCATGGGGCAGTGACCAGAGGCAGCTCTACTGGCGCAAATCAATGATTTGGTGACTGTGAGCCCAGGGTTCGGTTGTCTCTGCCTGGTTCTGTGTGTGGATGAGAAACCTCATCCTACAATGACCAGAGAGCAGAGCCCGGAGCTCAGAGCTCGTAGTCAGTAACGGCTAAATTGGACTAACAGGCATGCTTCTGGTCATTGCCACATCGTAATCTACACAGCTCTATAGTCCGTCTCTGGTGGGGGCAGGTCACGAATTCTCAGCACGGCCAGAAGCTTAGCTTCTAATGTGTAGAGGAAACTATGGCCTGCTTCTGCCGGATGGGGCATGAGGGGCACAGAACCACCACAGCTCTTGCCCAGCATTAGTGAGTCATGGAAAGGTGGCAGCTTCCTCAGAAAGCCAGAAAGCTGCTGCCTGAGATGCTCAAAGTTTAAAGTTAACAACTACTGACATTTTGGAATTACAAAAAATACAATGTCCACATACAAGGACACCACGGAGTACCTCCCAAAAGCATTAATTGATCCTACACAGACAAAGGAGTACTTACTCACACTTGACAATGATACATAAAGACTGAGGCTATGTTTAGATCTATAGTAAGAAAATATTTATTAATACAAACACCTCATATAAAGCATATAAGTACTAAGTACATGTCACAACAACATTGAAAAAGGCACAACGTGAGGCATAGAGAGGGAAAAGAGCCAGGCCACACAGGTGCCACTGACCCCATAGTAATAAGACGGGGTAATAGCGAAATGCTTAGCACATATAAAGTTGATACACCACCCCTATAGGGCATATAAGGAAGGTTCCTATACTGGCCTATTCAAAGTCAATCTATAAAATCATCCGGCCATGCTGCTTAATAATAGGGGAATAAAGTGCCACTAATAGTGTAAAAGCTAGTGCTTACCCGTAAGTGAAAAAACAGGGGACAAGGCACAAACTGTGCGCTCCAAACAGAAGCCCCGATGCGCGTTTTGCATGATATTGCTTCCTCGGGGGCCTGCCTCAGGGAAGATATGGCCCTGTTATAGAGTACACCAGAACCTACCCTACATCATCCTTTGTTTTTTTTCTTTTTATTAGTTGACTTCGATGTGAATACTTTTCCTCCTTGACAGGGTTGTCTAAAAATGATTATTAAAATGAACATGGCTGCTTTCCCCAGAAATAGCGCCACATCTGTCCATGGGATATAGCTGGCGTCGCAGCTCCACTCCGCAGAAGCAAATAAGACTGAGCTAAAATGCTATTCACAGCCTGTGGACATGCTTATCACTGTTTTTATAGGAAAACAGCCATGTCTTTATAATCATGGACAACCCCTCTAAATGTTTTACTATTGGGCCAACACAGATGAGTATGTGGCAAAAACAGACAATCCCTCCTTATGTTGCGGCTGTCAAACAGCCATGAGACATGCAGACACGGCAACTCGAACGTATTGTTTGAGCCTGCCAAAGATACTCTATTAGCACACGAGCATGCTCTGATGGCTCCTTATCCGAGCATGCTCGCTCATCACTATTCACTGTATTTCTCAGTTTGTCACATTTGCATGATATTGATTTTAGGCACGCAGTGCATCACTGTGCCACGAAGAAGCTGAGACTCATCTTTACATTGCATTGATTTTAAAATCTGCAGATTGTTAATTTTTTGGTGGTTTTCATGAAAAGGATGACAACCACAACTTTGTCTGTATGTAACACATGTAAATGCTGTGGAAAATCTGTACCAAATCTGTTACGTGTGTTGGTATCTATTGATTCATGATCAGAGACAGTTTTGTATAAATTTATAACCCAGATTTATGAATGAGCAATAGTGATCATTACTTATTGTTTACACATTAGTTTTTACTCCTTTTAAATAACTTAAAGTACCACTCTAGGTTGTTTTTTTCACCAATTGAGTGATCTCAAAAATGTATGTTCTTTGTGTGTAGTAAAATACTGGTCGTTGCCTTCTGCTTCCAGCACTACTCCAGTCCCTCTCTTCCATATTCTCACCGCTGGTATGACTGGCTGGACGTCACTGCTGACGGTCACTATCTCTCTTAACGTAAGTCTATGAGAGCCATGCTCTTTGTCTCGTAGACTTACCTTGAGAAGTGACTTCTGATGCCCCCAGACAACGCTGGAGCAATCCGGTTAGTCACATCTCCGGTCACAGGGTGCAAAAGAGAACCATAGTGGTGCAGGGATCAGCAGAAGCGACCAGTAAGTAATTTACTACACATAATATGTTCCCTATCTGGTGGTAAAATAAAGATACTCTGGAGTGGTTCATTAAATTCTTAATAATGAATATTAACGGTCTTTATTGTCTGTATATATTGGACCAGGAGCTGGCAAGCCGACTCTGTCGACAGTGGATGTCACAGTAACAGTACACCATTGAGTCCTCATTACTCTGGGACTATCTGTGGTGATGCCATACATGGACCCATGTGTACAGGGCAGGTAACCCTGTATGATTCAGTGAAGAACGACAGTGAGCCTTTGAAGGTAAAATTCATTTTTTTGTAAAACAAATATATGACACTTATTAGTGATGTGTAGGAATACATTTATTTACTCCCTCTGGGTATAAAAAATAGAAAGATCTGTCCGATACTCTCCCCAAGTCCGACAACCTCTCCGCTGCTGCTCCAGTCATTGCTTACTGGCTCCAGCTGTTATATCACAACTACAGCATACATCACCTCTGCGCCAATCACTGGGCTCAGCGGCTTGTGTCTCCAACATCAGAGCCACTGCGCTCAATCATTGGCTGCAGCAGTGATGTGCACTGTAGTTGTGACATCACCGATGCTTCCCCTGTCTTTGTCTACTCTCTGCAGCGATAATTTCACGACTAAAACGCACATCACTGCTGCAGTCAATCATTGAGCTCAGCGGTTCTGCCGCTGTAGTCAACATTAACCACTGAGCTCAGTGATTGACTGCAGTGTCGATGCATGCTGTAGTATTAACACAACCGCTAAAGAGGCAGTGCGGAACCCTGGGAGGAGGGTAAGTGACACCTTTTTATTATTTTACCCCAGTGCAGACCGATGGATTAAGGAAAGTTATTCCCAGAAAACCCTTTTAAGATGGCCATAGATATAGAACGACAGTCGCGATTTCAGCAATGCTCAATGTAACACACTCTGCTTACCGTATAGTGTTGGAGAGAAAGGGGGAAAAATAATTGACATCCCTGAGTCTATCTGGGTTGAACATGTATCAATTATAGTCTATGTGGCTGTTCACATGTTACTGTTATCTTTACGGACCAAGTAGTTTGCAAAAAATCATGGAGACGTCCATTTTTTATCCAAGTCACAGATCATAATTATTCATACAAGTCTATGGGTGAAAATCACAAATGGCACATGGATGGCAACAGTGTACAATCCATGACTAACATTGTAACGATAGGAGAAGCTTTGCAATTTATTTCATGTGCGAAAATCACTGATGAAACTGATGGAACAAACTGACAGAACACTGATGAAAATCGGATCCAAAGTACTGATGAATAACAGTTGATTTTTTTTACCTATGTGAAAAATCTCAGATGTCTGAATGTGACCTAAAATATACAGTATGTAACATAAAATAGGCATTTAACATACACTCCCAGACAGAAGTTATGTCGCTTATCCATGTTATGTAAATAAAAGCTTATAACCTGATGTTAAATTCATCCATTGGTTGTATAAATTATTCTTTTGAAAGCTGAAACCCTCCAAAATGTGGTTTAGGTTAATATAATAAATTGGCATCAATGCAGAAATATTGATAAGTTAATGGACACAGAATGGTCAGATTTTGGCAAGAGAAAAGTTTTGTCGCCCACAGAAAATAATGTGATATTCAAACAAATAATTAACTTAAAATACAAATATATGTTGCATAACATTGGTGAATGAAGTTGTGGTGCTATTAGAGTCATATTTAATATTTTGTGTGACTTCCATGAGCTTGAAGGACTGCATCCATGCGGTTCAACAATGATTCATACAATTTATTAATGAAGTCATCAGGGATAGTAAAGAATGCAGTCTTACATGCCTCCCAGAATTCATCTAGATACTTTGGTTTTGTCTTCCAAGCTTCCTCTTTCATCCTACCCCAAACATGCTCAATGATGTTCATGTCTGGTGACTGGGCTGGTCAGTCTTTGAGCACCTAGATCTTTTTTGCCTGGAGGGACTTTGTTGTAGAGATGGATGTATGAGATGGCACACCATCCTGGTGCGGAATTTTACCCCTCTTATGATTTGGAATATAAGAGGTAGCTAATACTTCTTGATATTTTAGGCTATTGATATTACCTTCCACCTTGCAAATGTTTCGCACACTCCCATACTGAATGTAACCCCAGACCATGATCTCTCCACCACCAAATGTAACTGTTTTCTGGGTGTATTTTGGATCCATACGGGCTCCAGTAGGTCTCCTGCAGTATTTGCGGCAGCTGTGTTGTAATTCTACTGAAGATTCATCAGAGAAATCAACCTTCTGCCACTTTTCCAGCATCCATCTGTTTAGCAGGCTGTGAGACTTTGCAAATGCCACACGGTTTTTATTTGCCTTTTGTTTAGTGCTGGCTTCTGGGCACTGATTCGACCATGGAGGCCATTTTGAGACAGAATCCTACAAACTGTTCTAGTTGACACAGGGACTTGAGGTGACCAGGCCTGTTGGAGCTCTACTGCAGTGGAAGTGGGGTTTGGTTTGGATTTTCTAACCAGCAAACGTTCCTCCTGAGCAATTGTCTTGCGGGGTCTGCCAGACCTGGGCTTGTCAAACACATCTCCAGTCTCTTCAAATTTTTTTTAATTCTTTGTACTTGACGCTGATACACATTAAAGGTGCCAGCCACCTCTTCAGTGGATCTAGTCTTCCGCCTTTTGATAATCCAGGCTTTGGTCACAGGGTGGATTTTTGGCATGTTGTCAGAGCTCAAGTTGCAGTTCAAGTGAAGGTCTTCGGTGCTGGGTTTCTTCTTACACACACACACACACACACACACACACACACACACACACACACACACACACACACACACACACATTTAACATCAGGTTATAAGCTTTTATTTACATAACATGGATAAGCGACATACCTTCTGTCAGGGAGTGTAGATTATAAAATACGGGTTACAAATGTTCAGGTGTAACGGTAATGGAAAATGTGATGTTTTCACGCTTGGTTATTTACACCACTTAAGGTGTCTTTGACCAGGTTCTTTATACTAACCGCTAGGTTCACTCACACATCTAAACTTGTAGAGTTTATACATCATGAAACTTACTTGAAATTTGATTTCAAGTGTATTTTTCTCATTGCAGGTAGATAAAGAGACCAACACCGAAGACGTCTTTCCAGAAGATGTAACTATTCTGAAAAAGGAGAGGTCCTGCCGCAGGTCTCGTGGGTCTCCTTTTGTCCGTAGCAGCACAATTGTTCGCTCCCAGACCTTTTCTCCAGGAGCGCGGAATCAGTATGTTTGCAGAGTAAGTTTGACGTACTAGTAAATAAAAGTAATATTATATGTAATGTAGTAAAAAAAATATTTTAATATAAATACTGAGAATAATCTGCTCTAATTTTTATAATATGAGAATTAGGCATACACATTTCCTACCTGCCTGGATTTCTGTGTATTCTGTAGGACATTTCACGTTCTTGTCTATATTCTTCTGCTGATCACTCAAGCACTAATGAAATACAAGACAGAAGCTGAAAGTTGCATGAGCTTTGTTACTCTGTGGATTGCCCTTTATTCTTCTGTTTAATCCTCATCCACATTACATGTTGCAGCTCTATCCATCTTCTGAGCTGTTCAGAGCCATAATCTACCAGGCATAGAGGTGCATGAAACCCTTTTCTTCAAATTTCATATACATATAGAGGCTTTTATGGAAAAAAACCCATATGACTCCATGGCTTTACATTCCATCGGAGGCTGAATCTTGAAGATTGTAGTGGAAAATATCCCCTGTAATGCTGCATCTCTTGGGGGTATTTATCCCCTGGCGAAGCTTGATGCGAAACATTATGTGTGTTTCTCTAGGTGACCATGAATTATTACCACTGCATATGTTCTTCATGTAGCTTACAATCACTGTATACTGTGACTTTCTGTTTGTTACATTATGTATATCTCCTCAGGTTTGTGCCTGGCATTTTTTGACAGTAAGGGTAAGATCACACAGGGCATTTTTGCTGCATTTTATTAATGCTAATTTTCAGCTGCTTTTTACAGTACCAGCAAAACCTATGAGATTTCAGAAATATTATGCACACACATTGGTTTTTGTGTGATCAGTATTATGTGCTTTGCTGTGTTTTTTGGACATAGAGCATGTCACTTCTTTCAGCGTTTTTTTTTTGTGTTTTTTCAGTGTTTTTCCCCCACTGACTTGAATGGGTGTTGAAAAAACGCAGCAAAAACGCAGGTATCATTATTGGCTGCATTTTTGCTCCTGAAAATTCAAGGACATTAGCATGGACAAAGAGAAAAAAAACACACCAAAAAACGCACCAAAAGCGCACCTAAACCTGCGTTTTTGACGCAGCTTCTTTCCTGCCAAGAAGATCAGATTTGCTGCAGAAAAAAAGCAACAAAAAAGCCCTGTGTGAACTTACCCTAAATCAATAAAAAGTGATGTTGCCGAGTGCCATACATTTTTATGTACCGATATTTGTATACTCACAAAGTAGCAAGGTCAATGACAGAGTTGCCATACTATTCATGCTCACCTCTGACATTGACATAATCATGTTTGTATCTCAGAATTAGTTTAAGGCTCCCAGATACATTTGAGAACTCACTGATTTTGGTGATACCCGACATTACCCTCACAGATGGTGTTGGAGGAGAGAAGGTTCGAACATATAGAATTTTAATGCAAAGTCCTTTTGTTGTTCCAAGACGTAAGCCGTCGTCAAAATTTGCAGCATCCCTTCCCGTGGTTGTTCCTTCCCGGTGAAAGACCTGGCTATTTATTGCTTGCGTTGAGAAACACGTGATGGTGTCTCCGCGGCTTTTCTACATGCATTTGCATATTTCCCATAAGGGATGGGGGCAGTGTTCTGGATCACTGCGTTGAGAAACACATGATGGTGTCTCCGTGGCTTTTCTACATGCATTTGCATATTTCCCATAAGGGATGGGGGCAGTGTTCTGGATCACTGCGTTGAGAAACACATGATGGTGTCTCCGCGGTGTTGGATGTTTTGATCTCCCCGAGGTCATTCATTCTTATGTTTATAGTCCTTTTACTAGGCACTGCTCCTAATAGCCAGTTTCCTACTCCACACTGATGAGGGGCAAATACCCCGAAACAGCTGTCTGTGGATGGATACCATGTTTTGGCATAGGTGGTTTTCCTTTTTTTTTTTATACTGCCCTTCCCATGGTTGTTCCTTCCCGGTGAAAGACCTTGCTATTTATTGCTTGCTTTGAGATAATGAAGATGTTCCATCAAGAAACTTAGATCAGATCAGTCCATTCAATTACAGCATTGCTCTCCGCACTCATCTGACCATCTTGTAAAAACTGGGCACAATATGGTATAATGTGATCTTATTTTTTTATTTAGTTATATCGAAGTGACAGCGATAGTTCAACATTACCAAGAAAATCACCTTTCATCCGAAATACACTGGAAAGGCGAACATTACGCTATAAACAGGTATGAGCATAATGTCAGCACTTTTTTATGCTTCTAAAAGTTCTAATGTTAAGTGACAGTCACATTGTGATTTACATTTATAGAACCTTAAGTCTTGTAGGAACTCTTCTAATCTGATAGGCCAGACCTGGCTGAAATCATAAAGCCAGTGCCTAATACATGCTGCCCAAGGATCAAGCAGCAGGTATCCGCCGTCAGGTTCCCTTTAAGCAGCACTCAAATACCTGATCTTTAGTTGGTTGGGACTGAATTAAGGATACAAATGTTAACGTGTGCAGGCATCTGCTTTAATTTTAGAGTAGGGATGGATGGATGATCAAAGCAGTGATTGCTAAGTAATATTTCTATATTCTTTTTTTATTTCCCTTCTGCAGCAAGCCTGTCAGTCTTCCATGGCGGAAATCATGGCAAGGACATCTCTCGACCTGGAGCTGGATCTCCAGGCTTCCAGAACAAAGCAGAGACAATTAAATGAGGAAATAAATGCTCTTAAAGAGCTTCAGCAACGTCTTGAGGAGGTTCAGCATCGAGGCCAGAGTGAGCTTCCTCAGTGGGTTCTGCGAGATGATCGATTCCGTAGTTTGCTCTTAGAGGCAGAAAGACAGGTAAATCTTATTTAATTGAGTCTTTGGCATATATGAGCTATCAGTTTCAATAGTATATTCTTCAATATATTATTTATCTGTACCTGCTCTTGCTGTAATGGCCAGAATACCATCTATTCAACACCTTAGATGATGTGATCAATAGAATAACAGGAGTTATTTAAAACATAATACTAAGCACAACTACAAAACTATTTGCCATCAAACATAGAACATTCTCCATTTATTTAAGTTTTTTTCTGAACATCTGGCTTAACTTTCACACATCAGTGATTTTTCTTGTATGCAAAAAATGGTCCAAGTCAAATTGATTAATTTCATCCGAGTTTGGTCACTGTGTCAATTTTTACCTTCAGTGGTTCATCAGCATGTCATCAGTTTTGCTTAATAACCTGCTAGAAGTTTCTTAAGTTTCTCATATCAAATAGTCTGAGAAAAATGTACAGAATATGGATGGCATCTGAGTGCTGACTGATTTTTTTTTTTAGTGACCCATAGACTTGTACTAGTGAGTCTGATCCAAGACTTGGATCAAAATCAGAAATGTGTTGTGCAAAACGCTCATTCAGCAAAAATAAACACACATGTGAACAGGCCCATAGACCATAATAGGTACAAGTTCTATTTGTTAAAAACAGATAAAACACATACTGGAGAAACTGATGTGTGAATGAGCCCTTACAGCTTTCATGGGTTGATTTTAAGATTGTTGATTTACTGCTATTTACAGTAAATTTTGTAATTTTGTATTCTTGCATCCAATAATCAGACAAGACAGACCAAATTTGAGCAGCACCAAGAACAAGCAGCAGAGAAAATGCTGAAGAAAGCCTCTAAAGAAGTATTCCAGCTACGTGGTCGAAACCAGAAGGAACCTTTACAGGTGCAGACCTTCAGGTACGATGATCATGTTTAGAATCTAGTAAAATAAACACATTGCATATTATACAGCGGTTTGCGAAAGTATCCCCCCCCCCCACCTCCTTGGCATTTTTTTAGTTTTTTTGCTACCTCACAACATGTAATTTCACTGTTTTTTGAGGGTTTACATCAATTCAAGCAAGGAACATGCCTGCAACTGTGAACATTTGATTTTCTTTGTGTTGTTAAGCAAACAACAAATAGGACAAAATTACTGTAAACTTCTGTGTGTATAGCTATTCACTCCCCCCTAAAGTCAGTACTTTGTAGAGCCTCCTTTTGTGGCAATTACAGCTGCAAGTCGCTTGGATACGTCTCTGTGAGCTTTCCGCATTTTGCCACTTGGATCTTTGCCCATTCCACAAGGCATAACTGTGCCAGCTCCTTCAAGTTAAATAGTTTCCTCTGGTAAACAGCAATCTTCAAGTCTGACCACAGATTCAGGGGGGCTGTGCTTTGACTAGGCCACTCCAAAGCATTTACACGTTTTCCATTAAACCACTCAAGTGTTGCTCTAGCAGTATGCTTTAGTTCTTTGTCTTGTTGAAAGATGTACCTCCTTCCCAGTCTCAAATTACTGACAACCTGTAACAGGTTTTACTAAAAAAATATCCCTGAATTTCGCACCATCCATCTTCCCCTCGTCTTGGACCATTTTCCCTATCCCTGCTGCCAAAAATCATCCCCACAGCATGATGCTGCCACCACCACGTTTCACTCTGGGGATAGTGTTCTTGGGGTAATGAGCTGTGTTGGTTTGTCGCTATAGATAAAGCGTTTACCTTGGTAGCCAAAAAGTTAAATTTTAGTCTCAACTGATCACAGCACCTTCCTCCATACATTTTGGGAGTCTCCCACATGTCTTTTTGCAAACTGAAAACGAGCCTTACATTTTTTGTGTGTAAGTAAATAATTTCTTCTGCCCCCTCTTCCATAAAGGGCACCTCTACACAGGGTACAGCTTATTGCGGTCGTATGGACAGATACTCCAGTCTCTACCTTGGAACTCAGCAGCTGCTTCAGGGTTACTTTTGGCCTATGTGCTGCCTCTTTGATTAATGCCCTCCTTGCCCAGGCTGAGAGGTTTTTTTTTTGGACGGCCCTCTCTTGGCAGGTTTGTTGTGGTACCATGTCCTTTCTATTTGATGATGGTGGACTTGATGGTGCTTCGGGGGATCATCAGAGATTGGGATATGTTTTTATAACCCAACCCTGACTTGTACTTCTCAACAACTTTGTCCCTGACTTGTTTGGAGATCTCTTTTGTCTTCTTGTTGTTTGGTTAGTGGTGTTCACACTGAAGGCATCGAAACTATGAATTAACACATGTGGAATTATATACTATACAATCTTGAAGGAGTTCCCAGAGATGCTTAGCACCTGTTGGCCCTTTTGCCTTCACTCTGTGGTCCAGCTCACCCCAAATCATCTCGATTGGGTTCAGGTCTGGTGACTGTGGAGGCCAGGTCATCTGGCGTAGCACCCCATCACTCTCCTTCTTGGTCAAATAGCCCTTACACAGCCTGGAGGTGTGTTTGGGGTCATTGTCCTGTTGAAATATAAATGATGGTCCAACTAAACGCAAACCGGATGGAATAGCATGCCACTGCAAGATGCTGTGGTAGCCATGCTGGTTCAGTATGCCTTCAATTTTGAATAAATTCCCCAACAGTGTCACCAGAAAAGCACCTCCACACCATCTCACCTCCTCCTCCATGCTTCACGGTGGGAACCAGGCATGTAGAGTCCATCCTTTCACCTTTTCCGCGTCGCACAAAGACACGGTGGTTGAAACCAAAGATCTCAAATTTGGACTCATCAGACCAAAGCACAAATTTCCACTGATCTACTGTCCATTCCTTGCGTTCTTTAGCCAAACAAGTCTCTTCTGCTTGCTGCCTGTCCTTAGCAGTGGTTTCCTAGCAGCTATTTTACCATGAAGGCCTGCTGCACAAAGTCTCCTCTTAACAGTTGTTATAGAGATGTGTCTGCCGCTAGAACTCTATGTGGCATTGACCTGGTCTCTAATCTGAGCTGCTGTTAACCTGCAATTTCTGAGGCTGGTGACTCGGATAAACTTATCCTCAGAAGCAGAGGTGACCCTTGGTCTTCCTTTCCTGGGGCGGTCCTCATGTGAGCCAGTTTCTTTGTAGCACTTGATGGTTTTTGCCACTACACTTGGGGACACTTTCAAAATTTTCCCAATTTTTCGGACTGACTGATCTTCATTTCTTAAAGTAATGATGGCCACTCGTTTTTCTTTACTTAGCTGCTTTTTTCTTGCCGTAATACAAATTCTAACAGTCTATTCAGTAGGACTATCAGCTGTGTATCCACCAGACTTCTGCACAACACAACTGATTGTCCCGACACCATTTATAAGGCAAGAAATCCCACTTATTAAACCTGACAGGGCACATCTGTGAAGTGAAAACCATTCCCGATGACTACCTCTTGAAACTCATCAACAGAATGCCAAGAGGGGGCGTGGCCTAGCACAGGATGTGAGAGGACGTTCGGTGGCGCTCCTGCCACAATCTCCCTAAATATTGGTACCTGAGGCGCCGCCGAACGCTGAAATCACACTAAGGAGTGTGCAGGGATCCGGGGAGCAGCAGTGAGCGGCGTGCGGTCGGGCGGAGAGGAGTCCTGCAAGATGATGACGCGCAGGAGACAGAAGGAGCCGGCAGCATCTGCAAGCTCTCAGACCCAAGATGGCGCCGAGACTGCAGAGGAGGCGGCAAGGGCGTGCGCGGCATATCAAAGGAAGATGGAGGTGATCGCTCGGCTGGAACGCTTTGCGAGGTCAGAGGAAGCTGCCAATGAGCGGTCAGCGGCTGAAGGTGAGAGACCTGAAACAACATATGTCCCTGGGGAACAACAAGAAGGAGGGGGCAGTTGCAGAGCAGTGGGGAGGAACAGAGATCCCCTGGTGTGGCTGCACGTGCTGACCAGCTTGAACAGCCGGACACACTAGACATAGCAGAGCCGACGCTCAAAGATACAGTATATTCTCTGTGGTAATGTACAACAAGTCTGCCCTTGCAGCTCTGAACAGTCGTGTGGATGAATTAAAGGAAGAGATTGGTGCTATTAATGCTGCAGTGTGCAAAGTTGAACAGAGAGTGGAGGTGGTGGAAGAACATGTGGGGAGCGCTGAAGACCCGGTTAATGATCTGTTAAAAAGGGAAAAATAGTATGTGCAGCGTATAGCTGAACTGGAATTTAAAACCGATGATCTTGAGAACCGCTCCCGCAGGAGCAACCTGAGGATTGTGGGGGTGCCAGAAAAAGGGGAAGGAAATAACTCCACTGAGTACATTGAGTCATGGCTGAAAAACACTGTAGGAGGGGATGGTCTCACTAAAATGTTTTCCGTTGAAAGGGCACATCGTGTGCCCACTAGACCCCTGCCCCCAGGATCAGCCCCAAGAGTCATCTTGGCTAAAGTTCTGAATTATCGGGACCGGGATACCCTGCTGAGGAAAGCCAGGAACTGTGCGAATCTAACCATAAACGGCAATCGCATCTCTATCTACCCAGATTATTCTGCAGCCGTCCAAAAGCTCCGAATGATGTTTGGAGAAGTCAAAAGGCAACTACGGGACATGGATTTGCGCTATTCAATGATTTACCCAGCTAAGCTGAGGGTCGCTGCCTTGGATCGTGTGCACTTTTTTCAGAATCCAGAGGAGGCGATACACTGGCTGGATTCTAACACCAAAAATATCAGAGCGGTCCCGTTGAAGCAGACTCTGAGTGATGTTGAAACAGTGATTACCTGTTATTCAGTTTGAATTTGATAAGTTAATGGTCATCTCTGAGGTGACATAATGCTATGTTGGTATATGTGGGTTGTGTTCCGCGGCGCAACAGACATTGCAGTTTGATAAATGTGGACGGGAGAGTAGTTGGAGTATTTAGCTTGTATTGTTAGGCTGTAAAAACGCCCTCCTAGATCTCAAATAGAAAGGGAGAGTGAATTCTTATCAGCTTAAAAGTTGTGGGAGAAAAACAGTTTTTCGGGAGGGGGATCGAAGGGAATGATGAGAGTTATTTCAGTTGGAAGGTTGGGACGGGGGGTAGAGGCGGGAAGGTGGGGAGGCGGGGGGGAGGGCAAGGGGGGGGGACTGAGACCTCTTTTTTAATGAGTCAAACGTTTGGTATTGTGATATATTGGGGGGTAGAATTAAAATTCTAAGCTGGAACATTAGGGGTCTCGCCAATGTCTCAAAGCGGGCCGCAATTCTACAATATCTGTTGAAGCTGAGGCCCTCAGTGATTTGCCTTCAAGAAACACACCTGGTAGAAGACAAAGTAGCTATGTTACAAAAAAGATTGGTGAGGAACGCTTATCACTCGACCTACTCAGCCTATGCTAGGGGAGTGTCGGTATTAAT